>NC_134486.1:203740532-204105532 GCF_040206685.1 Ascaphus truei | reverse complement strand
GCGAGTGCGAGTGCTGTTGTTGGAAGTGCAAGTGCGAGTGCTGTTGTTGGGAGTGCGAGTGCGAGTGCTGTTGCTGGGAGTGTGAGTGCTGCGGGTGGCTCTGTTGCTGGTGCTGCTGGTGTGTCTGGTGGTGGGGTGCTTGCTGCTGGGCCTCTTTTGGAGTCTCCTCCATTGGAAGAAGGAGAGTCCAGTCAGCAGCACTCAAACTCTGGGCCTGCACGTGTTCGCAATAAACGTGTGGAGCGGCCACGTAATCCTCGGTTCAATGAACAGGAAAATACAGCTCTTGTCACGGGGATTCTGGAGCAGTATGACTATCTGTATGGCCACTTACTAGGTAAGTCTATCTAATCATTCATTCTTCAAACACATGTTATCCTAGGTCATGTGAGGTGTCTTAATATCTAAATATTATTCCCTAATATATTAAAATTGTAAATCATTGTTACACACATTTGCCTTATGCTTGACAACGACAATAACAATCAGTCGTACAATTGTCATCAAGTTCATACAATATTCATGCAAGCTTCCTTACATTTGTATGTTTCCACGTAAATGCTCATGTGGTACACATATTACAACTAAACCAGCATGTTTCATATTTCTTGGAACAGTAAGCAGTTTATGAAACTGTTCGTTTTTATATTACTAATGTACGTCATATATGATGTATGTATTTCAAGGGCAGACAAGTTCAGCATCAAGAACAGAAAAGTGGAAGCAAATAACATTGGCTGTGTGTGCGTGTGGGAATCATGTCAGGGACCGGAACAATTGTCGGAAAAGATTTGACGATATCAGGGCAAACTTAAAGAAAAAAATACAAGCACAGCGGATGCATGTTGCTGGCACTGGAGGTGGACACAAGCTCTCATATTAACACCATTGGAGGAGCAGATGCGGAAGAAATTTCTTCCCGTGGTCGTGGAGGGTTTGCCCGGGGACAGGGACATTGGAATTTATTCTGCTCCATTTCCACAAGGTGAGAAATGTTACTGTACTAGGCGTGTCGTAGGTTACAGTTCTTATCTATATTTCCCCTGCTACTGATACTTTCTTCACAATATAAGCATACTAACATATATATCTGTATATATGCCTCTCTCCCTATATCTATATATCTATCTATTTATATGTATATCTAGTTGTCCTACAAAAAGGTCAATATTAATTAATATGGTTGCAAATGGTGGCACTGTGTTCTCATTTGCATGTCATATCCCACAATCCCTTGCTGCAGTGGAAACCCTGTATGCTGGACGATGATGGGGAACTACAGGGTTGCAGACCTGTCTGAGACATGCATATTATCATATAGTAATATGTAGTGTTGATGTAAAAAAAAAAAAATATATATATATATATATATATATATATATATATTCATAATTGAGTGTTAATCTATGTAACACCTACAAACATGACATTACTGCCTCATCAACTCTTGCATGGCAGATAGTGCATTCAAACGGCAACATACAGAAATTGCACTCACACATTCAGTGATTTGTAATTAAACATCCTTTGTAGCTTCATGTCATATACACATTCCATAATTGGGAACATGTAGCACATGTTATTCATTTTTGTTCATATGTAGCTCACTTCAGATTATTAATTGGCTCATATACCACTGTGTGGAACCTGCTGCAATTAATATGTTATCACATCGTAGAGGAGAACACAGGGGGTGGGGTTGGCCACCCAGCCACATCACAGGGTCATGTTACGGTCAACGTTTTAGACACGCCTTACAGCTGCTACAACTAAAACAAAATCAGGGTTCTATGACGCCTTGGGGGAGGGACTACAGTTCTTAGAAGCTGCCAAACTACACAGAAGTTCATAACATTCATGTGAAATGTAAATTCTATGTTAAATGTCACCCACCAGACCACTATGTATGAAAATGTACGTAAGTCATTGGTTCACTCATATGTTCTTTCAACATTATTCAAAACGCACATTATCACACCATTACCATCTGTGACCAACACACTTCATGTGTTGTTCAGTGTTAGCCACATTCAGCGCTACAGTTGCTTGTATTAATTGTTCACACATATCCCATACAAATTTGGTTACCATTTCAACCATCACATACTGAATTATAAGCAGAGTCAACCTTGCTGTGATGTATTGATGTACATTTGCATTTGTATCTTACTACACAAGATATGCATTGTATGTCCAATTGTCAAAATGTTTCTAATAACCATAACGTCATAAACATACTATGTTGTATGGTATTTACAAAATAACAGCACATTAGTCACACATGTAAATTTAAATGGATAATGTACAGCTTTGCAGAAACATCTTTTCATTTTATTAAGTCATGTTGTTATGTTAACATAAATACTCCAAATACACAAACTCAATGTTAATTATGTACACATGGCAAACTAAATCTTATGTTCTTCTTTTATATAGTTGCTCCTGGAGCTCATGTGTCACCTCATACTGAACATGTCTCATCACCTGGTTCATCCAGCTCCTCGTCAACGATGGAAGGTGAGTGTATGAGGTGCATGACATTTAATGTGTACCTTTGTAGATGTTATGTTGCCATGCTAACGAAATGCCTTTCACATGGAATTAACTTCCCATCAGGTCTTGTCATAGAAAATGTAGTTTACAATGTCAACATGTATTGTGTGTGATATGAACTATCAGCTATGATTTGTGAGGTTACAACAACCTTTCATTCATTCTTCATTCACACTGAGTCCAAACATCATTGTTACTTCAAACTACATTTTAATTTGACACAACAGAAAAGTTATAACATGTTATGTGTTACAGTGTGAGAACAACTCTCATTATATTGACAAAAGAAGTTACATGGCAGTTCATAATGTCTTCATTTATTTATAGAAGCTGATGTTGACAGTGAAGGAAACATTCAATTAAGTCAGCATGAACATGTTCCCACTCGACCAGTAACACAGCAATCAACTGCTCCTGCTCATGACACATACTCAGCTATTGCAGCTTCAGAAGAAAGAATCGTGGTTGAAGAAAATCGACGCCACTCAGATATGATAAGAAACAGGACATTACAAGCAATAGTTCATAATCTAAGACAAGCTAACCAGTTGAGAATGACTGCTAGAGAACAACTATTCCACTTTACCCCATCTGAGGATGGATCTTTACATGGTGAAAATTTTTCTCCACAGTCATCACTTCTTCATTCATTCCCCAGTTCGGGATGATACCGGTACAGTAGCTGCAAGTTCTGTGCAGGTCCCTGTCAACATGGAACCGCTTACATCTGGTCAAAATCAGCAACTGACACCTACAACTGAGACACGAAAAAGATACTTAGGCAAACAATTATTTATAACCAGTTTTTGGAGCAACTTTAAAAAACCTAAAAAGGAAATGGCTCCACCATCAGTCGTGCAATGTGTATCAACTCCTTCACCACTGCCACAACCCACACCCAGTGGCCCTGAACTGGCACAGCCCACACCCAATGGCCCTGAACTGGCACAGCCCACAACCAGTGGTCCTGAACTGGCACAGGCCACAACCAGTGGCTCTGAACTGGCACAGCCCACACCCAGTGGCCCTGAACTGGCACAGCCCACACCCAGTGGCCCTGAACTGGCACAGCCCACACCCAGTGGCCCTGAACTGGCACAGCCCACACCCAGTGGTCCTGAACTGGCACAGCCCACACCCAGTGGCCCTGAACTGGCACAGCCCACACCCAGTGGCCCTGAACTGGCACAGCCCACAACCAGTGGCCCTGAACTGGCACAGGCGAGTACAAGTCATACAGTGAAGTGCAAAGTAGTTGACAAACGGAAAACGCTAACACAACAGGCAACAAACAGGCCTGTGACTAGATCTCAAAAGGAAAAAAAATAAAACATAATTACAATCACTAAATCTTTAGTTGGGCTTGTGGTGTTTAAAGCAGAAACTTAAATGAATACAGTATGTACTGTATGATTAAGTCCTGATGCTTCTAAACATTCAAGTATGTCCTTGTATACATGAAGGTTTAGAAATGTTCCGTGTGTGAATTAATGGTTAAATTTTAAAATATATTTAGGTATTAATAATTTGATTGATGGTACAACATTACACAGTTGCCATGTTTCTATAAGCTGCCATTCACTTACCTATTAAACATTGTATGTATGTGTGTGTGTGTGTGTGTGTGTTAGGTAATGTAGATAGTAATTGCATGCTAATATTATTGGCATCAAAAATTAATTAACTATCTATATCACAACATACATTGTCAAGATGTTTTCAGGAGTGTTCACTCTGTAACACATTACTTACCTTCACCTTGGTTCATACTTCATAATGTTGTCATGTCATCATGTATGAGTAGTGCTTACAATAACATCTGATAGTGTGTATTAATATTTCTGAAGTGTGTATGGATATATGTGAACAAACACATTGTGTGTGAGAATATATATATATATATATATATATATATATATATATATATATATATATATATATATATATATATATATATATATAGAACACAAAAGCGCACCAAGGGTCAAGATTTAATTAAAACAATTGAATAATAACAATAAAAACTTACATAGTGGGGTAAGTATGTCCAGAAGAATTAAATTGGGTTACAAAAAATGGTGTCTCTTGTTTATCTTTTTTATGGTTTACAGAAGGGGAATCAATTGTGTGTAAATTGTCGACTTGTAAGTCACTATTAATGTATAATTTATTTTTGGTATAAGGTCTTTTGCTATTTTTCTTTTTTAATAGTGAATCCCTATTCTTGTTCAATGCTTTAAGGTATGATTCGGATATCAATTCTTCCTGATAGCCCTTTTGCCTAAAGCGTTTGATCAGTATTTGTGACTGTTCCATATAGGTATCGACAGATGCACAGTTTCTCCTGATACGGAGAAATTGACTATATGGAATATTATCAATACACTTCTTTTGGTGTCCAAAAGACCCCCCCCCCCTTTTCCGCCAACACCCCCCCCCCTTTTCTTTTCCCCCCCTCCCCTCCCCCTTCCCTCTTCCCCCTCCCCCCCTCCCCACCCCCCTTCCCCCTTCCCTTCCAACCACCACCCCCTCCCCTTTCTCTTCCCATCTTTTCCCTCCCCTCTTCCTTCCTCTATCTCCCTCCCCTCTCCTCTCTCACATCACCTCCTCTTCTTTTCCCTCCCCTCCCCCTTTCTTCCCTCCCTCCTTTCCCTCACTTTCTCCTCCAACCCCCCCTCTTTTTCCCCTTTTTTCCTTCTTTTTCCCCCTCTTCTTTCTTCCCCTCCTTTTCCCCTTTCTTTCCCTCTTTCTTTGGCTTTTTCTTTCCCCACTCTCTTTTCTTCCCCTTCTCTTTTTTCCCTTTTTTATTTATTTTTTCTTTCTTCTCTAATTCAATGTATCTTTATGTATTTATTGCATGTATCATTGTGAACCAAGTGTGTTCTTGCAACATTATTGTATCATTGCATGATCAATTATGGGTTCATCACCTATATGGGTGGCTTTTAACAGTTATTTTAATCATTTAATATCATTGCCAATTAGGATCTAATTAGTTTATATAAAGGTTTTATGTATAAAATTGTAATCACATTAACTCTCTGGTTAAATGAGTACCTTGCATTTACTATGCACGCTACTCATATTGGCTAACCATTTACCCTATTGGGATCTCAGCATGACTGTATAAAAGGCCCCCACAGAGGTGTCTAAAATATTGCCTGATGAAGCACAACTCCGTGTGAAACGCGTTGCGAAAGCCCTACAGCGTTATTGGGAACCAGTCCACTAGTGTACCAAGCCTCAGCAGTCCCACAAACATCTGGAGACTCTTCGGTACGCCGGAGTAATTTTCTTTGGGAACCGGCATTTGAGGCGGGCTACCATCTAAGGGTCCTATGGGTCCTGCAAGAGCTGCAACCCGGAAGGAAGAGCAACGTGGTGCCGAGCCAGGCAGCCCCAGCGCGCGGGTCTACCTTGTAAGCCTCAGCACCATCTCCCTGTGCCCAGGACACCACCAGGACTGCTTTCCTCTGCCCTGTTCTACTGGACATACTTACCCCACTATGTAAGTTTTTATTGTTATTATTCAATTGTTTTAATTAAATCTTGACCCTTGGTGCGCTTTTGTGTTCCATTTTCTGCTGCTGCCCGGCGTTTGGAGTCATCCTGCGATGGGACCTGTGAAGGAGGGGTACCTTCACACCGCATCAGCTGCAAGAGGGAAGAGTTGATCTATCCCAAGATCCGGTTAGAAAGCAAGAGCGCGGTTTGACTTTACTATATATATATATATATATGTGTATGTGTATGTGTATATGTATATGTATATGTATATGTATATGTATATATATATATATATATATATACAATGTTCGACAAACCTATACATTTGCTCGCCCCGGGCGAGTGGATTTAACCCCCGGGCGAGTAAATATTGGCCCAAGAAGCACACGTTTGATACTAGGTGGCGAGTAGATTTTTTTGTGTGGCGAGTAGATTTTTTGGTGATTTGTCAACCTCTGTGTGTATATATATATATATATATATATATATATATATATATATATATATATATATATATATATATATCTCAAAGTGTAGTCAGAAAACAGGCCTTGTGTTAATCACATATACATGTTAGGACACTTGTTTAAATGCTGTCAATTATATTATGAACACAATACTTCACTCACCTGTATTACACTTTCCCTATGCTATAACAAAGGCCTACTTACACACATCAGTGGATTTAGATTAATAATCACATACATATGTAATTTAGTGGTTAACAGTACAGGCCTTTGTGGCTATAAAGAGGCGTTGTTTGCTGTTCATTAGTACTTATACACACCTTACTCTAATAGGCACTCAAACATACTCACCCAGTAATGTTATAAGCTTTCATGACTTACTAACTAAATAACAAGGCCTGTTTACATCTAAGGCTTTTAATCTATACATATATACACACATAGATCCACATATATATATATATATATATATACAGTGTTCGACAATTGTATACATTTACACGCTCGGGGCGGGTGGATTTAACCCCCAGGCGAGTAAACATTGGCCCAAGCAGCACACGTGTTTTATTTTTAAATTTCCCCCGTTCGCACTGAAATTTTCCCCTGCTCGAGCTGAAAAAAAAAACCTCCCCTACCTGACTGCTGATTGGCGCGTGCTCCCAGGCTTTGTGGGCGCGCGGCCAGGCTCTATATGAGCCAGCCCCCAACGAGCAACCATTCTTTCCGGCCGGAGCACTTGGAGAGTAAGTAAGTACTCTCCAATCCTCTGTCTTGCGGACCCACTGCTGCTTCCCTGCAAGCCCCCTTACTCCCCTTTCCTGCAAGCCCCCTTACTCCCCGCAAGCCCCCTTACTCCCCGCGCGAGGCAGGTGTTCCGTTCCCCCTTCTCTCCCTGTTCCCCCTTCTCTCCCTGTTCCCCCTTCTCTCCCTATTCCCCCTTCTCTCCCTTCTCTCCCTGTTCCCCCTTCTCTCCCTGTTCCCCCTTCTCTCCCTGTTCCCCCTTCTCTCCCTGTTCCCCCTTCTCTCCCTGTTCCCCCTTCTCTCCCTGTTCCCCCTTTTCTCCCTGTTCCTTCTCTCCCTGTTCCCCCTTCTCTCCCTGTTCCACATTCTCTCCCTGTTCCTTGCTTAACTTGGCTAGGAGATCGCAGTGGGGGTGCCCCCCCCCTTCTCGGGCTGTCACGGCGTCCCGCGTAGGGCAGCAGATTGCAGTGGGGGTGTCCCCCCCTTCTCGGGCTGTCACGGCGTCCCACGCGGGTCAGCAGATCGCAGTGGGGGTGTCCCCCCCTTCTCGGGCTGTCACGGCATCCCACGCGGGGCAGCAGATCGCAGTGGGGGTGTCCTCCCCTTCTCGAGCTGTCACGGTGTCCCGCGCGGGGCAGCAGATCGCAGTGGGGTGTCCCCCCCTTCTCGGGCTGTCACGGCATCCCGCGCGGGGCAGCAGATCGCAGTGGGGGTGTCCCCCTCTTCTCGGGCTGTCCCGGCATCCCGCGCGGGGCTGGAGATGGTCACAGGGTGCGGTGGCGAGCGGGTGGTGGTGCTCGGTCCCGCTGCCTTTCCTCTTCCCCCTGTCGTGTGTGTGTGTATGAATGTGTGTGTATGCATTGGTGTGTGTGTGTGTGTGTGTGTGTGTGTGTGTGTGTGTGTGTGTGTGTGTGTGTGTGTGTGTGTGTGTGTGTGTGTGTGTGTGTGTGTGTGTGTGTATTGGTGTGTGTATGCATTGGTGTGTGTGTATGTATTGGTGTGTGTATGCATTGGTGTGTGTGTATGTATTGGTGTGTGTATGCATTGGTATGTGTGTATGCATGGGTGTATGTGCGTGTGTGTGTGTGTGTGTGTGCATGGGACAGTGTGCCTCCCCCCCACCCTGCCACCTCCCTCCCACCCTGCCGGCTCCCCCCCCCTGCCACCTCCCCTCCTGCCGCCTCCCCAAAGATTACACTAAGCCCAGCTATTGTCATGACGGCGCAGCCGCCGCATGAGGTGGAGGAGGGGGGTATGCCGGTCTGCACCCCCGACCACTAGCTTCATGCCGTGCGGGACATGCCGGCGAGGGGAGCAGGGCAGTGGCGGCCATGGCGGGGCTGACTTCCCCTGGGGCGCCCGCTGGGGGACACCTCGCCACGTGCCTCCCACCCACCCTGCCACCTCCCCAAAGCTTCTACTATGCTCGAGTTAGGTATGGTGGGGAGGGGGGGGGGGGGGGGGAATGCCGGCCTGCCCAGCCTTTCTCAGTTAGGATTTTAGGTGGGAGAACCACCCGGACTCTAAGTACAAGATTTTTAGAACATAGAAGAAATATCATACATGGAATTACAACTCACAACTTATCTAGACACTTCTTGGATAAACATAACAAAGATCCATCTTCCTTAAGAGTCATGTGTTTGGAACACATTCCCTTAACAGTATTCATTGGTGATATAGTCAAGAAACTAAACCTAAGGGAGACCTATTGGATATATATGTTGGAAACATTGAGTCCAATGGGTCTCAATGACTGTATTGATACAAGCACTATCATCTAATCTCCCTCTACTTGTACTGACGGGATATTGGAGGTTTGAGCATGTTTATTGTGCTCCCTTTGACGTCTTAGTTCAGTATATTGAATGGGGGGCCCCTGGTCAAAATATTACACTATAAGTACTTTCACAATCAGTCACACACATAGTTAATTTGTTTTCTTTCACAATGCATCATTTCTATTTTTATTTCATTAATCATATCACACAAATTTAATTGAGATATTGTCATCTACTTTTGGAAAACATTGTATTTTTCTAACACACACTAACACTTCACTTTACCATATACACATTAGAACACTTAAATTTATGGTAATTACATAATGGTCACATGTCCAATGAGAATTGAATTTCATGTAATCATTTCCCCTTTATTGCACACAACTTATTCACTTTATTTATACACATGGGTTTGGATTGCTGCCTCTTAGCATATCTCTCTCTAATTTGCTATATGGGTCACACACTATTGAATCTCAATCTGCCACGATTCAAGTGGAGTACAAACATAATATCACAATTTCTGAACCATGGATTGTAGCATCTTCACCTTATATCTTGTTCACTTCAGAACACAAATTCATCTAAACAATAATCGATTAAGATTTATGTCATGCCTCCTTCTGTATTAAAATTAAAATTATTTTCACCATATAATATATACAGTCCATTTCTAGATCAAAAGTCTCAATATTATATAAATTTTGCTATCTTCATCTCTTCCATTATAAACCTTAATGAGCGTCTTATATTTATATCTGATTCTCCTATACAAGCTTGATCAAATTAAAATAATGTTTATTAATGTCTATTAGAGTTATTTATAACTGTGTGATACCAACCAAGAACTTTATTGGTCACAAATTTCTGGTTAGCATTAGTATCTAATTCATACAATGTTGTCCTCTAACAATATCTGTATGATAATTTCTATGTTTCATACAGGGCTTTTTTATTCTTTATTATAGATCTACTCACTTTGTTTACGAATATATCTAATGCATTTAGTAACACTTATTGGTAGTAATTATGCTTCAATATTATTCTGTGCATTATTGTAATAAGCCTCTGTATGTTTTATATCCTATGTCTGTATCAGCATTTATCACTTAATTTTATATAGTGATTGTTTGTAATTATTTGTTTTTATTTCCATGGTTAGCCTTCTTCTTAATCTACTTAGTATTAATAGTTTAGCTATTGCACCAGGTAAAGAAATTAGCCCAATGTCACCTATGGAACTGAATACAGCTGTGGAGAAATGATTTTCATTAGTTAAAGGGACTATTTAACACAAGGCAGTTCTATGTGGTATCCATCCCCTGATGAAATCCGCAGAGTCGGAAGAAACGCGTAGGGATATCTGGCAGTGAATCTACGGTGGTCTGGCAGTTCCCAGCACCAGCGTGAGGACGCAAGGACGTGTCTAAAGATCCTCCGGTTTTGATGTTCCACAGGAAAGGGCAATGGCGGCCGCACGCGGTTACTGAGCGCTCCTAGAATTAAAGGACTTTTTCCCTGGAGACAGCGGCAGATACTGACATCTAATCTGGAACCATTGCGGACATCTACATACAGAGAAGTGATCGAGGAGTCCTCAGTTGGTGCATGGGCA
Source organism: Ascaphus truei (assembly GCF_040206685.1). Taxonomy (NCBI): domain Eukaryota; kingdom Metazoa; phylum Chordata; class Amphibia; order Anura; family Ascaphidae; genus Ascaphus; species Ascaphus truei. The sequence continues at coordinate 204,094,865 of NC_134486.1, read as the reverse complement.
GGTCCCATAATATGCTTTATTTTATTAGACAAATTGTAAGTGTGCATTTGTCTTGTCCATGATGTATTAAACATTATTCATCTGATTTTACACAAGGATCGGGCGCTTCTTTTCTCTTTTTCTCTAATAGGTACTGTGGGAGTTTGGTGAGCCCAAGAAGAAGCAGCCTGGACTTTTTTGTAATCCACTCATCATGGACTTTATGAGGACTTAAGTATTTTTATTTTTATTGGTTTCATTGGCTCATATCTGTGTATTTACTTTTTCACATTGCTTATCATATGAGCCTACTTTTTACTTTTGTTATTTGTATAGTTTAGTCCCAGTGACACATTTGTGTCAATTTTTTAATAGTTTATATTGGCAATATTCTATTATTGCACTTTTATATATATTTTTATGATATGCACATTTCTTTTTGTTTTTTTCCATGTAAGGTAGTTATTTATGTAATTCATGCCATACTACATTTAGTCATTTTATATACATTGTTTTTGGGCTAATTCGCCTGGTGCAAACACTTGCCATATTTGTCAGGATTGCAGCAATTTAGGTGTAGTGTGTGAAGGGCGCTGTCTATATTTTTGTCACATATATATATACTTATACATATACACAGACACACAATATAGTTTAATTGTAACACATACACACACATATATAGATATAGATATATATAGGTGTCAAGAGACAGTAACACACAGTGTAAGAGAGAGACACATATAACTAGGCACACAAAAATAGATAGATATTTAAACATTGAGAAACAGAGATACACAAAAACAGACACAGGTGTGTATATGGGTCATTATAGGTCAATGTAAGCAGTAATCTGTTCATTCTATCATTGTTGAATCTTTCACACACATTTTTATTTTAATTGCAAATGATAACTTGTTTTGCACATGTTCATTAACAAGAAAAATAAGTTTAGTTTACAAGGAAATGATTATTTAACACAAAGAATGTGTTTCAATTATGTTCTTACATTTGCAGTGGAGGGAAAAACAACGCCGGCCAACATTGAGCTTGTATTTCAACCTTGAAGAAACCACAGAGATAAAATGTAACTATTTTCACATTCAGCACAAACACTTGTGCGCTGTACTTACACACATCACTTCAGCTGAGCAGAAATGTCAGAAGCTTCAGCATTTCACAGCCATCCAGGTAAATCATATAAATTTATGATTTCACAAGCAATAGAATCAACTGAAGCCAAAAAAGCTAGGGTTGCCCACATCTATAACTTGATTCAAAACAAATATCCATACTATAAAGAAGCATGCCGAGAATCTAATTTTAAAACTTCAGTACGATTCACTTTATCAACAAATGCATGTTTTGAGCGTGTCCATGATCGCCTAGACCAACGATATGGATGTTGGCAGATTGCCCCATCATTTAAAATTACCATGGAACATGGAACATATGTTCTGTTAAATAGCATTTTTTTGCCTAATAACACTTACAATGGAGCCGCAACGACTGGCGCGTCAGCTGCTACACCTGCTGCAATAGCTGTATCCTCAAGCCATGAAGACCAGATGCAAGATGCACATAACTATGATATGTCTCCAAACTTATATGGGCAATACCTATGTGGATGGGAAAACAACCAAGAACTGTACGTACCGCCGGACGTCTTGTTTGAAGACATTGCAGATCCATATGAGCGCCTCATGGAGATGTGTGTGATTCAGGATTCAACGGTTGCCTCAAGCATGGATGAGACTGCTGTGGCTTTGTGGAGCGACCAGTTGCAGCCAAATAACTTTTGAATTCTACAACAATAGTAAATACAATAATCGTTATGCGTTTACTCAATGTAAATGTCTATATTTGTAAGATCCACCATTTCATAGCCAAATGCGTGGATACAGCTTAACATTGCAGACACCCTTACATGTAGCGTGCACAAACACATTATTTCCTATAAGATTATAGTACATGACAAAGCATTAAGACACATTGTTGAGGGACTTACAAAACCTACTCAAAACTCTTTTAAACTATAATTTCTACATGTTACACTAACTGTACAACACACACCTCATTGTTTAGCATGCAACATAGTAAAAACAAAAGGGTCGGCCACATATGACGTGGGACACTTGTCATGATCCAAGGCGTCCTTAAATTTTTTTACGGAAGCAAGGCCCGCCCCCAAACGACGTGCGCACGTCAAAGCGGATTGGCTGTGACCGTTGCTTATTGTTAGGGTCAGTGCAGTGTGTCATGCGCACGCATCGGTGTTTATGTGCATCCACAGTGCTGGCGGAAAAAGTTCATTCAGTGGGAGGAGTGTTTGCGTGCATTTCACGGTGCCTTCACATGATGTCACATGTCTTTTGATCGCTCATTGGCTGATCGCCCGTTATTTGCGTGTACACACGTCCGTTACTGAAAGTAATATCAGTACGTGTGTCTAAGTGAATTAGTTTAGCTTCCATAGCATTACTTCCAACCATTAGGCTGCGGTCCCAGTACAGTGTGTGCGCACGGCGCGGCGTGCTGTGTGCGTGTAAGCACCGCCCCTCAATGGGGCTGTGCCCATTACGCACCGTGACGCAGAAGGTGCAGGCGCGCCGTGCGGCAGGTTTTTTGCTAACTCATTAAAATCTTTTTGACTCTTAGCGATGGAGGCGTGGCCACGCCCCCACCGGCGGTTCACACAATGAGGGCGAACCAGCCGCGTGACGTATTGGCCATGCCCCCGCAAATACCCGACCACGCCCCCTTCCGTCGCAAGATTCTCTTCTCCTCACATAACGCAGATCGCGGTTAGCACTGTGACACGCGCCGCCACCCCGCCGGCCGCGCGTGTCACAGACATTACTGGGACCGCAGCCTTATATGATTACTGCTAGCAACACCATGGAGGGACATGTATTAAACGCACAGCGTACACATTGTTTTGCGCATGCGCTAAGACTTAGTCAACACAATGGTTAAGTGCGCACGCAACTGAAGTTCTGCATGCACATTATTATGTATACAGGCACCGGAAATATCATATCCGTAGTAATGGCAGCAAAGCCATTATCAAAATGACAGTTCATTATCTGTGTTTTGATCGTTTAACTTAAAACATATACGTTAGTTATGCGTGAATATCCAGACTCATAAAGAGATGTGTTAGGCGTTGTGATGCACATACATATATAAATGTGCCATATTTGACCATTATGTGTTTGCTATATTTCACAGATGTCGCGGATTAACACATGTGATCAATGTATGATTTCAGAAGATATACTCGTTATATTAGATGATTCTGACGACGAACAAAATCCTTTTATAATACATATGTTACAATGCTTTCAGTGCTTCTTGCGCTCATTAACTATGAAGCCATAATTGTATCCGCTTAGGCCTATATTAAGTATGCACTTAATTAACATTATGATGTTTCTAAGCACTGAAGTTAGAACATTTATACTTTTGTTTATATGTTATACTAACATGATATGTGTTGGTCTGTGAAATATGCAAACTACTTTCTCATTCGTCCAACACATTTGTATAGTACATTGTATAATGTCACGTGTGACTTGTGACATAATGTACATGCTACTGTACATAACAAGTACAATACATTGTATGTCAACCTACACAATAACAATAGGTAGGTCATATAAACATTGTTTTCATGTGACAATTAATATTTCACATAAGTTATAATGCTAACATAACATTCATGAGCTTTTGATTATTAATTACACAACCTGAACAAATTAACATTAGTGTGTATATTTTATAATTATGACTAACTATAGTTTAGTGTTTTAATGAAACGTTCAACACAGACAGAACAAACTGAGTGTGATAAAACAATCAACATTAGCATGTGAATTGTTGTTATTTTTTGACGGAAAACATGCATGACACAACAAGTGCCACACACACACACACGCACACACACACACACACACACACACACACACACACACACACTGCTGCTGTTACTGTATGTGTGCCTATGCAAATGTGACGCAAATTGACGTTCTCATGTTGACATTAGTACTCAAGTATCATGATAATAATGATTACCTTACGTGAATGACATTAAAATTATATTAACAGCATTGTCATTGTGTTGAATGAAGTTAGAAAACTCGCAAATATAAATAATTTACATTTTATTTGGTATTCACTTTGAAACACATGTGACATGTATGTCAAATCAACACCCATGTGTGACTTACACATACACATGTAACAATGTTATAAAGAACTTGAATATGCATTGATAGAATAACTAATCACATACATTGTAATGTAAATAATGTATAATACATTGTTGTCTTTACAGGCAACCATGCTTTGAGTGTCAAAATGTCTCATGTGCATCCGTGGATGTTATCCTCCATAATATATATTTATACATGGTTTCTCCCCTTCTCTCCACCCACCCCTATATTACAGGAATGGATTGAGTAAAGTTTGGTACATTAATTGTAATGTTATGTCCCTAATGGTTTTCTTCAACAAATCACATTAACCACCAAGTGTAGAAAAAACCACTTACACATATTTCTATAGTCACATTTATTTACACATCCTGTAACTATACCTTGATAGATGTTGTGACATCTTATGACACATGTGAGTTGAAATACATACCATGAGCAGTCATTGACGTGATTTACCTAGAAAAATAAAAGATGAATGAATATAAAACATTAGCATGACATGTTCATGAAGGGAAGCAACACAACAAAGTGTCTATTTATTGTTAGATATGAAACACCATGTGGATTTTGTTAAATATAATATGAAAAACACAGTGCTGTACACATCATTGTGATGCATATGTCACACAGCTAAAAAAAAATTGTCTCTAACCATACTTCAGTAACTAATGAGTATGGACATAGTAGGTGTATTGTGTATGCATAATCAAAAGGAGCATGTACATAAAATATTAATGTAGTAAACATCATTGTTGCAAATACTCACAACAAGTTACATTTATAAGAATGATAATAGAACGTGTGGATGAATGACATACCGGTGCCACATGCATTTGTCCATACAGCAGAGAAGATAAAGAAGTGCGACCCATATTCATCTGTTTCCTAAGTGAATGGTATTTTGAGAAAGGTATTTATCATAAAAAACAATGAATATATGTATGTAGTACTATGAACATATATGGATTTGCTTACATGAAAAATATGTGTTTATGACATTGAGACGTGTCTGAACACCACTGGCTGTTTGCTCTGTGTCAGCTGGTACATTGACGGGATGGTCCTCCTCCAAACCCTGACTTATGTCTGTTTGCACATTATTTCTGAGTGCCACATTGTGCAAAATGCAACAAGCAATGATAATATCAGACACTTTAGCAGGATTATATGGAAGTGCCCCACCAGTTCTATCGAGACACCTAAATCTTGTCTTGAGAAGGCCAAATGTCCTCTCTATAATGGATCGCGTCGATATATGGGCAACATTGTACCTCTCCTCTGCTTCATTTTGCGGGTATGGCACCGGGGTCAACAGCCACGGCCTAATTCCGTATCCTGAGTCACCTATAATCCATGGTGCACACATATGAAGCAATTAGTGCTAACATTATAATATACAACAATTCCTATAAAAGCAAGAGTTTTGTTTTACCACATCACTATATGTACTCACCCACCAGCCAACCAGGTCCAAAATAGCCTTCTTCGAAAGCATGGATGACTGATGAGTTTCTCAGGATAGAGGAATCGTGACTGGAACCAGGGAATTTGGCTACCACATGCATAATCTTCATCGTGGCATCGCATACCACCTGTACATTCAGGGAATGGTAGTGTTTACGGTTGCGGTAAACATGCTCACTCTGACTAGGCGGGATCAAAGCAACATGGGTGCAATCAAGTATTATTTATCTTTATTCAGCAGCCAATCCTGATATTTCACAATGATGTAACACTAAGCTTTGTTGAAGCATTTATTGTAAAGTATTTGTGGAATGTGTATTGCATGTACCACTTGTGAACGCAACACTCAGTCATCTAATTAGGATACAAGCATGAGATTGACGTGGAAAAAGTTAATTGCAACATGTGTAATTTGCAATGTTATTGTCACATGTTCACATCAATTAATGATACTGTGCATATTCATACATTTCTGGCATCAGGATAATTGCTGTTGATTCAGTATGAAACGTGTAAGAATGAGTAACTATTGTAGATGTGTGTATAAGTTAGCATGAAGTGCTTGTAATGCATGGTGTCCAATGTAAACATGCAATGTAATTGAGTGTCCAATAGCGGACGTCATCAAAAAAGGGAGGACACAAAGTACATGTAAACATGCAAAGAAACAGCTACATTAACGTTTGATCATGCGTTACACATTGAAAGCATTGTGTCATGTATAGCAACATAACTATACGCTGCATGTGTTATATGTGTGAAATGTGAAACATCATATAATAAATTGAAGCACAGTTAAGTAACATGTTGGATATGATGTGACCTGTTCCTTTAAGAGTTGAGTATAGGATTTTCCCTATACACATCATAACATGATGAGTAATATGACACGCAAATGATGATAACATCTAAAAGTACAATGTTATGCAAATAATAAACTTAAGGGGTGACACGATGAAATGAATGCCCTCCACAGTGTAATGCTAAGCACATTTGTATTGGGACCAATAAAACGTTAACACTAGTATAATGTTATACGTCCCCGCTCCATTGACGCCACTGATGTAGAGTTGAGTTTTTTTTTCTAAGTGCCGTTCCGGCAACCTTGCCGATCATTCTCCCCTCCAACTTGCCAACTTTAGTTGGCGGGACAAATTCCCAATGAAATCTCCATTTTTGAGTGCCGATCAGCAACGATAAGCTGATCTGGGCTACTTGAATACAGCCGAAGAAAAAAACTGGCGATATATGCCGAAAAGAGGCTTTTCGGCAGGTGAATGCCGATAACTTGTTTTCGCCAATAAAAATTGTTGATTTTGAACACTTATCGGCGCTTACTGAATCTGAAACCCAAATTTGGCGGGAAAATGCCGATAAATGCCTTATTGGCACTTACTGCATGAGGCCCCTGGTCTTCTAGAGGAACTCATCGCCCAGGCCATTCGGGTGCACCAATGTCTCCAGGTACACCGCTCTGAGCGCCAACACCCCCAATTTGTGCCTTTCCGTGCCCCCTTTCCCAGGTTCTCTCCAACCACTAGACCTGCCGTCTCCCCGTTGCTCGCTCTGGAGGCTCCCGAGCCGATGCAACTCGGAGTTCAGCGCACCCGGGCACTGATACGAGAATTCCGCAGAGCCGGTTGATTATGCTATTACTGCGGATCCTCTGAGAATCTGATCCGCGAATGTCCTCTATGTCCGGGAAATGACAAAGCCCAGTGAGTATGAAGGGGCTCTCCCTGGGTGCCAACTCTCCTTGTCCCCTTTCCAAAAAGGAACTTCCTAAGAAGTTGACCATTCCCGTGTCCCTCTCTGGTCCTACCTTCCGCACTTCCACTATGGCATTCATCGATTCCGGCGCAAGAGGAAACTTCGTGGACCAGCATTTCTCTGAACTGAACGAGATTCCACTCATTAGGAAGAAGTCTCCCGTTGTCTTGGTAGGGATCGATGGCCGGCCGCTCAACCCGGCATACATCTCCTTGGAGTCCACCCCTCTCACCCTTTCTTCTCATTCCCACAATGAGAACCTGGCCTTGGATGTAATCCATGCCCCTGGAACGCCTGTCACTCTTGGCTTATCATGGTTGCAGATGCATAATCCGTGCATCGATTGGACATCTCAAGATCCCATTGACTGGAGGTCAAGCTCAGAGGAGTCTTCTCCACTGGTTGTACTTCCGCCTCAACTGCTGGCTAACAAATCCAACCCCAAGGGCAACTTACCCGCCCCATACGCAGACTTTATGGATGTCTTCAGCAAGACTCAGTCCGAGGTACTACCCCCTCACAGATCTTACTATTGTCCGATAGACTTGGTTCCTGGATATACTCTGCCCAAATCCAAATCCTACCCCCTCTCTCTGCCTGAGTCGGAAGCCATGGACGAATATATCCACGAGAACTTGAAGCGGGGCTGTACATGACATTCCAACTCACCCGCGGGGGCTGGATTCTTCATTGTTAAGAAGAAGGAGGGTACACTCAGACCGGTAGATATTACCGTGACCTGAACCGCATTATGGTGAAGAACCGTTACCCTCTCCCTCTCATTACAGAACTCTTCAACAGACTTCATGGCGCTAGGCTATTTCCCAAGCTGGATCTTCACGGCGCATATAATTTTATTTGTATCCGGGAGGGTGACGAATGGAAGACCGCCTTTAACACCCGACACTACGAGTACCTCGTGATGCCGTTCGGCCTGTGCAATGCCCCGGTGGTATTTCAGGACTTTAGCAAATGACATTTTTCGGGATGTCCTCAACCTTTTTGTTATCTATCTGGACAACATCCTTATTTTTTTAAAGATCTTCAGGATCATATCACCCACACGAAGTTCGTACTCTCCCGCCTCCGGGAGAATCGCTTGTTTGCCAAGATGGAGAAATGTCTGTTTCACCAGGCTTCCACCTCCTTTCTTGGGTATATTATTTCCAACTGGGGCTTGGCCATGGACCCAGAGAAGCTTAAGGCCATAGTGGATTGGCCGCAACCCGACTCCCTCAAGTCCATTCAGCGGTTTCTGGGATTTTCCAATTATGACCGGAAATTCATTCGCAATTTTTCCACTATCATTGCTCTGATCACTGCACTGACCCAAAAAGGAGCCGATCCATCGGCTTGGTCACCTAGGGCAGTTACGGCATTCAAAACATTGAAACAAGCCTTCATCTCAGCTCCCATCCTCCGACACCCGGACACCAATTTTCCATTTACCCTGGTAGTAGACGCTTCGGACTGTGGTGCTGGCGTGGTCCAATCCCAGCAATTTTCTCCCAAGGATAAACTCCACCCCTGTGGACTTTTCTCTAAGAAATTTTCTCCGGCTGAGAGAAATTATGACGTGGGCAATAGGGAACTTTTAGCTGTCAAGTTGGCCCTTCAGGAATGGAGGCATCTTTTGGAAGGGTCAAAAGAGCCATTCACGATTCTCACGGACCATAAGAACCTCCTGTACATCGAGAGTGCCTGCCGCCTAGGGTCTTGTCAAGCTCGCTGGTCGCTATTTTTTTCTAGGTTTAATTTTATTTTGTCTTACATTCCCGGGACCAAGAACGTCAAGGCAGAGGATTTCTCTAGACAGTGTTCCTCTGAAGATAGACCGGAGAAAACTACCGAGACCATCCTTCCCAAGCAAAAGATCCTCGTGGTCGCTGCTTTCAAGAATCTGGAAAAGATACTCAAGGCTCAAGAACATCTTCCTAGAGACCTCGAGGTACCGAGGGATACACTATACGTAGAGCCCAAGTTTATTCCTGAGATCCTGGATTGGGGGCACGCTTCTCGTTCGGCAGGACATCCGGGATTCAAGAAGACATTGGATCTCATCCGTCGCACGTTCTTGTTGCCCAACATGGCCAAGACCATCCTTAAATATACTCGTGCTTGCCCGGTATGTGCGCGGAATAAGATACCTCAACAGAGACCCCATGGTCTTCTTTTGCCTTCACCGATTCCAGAATGGCCCTGGTCCCACATATCTATGTACTTTATTGTTGAATTGCCCAAATTGAACGGTATGAACACTATTTTAGTAGTCGTGGATCGCTTCTCCAAGATGGCTCATTTCGTCCCTCTCAAGGGATTACCCTCCTCACCCGCCCTTACCGATATTTTTTCCAGAGAAATTTTCCGGATCCATGGCATTCTCACATCCATCGTATCGGATAGAGGCTCTCAATTTGTTTCCAGGTTCTGGAGGAACTTCACCGGAAGACTGGGCATTTCTTCTTCCTTTTCTTCGGGTTATCACCCTCAATCAAATGGGCAGACCGAGAGGGTTAACCAATCACTTGAGAAGTATTTCAGGTGCTTCGTCTCTGACTCCCAGGACGACTGGTCGTTATTACTTCCTTGGGCTGAGTATGCCTTTAATTCCTCCAGGAATGAATCCACTCGGGAGACGCCTTCTTTATTAATTATGGATTCCACCCGGCTCATCTACCTATTTCCAATATTCCCTCTGGGGTACCAGCTGTGGATGAACGCATCTCCCTCTTACAGGACTCCTGGTCCAGAATTCAATTGGCGCTTCAAAAGACCTCCCAGACTTCGAAGCTTCAAGCTGACCGTCATCGCCGACCTGCACCCAGTTACAAGCCAGGGGATATGGTTTGGTTGTCCTCCAAAATTATACACCTCAAGTCCCCTTCCCCTAAATTGGCACCTAGGTTTCTGGGCCTGTTTGTTATCATGGAGCAGGTTAACTTGGTGGCCTTCCGCCTTCAATTACCTCCAAGAAAGGAGAATTCCTAATGTATTTCACACATCTCTTCTCAAACCGTTTATCTCCAGTTCTCTCTTTCCGGACCACACTCTTAGACCAGACCCAGTGATCATACAGGGCAACGAAGATTATGAGGTCCAAGCCATACTGGATTCCCGCCTCTCGAGAGGTAAGGTTCAATTCTTGGTCCATTGGAAGGGCTTTGGACCCGAAGAAAGATCATGGGTATCTCCTAAAGACATTCACGCACAGGGGCTTCTCACATGCTTCCGGAGGAAGTTTCCATCCAAACCGTGGGAAGATCGTCCTGAGGCCGACTCTTAAGGGGGGTACTGTGAGGATTCGGGGGTCACGGCAGTCGCAGCGTGACCCCCCCTTTACCTCCTACGGCTCCCGTGGCTGTGGGTTGTCTCCGTCGCCAGTCCCACCTGGTCCCCGTGGTTCTGGGCCTTCCCCGCCCTCCCCGACGAGCCACCGCTGCCCCGCAGCCAGCCCGCACTCAGGCAACTGCCATTTGTCCTGGGCGCATGCTCTCTGACATTACAGAGCACGCGCCAGGCGAAGTTAATCTATTCACTGCTCTGGCAGTGAGACCACAACCCCAACACACGCGCAGGCTACTTCTCAGTACCAAAGCTACTCACCTGTGTGCCTATCATAGGAACCAATCCAGGACAGCTCCTCCAGGCCTGCGTTCGCTTCCTATTGGTCAGCCGCAGTATATAGTACCTGTCTTATTACTTTCACATTGCTCGACATAGTCTCCACTTGTGGATCTCTACTCTGGTTTCCTTTTCTCTTTGCTACTCAGGTTACGATACGGCTTGGCGGACTATTCTCTCTGGCTCTCGACCCCTGGCTCCCTCTTGACAACACCGTTTCCCACGTCCCTCGATCTTCCGGATCTCTCTACTCCTTGACCTTCGCAACGGCAACTACTACATCTCTTCTATACTCGGTACTGGCAAGTATTGCTATAGCTAAATCCACCTGGCCTAGCAACACAAAATACTACACTCCGGACACGCTCTTTTTCCAGTGGGTGCGTGTACACATACGTCCCACCTCAGTACAAGGGATGGGTCTGGTCTGCGAGCAGCACCGGCATTACATAGGACTAGATTCACCAAAGGTCAATATACAGATGTAGCCATGGGTGGATTGCCCTATCAGGCGATCAGGGCTGCCCTGGTGGGTCGGTGGTGCGGTGGGCCAGTGGTGCAGCTCCCTGACCTGTTGGCGCCGGGATCTAACTTCTTCCTTACCAGAAGAGAGAGCTGGAGTAGGGAACTGTGGAGTCCCTGGACCAGCTGGACCGCTAGGTGTGTGTGTGTGTGTGTTGAGAGGGGTGAGTGAAAGGGAGGTCGTACCTTTCCGAAGTGGCCCTTCTCCAGCAGTGTCACCTTGTCATGGCGACCTGATGTCACATGATGCTGCAATGTCACATGATGGTGCATTGTCAGGACAACATAACATCACGACGACCCATTGCCATGACGACTTGACATCACATGATGACACAACATCATGACACCACGGCGCAGGAGGAGAGCCGCTCTTCAAGGAAGCACATGGGCCAGCAGGTAAGTAAAATCCACCCCTGGATGTAGCAGATGTTACTACACTGTTAACGCTGCCCTGTTATTTTATGGTAATACTATTGGAAATATTGCTTAAAGAGATAACACAGTTGCTCTTTAATGCATTATTTTATGCATTAACTCACCTTAACATTTGTAGCGGAGTAAAAATTTGACGTTATAAATAAATATGATCACGTTACTATTTTGTTTTTAATTACCCCTGTATTCACTATGAATTATTTATTCAGAAATAAATAGCACTATGCATCTCATTTTCATCCACAAGAATTGCGTCAACTCAGCATTATTCAGCGCTAGTGAATGTGATAGAAATAAGTGATAACAGAATTCAGAATTAATCAGGACTAGTGATGCAATTGTGAAGGGGTCAAAGATATTATAATTTTCTACCATAGAATTGTACAATAGAACTTCTTATAAAATCCTATGGTAACAAATTATTTAACCCCGTTGATGCCCAAATTGCATTGATAGCCTTCAGGGGTGGGGGTTATAAATTGGCAAGTTTTTTGCAGGTAACACTGGGGGGAGTATTTGATTAAATTACACATTATTTTACATATAGGTAATCTTTTTGTTAACTTGTGTTTTGTAGATCTTCTTGAGTTTCAGCATTCCTCCACCACCCCACCCCCCACCCCCAATTGTAAATTCTGCTTGCATCATTGTCTGATTGTTCTTATTTAATTGCTGTAATTATGACTACACTGATCGAGTTACATGTTTATTGTTTTTCAACATATTTTATGTCCTCCAGTTTATTTTAATGATATCCTCTTCTATTTTCTGAAACCATTCAATCAAAATGGAATTTTTTTTAAAAGTATGGCCTCACATTTTTATAACATCTACGTATATTTTCATAGCATGGAGCTGGTAGTTTATCAGTTTATCAGTCCTCAATCTTCTTGGAATTACTTTATGCTTTCAGTATTTAGACAGATAAATAATCTGTCAATGCATTTTTTCTTCATGTACCAGGATTTTCATCTCTTTTTATATATGTACAAACCAACACCTTATGTCAATATTGACAATATATATATATTTATATATATAAAAGGATATAAAAAATATTCACGTAAAACTGACTGTACAACATATTGAGAGTAAACAGGATGAAAAGCACATAAAGAACACACACAATGCTAGTTCCTAAGGATAAAACATATTACAGTATGTTATAAAGAAGATTACTGAAAGGAGTGGAATGAAAATTCATTTGAAAACATTTATACAGAGCAGTAATAACACAAACAATGAGAATAGTAAAATTAAATTACAGCTACACATCCAGAAGTTAAAAAGAAGAAAATTACAGATACTAAGGGAAAAGTCAGATTTATTACACAAAATTGCCATTGTGTTTGCAAAATCTCACCAAAAATCTGGCACAACTGAAGCTGTATGAATGTGAATATTATATTTGAATTCCATAAGGCAATGCTAAACTGAGTATTAGAAATTGCTATACTATTATAATATATATTTTTATGTAGCACTGACCATGAACAAAGCAATGTGAATAGAATTTTGCAGCCACGATTAGTCAAAGGTAGTGACATTACGAAAAAGCTATATATTAAGATTCAGTAGCTCAACATACTAACGTTAACATTGGGTGGTGACAGTAACCTTCATAAGGACTTAGAAATACAATAAAACTTAAACAAAATGCAAGATTACTAGTAGCCCCACTTACCTCAAGTGTTATAACGCCAGAAATATTTGATAAAATAACCAATTACCACACCTCATGAAAACACTATATGAGGTATAAAAGCAATTAAAGGTTTAATTCAACTTAGCAGATCATTTTTTTTAAAGAAATATATGGCTTTATTCTATATTTGATATAGATGCAAGCTATCTGTGGCCCAAACCCTATTGAAATGTATAGTTTTTTGGGGTGCTGAAAAAGCCCAGAATGGCACTTTGGCAGATATGAAGGGAGAAAGGAAAAGGGAACATGAAGCAAAGACAATATTTTTAAAAACATTTTAGTTTTATTATACTGCATATTAAAGCAATGTGACCTTGAGCATAACATTTTTGCAAATCCAACATGTTCTGCCAGTTTTCTTGCCCATTTCGAGGATTTTAGTTTTTTTTTTATATATTGTTGCTGGTTTATATGAAGCAATTAACTACCATTTGTGTTATTTGTTTTTGTATGTATTCAAGCTGCTTTCACAGCCAAGATTATGTTTTCATCCAGCTGATCAAAATTAATTGGACAGAAAAAGCTTACAAAAAGCACCAGACACTTGTCAGTAGCCCAGTGATAGTGAATGAACTGTGAACAATAATAAATGATGGGTTAATTTCACACTTTGGTAAGAGTTTTCCAGCAATAATTTAAGACATAATTATCTATGATTAATTATCCGCTTTGGGTCTCCTGCAGAAAACACTGCATTCACAGTACATGAATCCCACACAGACCCCCTTCCCTCCCCAGTTATGGCAACACAATACTGTACCCATTTGAGGATTTCTAATATGGATGCTGCCTGACCTCAGTGCCTGTACCAACATGCCTGCCGAGGCAAGAAGTCAGCCTTTGTTTGAGGTGAGACTGTTCTCACCTGTCCTTACCCTTTTATAAGCCTTCCATTCCCCTCTTTTCTTTCCAGTGCAAGGTTCTCCCTACCTTGACCCTGTTGGAATTTCTGCTTTCTGTTTCTCTTGCCTCAAACTCCTACCTACCTCTGGACTTCCCTGCCTCCCTCCAGCCCTAACCCCGGAACTGTGACGACGACCATTCTGCCTCTCTCCAGCCTTGATCCCGGAGCTGTGACCACAACTATTCTGCCTCTCTCCTGCCCGACCTATACTCAGGTGCTGCATCCTACCCTGATCCCAGAACCGGACCCCACTATTCTTACTGATGTCATGATCAAGATCCAAGGTACAGGTCAGTATATGCTCTCCATATTTTACTATGTGTGTTGTATCTGGCCTGAAAAAGAAAAAAAGAGGGATTAGACAAAGCTAAAAAAACAAACTAAGAAAACAGCTAACATTGAACTCCAAGACTCGACTTCAACTTAGTGTAAAAAAAGACACATGTCGCTATGCAGAACCTGGGATATCCACAGTACATTAGTGCTGGCTAAAATGCAACAAGTGGGATTTGCACATACTACTGACCTAACTTGCACATTATGATCAAGTTCAAATCTACCTTTTATGCTGCTACGGTACTGTAGGTCTAGATACCACTTAATGAACTGTTTGTGTAGGGGAAAGGTAGGAATGCTTTAGTTGTCTTCACAAGATTAATAAAAGTGCTTGTAAAAAAACAAATACACAAATAAGCTTACCCTTGGAATCTGGTTGTATCTTTGGGAGTGCTAGAGATCCAAATGGTTCTCATCTGCCATAAATTGTTATATATTTTTTTTAATAAACTGCACAGAACATTTTGGCCTTCTCTTAAAAATGACTATAGGCAAACAGTGCATACCCTCCCCTACCCATCGTGCTGCTCTCTTGATAATTTATGTGAATGCCCAGCCCCTACCCCTGAGTGTCCATGTCTGAGCTGGGCATGAGGTTTGCAACAAAAGGTTGCCAGCTATAGACTGATTTCATTTATTGTTAAGAGCACTAACGATTATCACACCAATCAACCATCCTTTTGTTGGCCAGTGGTCAAATCTGATGAATATGTTCACACCTCATCACTGGTCGATACTTGTAAGCTGTTACCGAAACTTGTACTGATGGGACGGCCGTTATTCGAACATTTAACGCGGTGTGTAGATCGGAATACCCATTCGATGGAGCGCAATTTATTTGAATCGTGCCGACTTAAACACGCGGCTTGTATATCGTTTTGTCCGGGTCAGAAAAAGGCATTTTAGCATTGTCTGCAATACCGTCGAAAAACTCAAGTGGGCGTTCGCGAGTTGTTGTCATAAAAATCCAATAGCAATTCAATGTCTGTATTATACAGTACACAGAGCAGCGTTTCATTAATCTTCCCAAGCCTGCTCTCATAGTTCAGCGCCTTTGTGTAATTCTCTTTGGTTGGGACCTGGGGAACTTGTTGATTATTAATGTGCATGCGTGTATAACTTCCCATTCATTTGGAAGTTAGTTCAAGCTTTAAAAATATATACTGTATAACGTGTGTTTTATTTTTTTTGGTTATAGCCATGGCTTGCATAGCAAGTATGGATATTATGAGATTCAAGTTTTACAAATGCAGTTTATATTTTTGGGGGTTATCACCTTGGGCTTTCATAGCAATTATGGATATTATGAGAATCAAACAGTACTGTTGCTTTTTAATTCCACACTAGTCATGTACGTTCTTTCTGAGGTTGGTGGCATACTGTAGTACTGTGAGTTTTATTTGGGGGTGTGGGGATCAAAACATTATGATGACCTGTTGAGAATATGTCTTTGCACTACAGTACAATCCTCCATACAGCTCGCACCCCCTCAACCCCCTCTGCACAGACACACAAGACACACACAAGGCTCAAGGATTTAAACTTCTTATCAACACCTCTGACAAACCATTCATTTTCAAATGGTTGGCTTTGTGGTTTCATTAATCTTCCCGAGCCTGCTCTCACAGTTCTGCGCCTGCGTGTAATTCTCTTTGGTTGGGACCTGGTACTTTGTTGATTATTAATTGTTGATTATCAACACCTCTGACAAACCATGCCACACATGCGCAAGTCCGATAAGCTAAGCCCTTATAACTTGCCTTTTCTTCAACACTCCCCTCCCCCCCACTAGTAATAAGATTAACATGTTGTGTGAGATACAGGCCTAGCTAAGCAAGCCCTTCTAAAACTGTTATTGTACTGTAACAAAACAAGTCAAAATGAAGTTCAAAGCTTATCAACAACACAACAACAGAGCCCTCCAACAGAGCCAGTCACGTAAATGTACTGTTGCGTGATTATCATGAGCTGGGTAGAAGACATGTTTGATAATCCTTAATGCAGGAAAATAGTATTTTATTGCATTATTAACAGAAATTATTGATTAAACAATAAAAATATAATAATTTATATATTTTTTTTTTTGTTTTTCCATATATTTTTTCCCAAATTAATGTGAAGTGCAATGCTTTGTTTGTTGAACTGTTCATAAGAATTTCAGGTCTGCAAGAGGGGGTCGGTTTAAAAAATAGATTTTATTTTTTAATGCATAATACAGTACAAAAATACAATACAGTAGCTCTTGTCTTTCTCTTTGTTATGGAACAATTTTTTTTTTTTGGCCAAACACAAATTTCTATACAGCAACTACTGAAAGAGGGTGGGAGAGGGGGGTTTGTGTTAGATACAGGCTGGTTTGTACATGAACAACGTACTATTATCTTACACATCCCCCCCCTTTCCTTTTTTCAATGCTTGCGGCAGTTCTGAAAATGAAAAGAAACAATAAATGCAGACATGGTTATTTTTAGGGCCATACTTACCTGGATCATACTTACCTGTGCCTTATTACTGTCCCGAGGCCTGGCCATTACGTTGTATAACAATAGGCAACACATATGATCGATATATTTATTAAATCTGGCTGCGGTGAGTATGTTCCAGAAATTCAGTATCCCTTTCTCCAATTCATCCTTTTTTGACGGTTTCCACACTTTTCTGATATAATCCTTCAACTCATGCCATACCATTTCAATGGGATTAAAATCTGGTGATCTGGAATACAGTAGGAGGGGAGAAACAAAGTTAATTACTTACTCCAAGGAGATATAAACTGTGTAAAACAATTAGAAATGGTTACCCAACTTACTCCGCTTGCGTCTTAACCCAGTTGATACTGCTGGCAAGAATGTGAGCTGTTGACGCGGTGTGTTTCGGATCATTGTCCTGGAAGAACTGGGGACCAGATGGGAAATCATTCCTAATGTATTTGACAACATGTGTAATTATGTGATCTTGGAAGAACGCTTTATTCATGATTCCTGGAAACAAGAAAAGAAAAATGTACAGTAACAGGGTACAAAATACTGTACGGTACAGCTGTGCAGTGCATGAGGCATGGCTACAGGCACAGCATGTGTATTTGTGCATTATTTTACCTTCAAAGATAATGATGCATCCTGGTCCTTGTCTAGAGATGGCACCCCACACATGCATCTTCACTGGGTGCTTGGGACGCGGCTTCAGAGATAGGCGTCCTTTTTTGTAGAATGCAAAACGGGCAAATCTCTTAAGCGCTACAGTTGTCTCGTCAGTAAAGATGACATCCTGGAAAGTCTCGCCACTTTCGATCCATGCCCGTGCCTGGTCCACTCTTTTTATTTTGTTGGCTTCCCTTATCATATGATACGGTCTGTAATGACAAGGAATAATGTTAGAGGTACTAAATACTGGAGATACAGTAAGTATGATGGTTCCCAGCACTCATACAGTACAGTACAGTTGGCCAACCCTATTGTACAGTAGGCTAGGAGGGAGCCTAACATGAAAATATAGGGCTAAACAAGAACTGTACAGTACTTACTTAACACACTCATATTTCCATCCCAATTTCCGTCTCATCTGCCTGATGCTGGTCACAGATGCTTTTATTTTGTGAATTGCCTCTAGTGCATTCTTTACCCTTGTGGCACACGTCTCATCATTCTGTTCACTCATTTGGACCACCAGAAGTGTTGTCGCCCTACAGTGTAAAGAAAAACAGAACAATTTGTTACAGTAGGCAAATTAAGAATCCCTGTAACGCTCGGCCTGCCCACAAGCCAGACGAGACCCTGGGACTGAGGTGGAAAGGAGAAATACCACACACCTAACAGTAAACGGGGGCACGGCCGGAGTGTGGAAGTAGCGTAGCTGGTCCAGGGAACAAAAATAGAAAGAGTTCAGTACTTGCCAACTCCAGCGTAGAAGGGTAAAGTCCGTAAGCCAATGGTCAAGGTGTAGGGAGAGCAGCGTGGTAGAGTGTCCGTAAGCCTGGGTCGTGGAGCAGAGAGAGCAGCGTAGTAGGGGTCCGTAAGCCGAGTCCAAGAGATATAGAAGACTGCAAGGTAGAGAGTCCAAAGCCAAATCCAAGGGGGTCCAGAGAGCAGCGTGATCGAAGTCCAAAGCCAAAGGTCAAAATCCAGGGAGGTCAGCAGAGAATCCAGGGACAAACAGGGACTGCAACACAAGAAAGCCAAGCAGAAGCAGACAGCACCAAGGTACAGAAGCTATGCAGAGCAATGTGGTAATGGTGAGGGGAGACTAAATAGTGGGCTGGGACCTATCAGGGAAAAGGGAGGAGCGGAGGTGCGGCCCAAGTGAAGCCCTGATAGGGGAGAAGAGCCTGGGGGGCGGACCTGGTGGAGCAGGGGCAGGAAAGCGCGCTGATACGCACACCGCACTGGAGGAGTCGGGGTCAGGCTCCTAGTGCCAGAAAAGGGAAGCCTTGTTCCGCGTGCGCCCGTAAGGGTGATGCGCGTGCCCTGGACGTGCGGGAGCAGCCACGGGGGAGATGCCGAGGACCGGGGAATGCCACCGGGGACCAGAGGCAGCGGGGAGAAGAGGTAAGGAGGCGCTGGTAGTGGGAGTCCCCGAAGCACGGGTCCTTACAATCCCTCCCTCAAATAAAGCATCCCAATAGACTGAACTGTCACACACTCAGTCACTCCTACTGTACCACCCAATCACTGGCATAAAAGCTGGTGACATACAGTACTGTACTTTTGATGCTTTGTGGGTGTGTGTGTATAGTAAATGCAGGATTATTAGTTACCACAGGCATACAGAACACACAGGCAAACACAGACATACAGAACAGTAGTACTGTACTTACTCAGTAGTGACGGTCGGATTTCTTTTGACGTTTTTGGGCTTCCCATGCGCATGACAACTATCAGTGCTTTTTGCCAAAACGAAGCACGAAGCAAGTAACCAGCGTTGGATATGTAAAATGCCTTGTCCATTCTGGTACATATCCTTTATTCTCAAGCTGAGATCTTTTGAAATCCTTTTCTTTGGCATCGCTGCTGTTAGAAAAAAAATGCGAGCACACACAGAGCAATTTGATGTGAATTCGATGTGTATTGCATGTGCATTGAATACTCAAAATGGATGGTGTATTTATACTTTAATTTAATGTGCCTCAACGTCACTCGACAGGATATGCCCACTTTTAACACCTGCACCTCGTTTCCATGCCCGCGAAAAATTTCAAATAATAGGTGAGACAAATTGCATAGACTCTCACACACTGATCTCTATCTGAACTTGCTCTTGTCCAGATACTGCATTGTGCATTCGTCCTTCTATTTCCATGGATCGCCCCCGATTCTACGGACGCAGGAACCAGCTTTATTCTGCTGTGCCGGTCAAGCGAAAGGCGGAAGCTGTTTCCCAGCGAAAACCAAAGCAGAATAAAGAAAATGTTCCGAAGGCTCCAAGGTTAAGACCCCTGGGCCTTATTTTGTGAAGAAGAAAGTCGGCGCCCTTAGCATAGTGCAAGTCAAGTGGAGTCCCGATCCTCTCCTTGCACCCCCCCCCCGCTCACCTGCTACACAACCCATCCTCGATGCTGCTGCTCTCCTGTCAACCCCATGCCGACCTGCTCCCCAACCCATCATTGAGGCTGCTCTCCTGTCAACCCCCTGCCGACCTGCTCCACAACCCATCATTGAGGCTGCTCTCCTGTCAACCCCCTGCCAACCTGCTCCACAACCCATCATTGAGGCTGTTCTCCTGCCAACCCCCGATCACCAGCTCCACCAACCATCCTCGACGCTGTTCTCCTGGCCACCCCCTGGTCACCTCCTCCACCACCCACCTACGCAGATGTCTACAGCACGGATCAAAAGGTTGATCTTCTTTTGGAGACCATGTTGAGTATGGATATGTGCATGGAGAAAATGGAAAGGAACATGGAGAAGATGGGAAGGAACATGGAGAAGATGGAAAGGAGGATTGTGGGGATGTATTCTTTCCTGCGAGTTCCTGTCCCTGTACCAGTATGTCCAACGCAGGAGGGTGACCTGCATGATGTGACCTTCACTCTTCCCTCACCAAGCCCCCCACGCTCACCCCACCCATCACCAGATCGTCTGTACCAGTATGCCTTTGAGGACAAGATGACAGCTCCGGTAAGGCCACGACAGGAGGAAAGCATCCTCCCTGACCACCTACCCTTGCCCGCTGCCAGAAGTACACCAGAACCCAGGATTGTAACGCTGCCGGACATCATCTTGACCGACCTGACCCAGCACGCCCAGGAGAAATACAAGACTGGAAGTGTTGGTGCAGCCCATAAATTTGCCCTGTCAGTATATAAACACCACGTCAGTTTTGAGATCTACAGCCGTTGGACTCACAATGTAAATTATGAAGGAAACAAAAGAAAGAAGGCTCTGCCAGCAAATTTATGAAAGACCATTTTCAATGAAGTGGAGCGTTATTTCTGTGTTACCCCAACAATTATGAGAGCTGTGAGAGACACTATAAATGGCCTGTTGAGGCATACAAGGGCTCGTGCTTGGAGTGGCAACCCTCTTGCGAACTACTTTACCCAAATTCTACTGTAGTGCAAAAGTTTACCAAAAATAACATGGCTTAATGGTTAAAGGCGTTTAATCATTTTCATTTTTATTTGTATTATTTTGAAATATTGTTATTGTTTTAACAATTTATTTCTTTTAATCAGGCACAGGTAAGTATGATACAGGCACTTTACTGCACTGTAAGTACTGAATGGCACTCAAACTAACCATGTCTGCAGTTATTGTTTCTTTTCATTTTCAGAACTGCCGCAAGCAATGAAAAAAGGAAGGGGGGATGTGTAAGATAATAGTACAGTGATCATGTACCAACCAGCCTTTATCTTACAGAAACCCCCCTGTCCCACCCTCCACAGTAGCTACTGTATAGAAATTTGTTTTTGCCCAAAACAAAAAAAAAATTGTTTTAAAAAAAATCTTTTGAAATAATGTATTTTCAGAACTGCAGCCCCCTCTCTCCCCGATCTCCCCCCATCTCGCAATGCCATAATGAAGAGAAAGACAAGAGCTACTGTATTGTATTTTTGTACTGTATTATGCATTAAAAAATAAAATCTATTTTTTAAACCGACCCCCTCTTGCAGACCTGAAATTCTTATGAACAGTTCAACAAACAAAGCATTGCACTTCACATTAGTTTGAGAAAAAATATATAGAAAAACAAAACATGTTTTATACATTTTTTTTATATTTTTATTGTTTAATCAATCATTTCTGTTAATAATGCAATAGAATTCTATAGAAAAATACTATTTTCCTGCATTAAGGATTATCCAACATGTCTTCTGCCCAGCTCATGATAATCACGCAACAGTACATTTACATGAATGGCTCTGTTGGAGGGCTCTGTTGTTGTGTTGTTGAGCTTTGAACTTCAAGTTGACTTGTTTTGTTACAGTACAAAAGCAGTTTTAGAAGGGCTTGCTTAGCTAGGCCTGTATCTCACACATGTTAATCTTATTACTAGTGGGGTGGGGAGGAGGGGAGTGTTGAAGAAAAGGCAAGTTATAAGGGCTTAGCTTATTGGACTTGACATGCGTGGCATGGTTTGTCAGAGGTCCCAACCAAAGAGAATTACACGCAGGCGCAGAACTGTGAGAGCAGGCTCGGGAAGATTAATGAAACCACCAAGCAACCATTTGAAAATGAATGGTTTGTCAGAGGTGTTGATAAGAAGTTGAAATCCTTGAGCCTTGTGTGTGCGGAGGGGGGGTGGGGGGGGGGGGGGGGATAGGAGGGGGTGCAAAGACATATTCTCTACAGGTCATCATAATATTTTGATCCCCACACCCCAAATAAAAATCACAGTACTACAGTATGCCTGCCACCCACCTCAGAAAGAACGTGCATGACTAGTGTGGAATTAAAAAGCAACAGTGCTGTTTGAATCTATAATATCCATAATTGCTATGCAAGCCCATGGCGATAACCCCCAAAAATATATATTTGTAAAACTTGTATTAAACAATAAAATGTATTTTTTGACCGACCCCCTATTGCAGACCTGAAATTCTTATTAACAGTTCAACAAAGCATTGCACTTCACATACTGTAATGTAATGCAAAGGCATTTCTCTTACCTGTTATTAAAAAGAAATGTCAAAATGAGACATACAGCACAGTACAGTACACACATGCGCATACCAGTAAAAGAAAAACAGTAGTCGTGTTGCAAAAGTTGAAAGCATTGAATAATAAATAATACATACTGTACAGAATAAAAGACATACATTTTTATTTTTGGTGTTTATAAGAAAAGTTGTGAAGATGACAGTACTGTACAGTATACGGTTTTCTATAAAGCTCACAATTGTTATATAAAAAAAAATGGCACGGTCACTAAATGTTTGCCTACATGGCAAACAATGCGCAAGCAACTTTTAAAAAAAAAGCGATATTGGAGGTCCATCCAAATCCCTTCTTTTGTATTTTTCCGCTTGATGTCAAAGTTTCTTTTCTGGGGAAAAAGAAACAAATATGCTATTATTGCCAATATTGCGCATGCGTCATGTCGTGTCATTGGGAATTAAAGCAGCCGTTCAAGCAATAGCCTACAGTACATCTGTGTCTGTAGGATGAGAACAAACTTCTGCTTGGTTCTGACTCTTTAACCCCACACTCTCCCTACATTTTTATGCTGCAGCGTCACGTACTTCGACGGCCAATCAAATCATTCTTCAAAGTGCACTCAATAGAGAAACATCCCCTCAACTCGCATACAGTATTGTACAGTATTGTCCCCTCAACTCGCATACAGTATTGATGCACTATAAAGTACGTACAGTAATGTTTAAAAAATAATTTTGTTTTGACACGCAAGCTTGAACTGCAGCTCTAAACTTACAGTAATACTGTCATGTACTGTACTGTATATTTACCTTCATTATAAATTTTGCCAAATGGGAGGTGATGAATCACTGTGACTCCTCAAGTCTGCATTATAGTTGACAGGTGACAGCTGACCTGGTACACTTGTAGTTGACAGCTGATGAAGCTGTAGATCATTTTGGTACTGTTAAATGCAAGCTTGCTGGTACCTGTACACGAAATCATGCTCAGGGTGGAAATTTTCCAGGTATTCAGGCGGGGACAGGTACAAAGGATTTCCGTTCACAAGGTTATCACTGACGGTCGGACCGGCCGGTGCTGGTGCTGTTGCCGGCACATTGCTGGATCGGAATTGACGATTCTTATATGGGTTAAAACCGATCTTCCTTCTTTTGAAATTGCCATGGTCAAACATACTGTGAAATTCTGGAATGACACCCCAATACCCGCAAATCTCTCCGGCAGGAGGGGCAATGCGAAAAAAACACTGATCGTTACTTAAGGTTTTTCTTATCGCACGCTTCCACCCATGAACGTCTGGTGAAAACTTATAAAAATCGTAGTTCGAAATGAAATATTCGTATATTTCAGATACGATCGCCCTTTTATCTGCTGCAGCATTTATTGCCGGATATATTAAAAATGCATAACTACAGTCAGGTTTTTTATACGTCTGTGGTGTAGCCATAATGTCCACTCAACTCAGCTACTGTGCGGGGAAAGAAAAAGGCACACATTGAGTATTTAAAGCTTTTTATTAGGAACGCGTAATTTCCTAACGTCTTCGAAAAATCAAGGTCAATTCACAATGGGCCACTGTAAATATGTACCAGTATAGACGTGGGTGCTATGTTTTTTAAACACCTGCACCCTTACATTGTAGCAAAATACTGTATACTGTAACACTGTACCATGCACATTACAATTCAATACAATTCATTAAATGCATCATTTCTGCCACCTGGCGGATACGTGAAAAATAGCAACCAAATTATAATTCATTAACTTCTGCCACATGGCGGATATGCGAAGAATTGCATCCAAAGAAACAATAAACCATTATATTAAACAGATCAACCGCGTGTGGCTGCCCGGTGCCGGATTGCGCGAACGCGGCATGAATAGTGGTCAAAATGCAGAAATACCGATTGGAATACAGCGGTCAACACGAAAACTGATTTGAGATCCATTCGAATAACGGCAATCCCATCAGTATCTGGAAGAGTAAAATAAGATATGTGAAAACAGAAATTGCTTAGTGTGAAATATAAGGCAATGATTTATTAAAACGACATCCTGATTGCCATTCTGTTTCTTTCAATAACCACAGTTAACACATTACAGTATTTCTATGATTTATATAATTATGAATGGTTCCACAGTTAAGCACTCATTTAAGCACATCATGATCCCTATCATTAACTCGTCTTTGTTTGCCGGATTCACATACTTTCTCACATGGTGTTTCAGTGCATGCCACAGCAATTAGGTGAATCTATAAATATAGACATATGCAGTACAGTTTTTGCCAAGAATAAAAAGAGCACACAACAGCACAGTTAATTATATACTACTGCTAAAAACAGTTACAGTACTTACTTTGGCGATGTTCTGATATAAAGGTAGCAGAGGCACTGTGTTTTGGCTCGTTGTCTTGGAAGAACTAGTGACCCGATGTGAAGAAATCTAAAAGGTAGGGAGCTGCCTGTGTGATAATGACCTCCTAGAATTACATTTTATCCATGATTTCTAGAGAAAACAAATATAACATTGTTATACAGGTAGTTGATGGGAAAAGGATAAAGAGATAGGGTCACATCAGATAAAGAAATTGCAACGTGCTTGCAATTCCTTCAAATATAACTATGGGTCCTGGTCCAAGTATAGAGATTGCACACATAAACCTTGAGTTGATGCTTCAGCCAAGTTTTTTTTTTTTTAAGTATCTTTTTATTTTTTACAGATACATTTCAAAATATTACATTGTAGCATATTATATTTACATGTACATAGGTTATCGCATAATGTTACATAGTTCAATACATATTTTCTATACCCATTTTTTTTTCTTTTTTCGAACTTATAACTGGTCTTGATCTAATATCGCGACCATTTAACTCAAAACCTTGTATCATAGCTTGCTTGTGACTCCCATTCTTTCTTTTAGTTATCATACAGTGGCAGCCGACCTGAGTCTAAGTCGGCTAGATCCGCGGCTCTCAGATTATCCCGGTTAGGTGCGTTTTTTTGTTTTTTTCGCCCGGAATGAATTGCGTTATTTTAGCGCTCGTGATATTAGCATTTTATTCTCGCTGTCTGCAATACTGCAATGCCGTGTAAAAGCTCAGGGGGCGTTTGCAAGCTGTTGTCTTGGAAGTCTAATACCTTCGCGGTTCAACCTACGTCAGTACACAGTCTGTGTGCGTGCGCAGTAATTGTAAATTTGCATATTTAAAGTATACATGCATTTGCAGTGCTGTGCTGCTGTACAGTATGTCTCATTTGAAAATTGTTGAAATGCATAGGAGTGTACAGTACTGTAACAGTGTCACATTTCAGCATATACATCGCTCTCCCCTCGCTCGGGATAATTAACTGCACTGCAGGGTACTGCACCGACACACTTTATTCGAGCAAATACCCAGTATGTACCTGGCAGATACCTGGAATGCGCCGCTCCTCACCTCTGACAAGCCCCGTTGCGTTTGCCTTCCCAGCCTGGGTTCATGCCTGGCTGACGGGCGGCTGATCTGTTAAATGATAATGATTAGGATTTAATAGGCTGCAATGCTTCGCGTGTCTACCAGATGGCATAAATTCATGAATTGTAATGCAGTATATATGTATATACTGTGCAGTATTGCAGCCAGCGGGAATAAAATGCTTCAATCCCTGCCTGGAAAATACCTCAATGCACTCGGGCAGAAAACAGTCACAAACCTCAATACACCCGGGTATACCCGAATTCGTGGGACTAGCCGAGCTCGAATAAAGTGTGTCGCCAGTGTATTTCAACTTCTTATCTTCTCTACAATGCAGTACATCTCTCCCACACCATTCCTTTGAACGTGTGTCTGGTTTCAATCAAATTCCTGCTTGACAGCAGGTGATTACTACGCATGCACCTGTTACTTCGCCCACCACTGCTTGCTTGCCTGAGTGAGTGACCAAAAAAATGTAAAAAAAAATTTTATTGTAATTTTTTTTTCTCCACAAGCTTGCAAAAACCATCTTACTGTATTACGATATTCAATCTGTGCTGTAGCTTTTGACTGCGACCCTGTGCGTTTGACTGCACATGGTTGATTTGTGTGCTTCTTACGTACTGTATTTGGGGGTGTATTATTATGATGAACTGCCTTTTGAAATTAAAGTATGTCTTTAGCTTTGAACTTCATGCAGCTGTACCCTGTATCCCCCTCCCCCATGAACACACACAAGGCTAGCTCAAGGATTTGAAAATCCACGGAGTCGTTAATTTTCTGAATCTTGCCATTGTGTTCTTAATCCGTCCATAGCCGAGCTACAAAGCCTCACTGTGCCTGCGTGTAATCCTTTTTGAGATGGGAGCTAGCTGCTTACTGCGCATGACTCACCCAACCCCCCCCCCCCCTCTCCATAGAGTCGTTAATTTTCTGAATCTTGACATTGTGTTCTTAATCCGTCCATAGCCGAGCTACAAAGCCTCACTGCACCTGCGTGTAATCCTTTTTCAGATGGGAGCTAGCTGCTTACTGCACATGACTCACCCAACCCCCCCCCCTCTCCACAGAGTCGTTAATTTTCTGAATCTTGACATTGTGTTGTTAATACGTCCATAGCCGAGATACAAAGCCTCACTGCGCCTGCGTGTAATCCTCTTTGAGATGGGAGCTTTGAGGCTTTGTTTACAGTAACGCTTTGGAAAATCCCTTCTCGAATTTGATTTGCACAGAGCATCACCTCTCTATGCGCCTGTGTGTAATCGTCTTTCGGATGGGAGCTAGTTGATTACTGCTCATGCGCCTCTAACTTCACCCACCACTGCTTGCTTGATTGCCCCCCCAAAAAAATTTTTTAATTATAAATTTTTTCACTGTTATTTTATCCACAAGCCTGCAAAAACAATCTTGATATTACGATATTCAATCTGTGCATTTGCCTGCACATGGTTGATTTGTGTGCTTTTTATGTACTGTATTTGGGGGTGTAGGGATCAAATTATTATGATGAACTGCCTTTTGAAATTACTGTACTCTACTCTATGTAATCCATCCCTAGCCAAGCGTCAATCACCTCACTGCACCTGCGTGTAATCCTCTTTGAGATGGGAGCTTGCTGCTTACTGCGCATGACTCACGCAACTTCCCCTCCCCACAGAGTCATTAATTTTCTGAAGCTAGTCATTGTGTTTTTAATCCGTCCTTAGCCGAGCGTCAATCACCTCACTGCGCCTGCATTTAATCCTCTTTGAGATGGGAGCTAGCTGATACTGCACATGACTCACCCCACCCCCACCCCCCCAACACTTTGAGGCTTTGTTTACGGTAACGCTTTGGAAAATCCCTTCTCGATTTTGAAATGTAAATTTGATTTGCACAGCATTTTGAGAATTGAGAGTTAAAAAAACCATTAACTGATTCATGTTGTTTTGTCATTCATTCTTATTCATTGGTGTACTATAGGTGTGTGGGGAGGGTGGGGTGGTGGGTGTTGTCAATGATTATGATTAGCAGGAATGTAAACCAAAGGATACAAATATAAAAATAATCATGAATAATACATAATGCAGTCTTTATTAAGTTCTTCTGGCAGAATGAAATTGGATAAATATTTAGAAAACATTTGTAAAACATGGATAAACATGAATAATGCACATTTATAAGAATATTATTTAATAATATATACTGTAATGTATTATATATATATATATATATATATATATATATATATATATATATATATATATATATATATATATATATATATATACACACACACACACACACATATATATATATATATATATATATATATATATATATATATATATATATATATATATATATATATATACATATATATATACATATATATAGTAATATAATTTTTTCCGTCTATCTTGTTCCTCATTCTGTGTATAGTAGTTCATTGAGAGAGGATAGGTTTTGTGTACATCATTACTGCTGTTTATATACTGTACATTTGACTGTACAAACAGATTAGAGAGGACACAACACCCCACCTCCCCCCAGGCCACCCTTTTTTCCTGAAACGACAAGAAAACAAAAAATTAGTGCAGTTATGTGCGTACTGTATTATGGCATTGTGTGATGTGTAGTACTACTGTGCTCTCTCTGTAAAGAAAAAACTGTAACTACTGTATACTCTGACTATTAGGAAAGAAAAAATCTGTGCCATACTTACCTGTATCATACTGTACTTACAATTACAGTACTACTTTCCTGATGCTTGCCCATTACACGCTATCACAATGGGCAACACAGTCGCAATATGGTCTATATATTTATTGCAGCGTTCCACGGTGAATACATGTTACGCCGGTGCTGCCCGCAGACCAGACCCGTCCCCTGAGCTGAAGGGGGAAGTGGTAATACACGCACCCGCAGCAAAGGGAGCGTGTCCGGAGTGTGGTATGAAGCGTTGCCAGGCCAGGTGTAGTAAGGTAGACAATACTTGCCGGTACCGGTTGTAGAGATAGAGTGAAGGATGCCTCGCCGAAGTCAGGGAGTGGAGAGTGGAGATAGGTCGTTGTCCAAGCCGTGTTCAAGGGGTTACCAGAGTGATCGTTGTCCAAGGAGTGCCGAGATCGAGAGCCAGAGGGGGTAGTCGTACGAGCCGCGTCAGAACCTGTGAAAACACTGAGAGAATCCTGAAGTACTTCCATGCAGAGACTATGTCGAGCAAAGACTGAGAGCAGAGAGGAGCTAGATAAAGCAGGAAGGTCCAATTAGGAATGGAGGCGGGACAGGAAGAGCTACAGGGAGACACTGCAGATTGGTGCAGGCATAACAGGCCAGGTGAGTCTTGTTGGTAACCTGAGTACCCGTGCAGTGTCCGGGGGCGGAGCCTGAGGTCCGGGGGATGAGAAGAAGAGTGTGCAGACTGAGCATGCTCCGTAACTCGTGTACGCGCGAAAACCGAGCCAGTGGATGGTGCAGGTGTGCGTGCAGGTGTGCGTGCAGGAGGGCGTGGGCACGCCCGGCGCTGAGCAGAGGAATCACTGAGGGGAGTGATCCCACGACGGCGGCAGGGGCGAGGAGCCGTGGAAGCCGGTCTGGCAGGTTTGTTTTGTGTGTCCAGAGGCTCCCTGTGGGAATGGGGTGCTCTGTGTGGGGAGGGTGGAGAACGCTGATTCCTGACAGTACCCCCCTCTTCAGGAACGGCCTCAGGACGGTCCAAGAATGGTTTTTCTGGAAACTTTTTCCTGAAGGACTTAAGAAGGGCTGGGGCATTAATGTCCTTTGAAGGTACCCAGGATCTCTCTTCAGGGCCAAAGCCCTTCCACTGCACCAAGAACTGGAGCTGACCCCTGGATAGGCGAGAATCCAAAAGATAGTGAACTTCATATTCCTAGTTATTTTGTACAGTAATGGGATCCGGTTTACGAGTCTGTTCCGGAAAGAAGTGACTGGAGATAAATGGTTTTAAGAGGGACACATGAAAGACATTGGGAATCTTCCTACTTGGTGGTAGTTGGAGCCGGAATGCCACGGGATTGATTTGTTCGCAAATAGGGAAGGGACCCAGGAACTTAGGGGCCAGTTTAGGAGATGGTACCTTGAGGTGGATATTCTTAGAGGAGAGCCATACCAAATCCCCTGGTTTGTAACTGGGCGCCGAACGACAACGACGATCGGCCTGTAGTTTCGATCTGTGGGAGGAGTTGAGAAGGGTAGACTGAATCCTGGACCATGCGGTTTGGAGGGAAGAAATGCGTTCATCTACAGCTGATACTCCAGAATGGATGTTGGGGATGGGAAGACAGGAAGGATGGAACCCATAATTTATAAAGAAGGGCGACTCCCGGGTGGACTCGTTTTTGGCAGAATTGACGGCATAGCCTGCCCAAGAGAGGAGTTGAGCCCAATCATCCTAGAAATCGGATATGAAACATTTCAGGTACTTCTCCAGGGATTGATTGATTCTCTCCGTTTGTCTATTGGACTGAGGATGATAGGCGGAAGAAAAAGAAGAAGAGATGCCCAATCTCTTCGTGAAAGCTCTCCAAAATTTGGATACGAACTGAGAACCTCTGTCAGAAACAATGGACGAAGGGATCCCATGAATCCGGAAAATATGCTCCGTAAAGATATCAGCAAGGGTGGGGGAGGTGGGTAATCCTTTAAGTGGAATGAAATGGAACATCTTCGAGAACCTGTCCACCAAGATAGTGTTCATTCCTCTGGACCTGGGCAACTCCACGATGAAGTCCATCGAAATGTGGGACCAGGGACGGTCGGGAAGTGGAAGGGGTAACAGAAAACCCTGAGGCTTTTGACGGAGAGTCTTGCTTTGAGCGAACGTGGGGCAGGTGTGGGTAAACTCCAGAATATCTTGAGACATCCTTGGCCACCAGAAATTCCGACGAATGAGATCAGTAGTCTTCTTAACACCTGGATGACCTGCAGATTTAGAGGAGTGACCCCAAGACAGGACCTCTGGAACAAATTTGGAAGGTACAGTAGCGACATACTTTATCGCACTAAATGCCGGCGGCATGCCGGGATCTACCCCAGCTGCCGCCAGTAATAACCGCGCGCCGCCGCGTTTCCCCCACGCACCCCCCCCCCAACTCGCGCGCAATTTACTTTGCTTCCGGACCCCGAGCCCGGCTTCTGCTCTGCCCCTCTGCTTCCCCGCACCCCCGCTTACCTTGATTTGATCTCCAGGGGTGTCGGGGAAGCCTGGGGAAGCCAGGGAAGACGGGGAAGCCGGGCGCGCTTCTGACTGTGACGTCACAGTGCGCCGCCACGCGCCGCGGCTACCCGCTTCCCAGCCACATACAGCCAGCGGCTTTTGCTCGAATAAGAGCTGCCGCTGCTGTACAAAGTGTTTGTTGTCGGGAACGACCAAGTCCTTGGAATGCGTCTCTGGGAGTGCAAAATCTTGTCAAGATTCTTGAAAGAAGACGTGGCGAGAATCCTCTCATGTGGAAGGATAGTCTCCAAAGATTCCTCTGGCCTCTCTTCAGAAGAATGTACTGCACCGACACACTTTATTCGAGCAAATACCCAGTATGTACCTGGCAGATACCTGGAATGCGCCGCTCCTCACCTCTGACAAGCCCCGTTGCGTTTGCCTTCCCAGCCTGGGTTCATGCCTGGCTGACGGGCGGCTAATCTGTTAAATGATAATGATTAGGATTTAATAGGCTGCAATGCTTCGCGTGTCTACCAGATGGCATAAATTCATGAATTGTAATGCAGTATATATATATATACTGTGCAGTATTGCAGCCAGCGGGAATAAAATGCTTCAATCCCTGCTTGGAAAATACCTCAATGCACTCGGGCAGAAAACAGTCACAAACCTCAATACACCCGGGTATACCCGAATTCGTGGGACTAGCCGAGCTCGAATAAAGTGTGTCGCCAGTGTATACGGGAGAGTGCGTCTGCCTTTACGTTCTTGGTCCCAGGGATATAGGTATGGTGAAAATCGAATCGAGAAAAAAAAGAGCCCAACGAGCCTGTCGTGGACCAAGGTGTCAAGCGTTCTCTATGTAAAGAAGGTTCTTGTGGTCCGTTAGAATAGTAAACGGCTCTTTCGACCCCTCCAGCAGGTGTCTCCACTCTTGAAGAGCCATCTTCACGGGCAGAGGTTCCCTGTTACCCACGTCATAGTTCCTCTCGGCAGACGAGAATTTCTAGGAAAAATATGCACAGGGATGTAACTTATCTTGGAGCGTGGGTCTCTGATAAAGAACGGCACCAGCGCTGCAATCAGAAGCGTCGACCTCCAGGACGAAGGGAAGTTCAATGTTTGGATGACGGAGAATAGGTGCGGATATAAAGGCAGCCTTGAGTGTCTCGAAGGTGGAGATGGCCTCGGATGACCAAGCAGAAGGATCAGCTCCTTTTTTAGTGAGCGCAGTAAGGGGTGCCACAATGGTGGAAAAACTCCGTATAAACTTACAATAATAATTAGCGAACCCTAAAAAACGTTGTATGGCCTTGAGAGAGTTGGGTCTTGGCCATTCAGTGACTGCTTGAAGTTTACCGGAGTCCATCATAAAGCCCTCATCGGAAATGATGTACACCAGGAACGGAGTAGAGGTCGTATGAAAGGTGCACTTCTCCAGTTTGGCGTACAAATGGTGTTCACGGATACGGGAAAGGACGTAGGAGGTGTGGCGTATATGGTCCTGGAGATCTTTGGAAAAAATCAGGATATCATCCAAGTATACAATAACAAAAATATTGAGTACCTTACGAAAGACGTCGTTGATGAAATCCTGGAAGACAGCGGGAGCATTACATAAGCCGAAAGGCATTACCAGATAGGCCATCTTCCATTCATCCCCCTTCCTGATGCGCACCAGGTTATAGGCACCACGTAGATCCAACTTGGAAAAAATCTTGGCCCCCTGTAATTTATCGAACAGTTCGGTAATAAGGGGAAGGGGGTAACGATTTTTAATAGTTATGTGGTTTAAACCCCTGTAGTTGATGCAAGGCCTCAACGACCCGTCCTTTTTCTTGACAAAGAAAAACCCAGCCCCTGCTGGGGAATTGGAGTGACGAATAAAGCCTTTCTTGAGATTCTCCTGGATATATTCATCCATAGCGTGAGATTCTGGTAACGACAAGGGGTAGGTCTTGGACTTGGGTAGGGAGTAACCTGGAACTAGATCGATTGGACAATCGTAAGTCCTGTGTGGCGGCAAGAGGTCTGACTGTACCTTATTGAAAACGTCCCGGAATTGATGGTAAACGGAAGGTAGAATAACTTCGGGAACAGAGGTATTGGCCAGCAGTTGATGAGTCTCGCCTGACCTCGGCCTCCAGGAAATGGGAGCAGAGGAAGTCCAGAGGAAGTCCAGTCAATGAGAGGATTGTTAAGCTGTAGCAAAGGAAGACCAAGGGTGATGGGTATCCCAGGAGCGTGAATGGCATCGAGAACTAAGATCTCCTTGTGCAGATGTGAGGACAGAAGCAAGGGAGCCGTCTCTAAGGAGATGTGGGCCGGGGCAAGAGGACGTCCATCGATACCGACGAGTGCGATGGGAACCTTCTTTCTCACGAGTGGTATGCGGTTTAACCTGGTGAATTCAAGATCCACGAAGTTTCCTCCAGCTCCTGAGTCAATGAAAGCGGCGGTAGAAGTCTTGAACTTATCGCCTGAAAGGGAGACTGGAAATGTAAGTTTCTTAGGGAGTTCACCTTTAGAAAGGGGACGTGGAGACATTACACCCAGAGAGAGCCCCTCTGTACTCACTGGGTGTTCCCGTTTCCCGGACACAGTGGACACTCCCGAACCAGATGTTCCATGGATACGCAGTAGAAACACAATCCCCCGGGGTGGCGGAACTGCCGTATCGGTGTGGATGCGTTGTACCCCCAATTGCATTGGCTCTGGCAACTCCAGTGCAGGACGAAGAGGTATGGTAGCACTTAGGGGAGCAGGAGTGTTGCTGGGAGTACTGGAGAACGGAACTTGAAAGTTATGGAAGCGAGTGCGCTGACGCTCAGAGCGGCGTACCTGGATACGTTGATCCACTCGGACAGCCAAATCAATGAGGACCTCCAATTGATCCGGCCTGGATTGGCGAGAGAGTTCGTCCTTGATGGGATCTGCCAGGCCTTGCCAGAATACGGAGACGAGAGTCTCTTGTCCCCAGTTAGTCTCGGCAGCTAGAGTCCGGAATTCCACAGCATACTGTGTCACCATTCGCCGTCCCTGAGTGATCTGGAGGAGAGAAACAGATGCCATCTCCCGAAGAGCGGGAGAATCGAATACTCGTTGAAACTCGGCTTTAAATACCGGGTAATCTTGGGTAAGGTCAGAACGTCGCTCCCAAACTGGGGAAGCCCAAGCCAGGGCGCTGCCAGTGAGGAGGTTATAAATGTAGGCTACCTACTTGCTATCAGTATTGTAGAGATGGGGGGCCATTTCAAACTGCACCTCACACTGGTTTAGGAAACCCCTACAATCTTGCGGTTCACCTGCATAAGGCTTGAGGGGAGGAATCCTTATATCTGAGCTGCTAACTGTGCTTGCGGAGTGGGGGCTTACATCTGGCGGGGTCGCGGTCGGTACCCTGTCTGAGAGTACTGCGACCTGACGTGTAAGTGCCACAATTTGATCCGCCATGGCCTGGTTTTGCTGAAGCAGATTGGAGAGAAACTGTTGAAGTTCGGTCTGGTCTGCGTCTTGTGGGCTCGACATAATGTTACGCCGGTGCTGCCCGCAGACCAGACCCGTCCCCTGAGCTGAAGGGGGAAGTGGTAATACACGCACCCGCAGCAAAGGGAGCGTGTCCGGAGTGTGGTATGAAGCGTTGCCAGGCCAGGTGTAGTAAGGTAGACAATACTTGCCGGTACCGGTTGTAGAGATAGAGTGAAGGATGCCTCGCCGAAGTCAGGGAGTGGAGAGTGGAGATAGGTCGTTGTCCAAGCCGTGTTCAAGGGGTTACCAGAGTGATCGTTGTCCAAGGAGTGCCGAGATCGAGAGCCAGAGGGGGTAGTCGTACGAGCCGCGTCAGAACCTGTGAAAACACTGAGAGAATCCTGAAGTACTTCCATGCAGAGACTATGTCGAGCAAAGACTGAGAGCAGAGAGGAGCTAGATAAAGTAGGAAGGTCCAATTAGGAATGGAGGCGAGACAGGAAGAGCTACAGGGAGACACTGCAGATTGGTGCAGGCATAACAGACCAGGTGAGTCTTGTTGGTAACCTGAGTATGCCCGTGCAGTGTGCGGGGGCGGAGCCTGAAGTCCGGGGGACGGGAAGAAGAGTGTGCAGACTGAGCGTGCTCCGTAACTCGTGTACGCGCGTGAACCAAGCCAGTGGATGGTCAGGTGTGCGTGCAGGTGTGCATGCAGGAGGGCGTGGGCGCACCCGGCGCTGAGCAGAGGAATCGCCGAGGGGAGTGATCCCGTGACGGCGGCAGGGGTGAGGAGCCGTGGAAGCCAGTAAGGCAGGTTTGTTTTGTGTGTCCAGGGGCTCCCTGCGGGAAGGGGGTGCTCTGTGTGGGGATTGTGGAGAGCACCGATTCCTGACAGTACATCGTTCCAAAAAACTCATTATGCCTTTCAACAACTCGTCCTTTTTGGAGGATTTCGCCACTTTCCGGATATGGTCCTTCAGCTGATGCCAGACCATTTTGATCGGATTGAAGTCTGGCGATCTGTCATTGGGAAAAAAAGGACAATTAGTTTAAGAGATACAGTACACAGTAAAAACAGTGGGGAAAAAATGAGACACGGTTACCGCACTTACTCCGCTGGCATCTTCACCCAGTTGATACCGCGCTCAAGGATATGCGCTGTTGACGCGGTGTGCTTCGGATCGTTGTCCTGGTAGGAACGGTGACCATCCGGGAACTCGCAGGGACACTTTTGTCTTGGAAGAAAGCTTTATTCATGATTGCTAAACAAGAAAAGAAAAGTGCTCAAAAAACTGCACAATAGTACAGTACAGTGCATAGAGTAAGGCTACACTATTAAAGTACAGTGCATAAGGCTACATTATATTTTATATATTTTACCTTCAAAGATGATAATGCATCCTGGTCCACGCCTAGAGATGGCACCCCACACATGCAGCTTCACGGGGTGTTTTGGCCACGGCTTCATAGATATGCTACCTTTTTTGTGGAATGCAAAGGTTGCAAATCTCTCCAGCGACACAGTAGACTCGTCAGTGAAGATGCAATCCTGGAAAGTTTCTCCACTGTCGATCCATGCCTGGGCCTGGACCACTCTTTTTTTTTTGTTTACGTCCCGTATCATGGGGTACGCTCTGTAATGACAAGGAATAAATAATTTTAGTAGTACAGTACAGTTTCCTAAACAACACTTTAACCTCCTGTACAGTCCAGTACTAACCTCACACGTCCATATATCCATCCAATGCTGCGTCTCATCTTCTTTATGCTGGTCTCGGATACAGTGAGATTGGGATTTTGCACTCTTCTCATCATTCTCCTCACTTATTTTGTCCACCAGAAGAGTTGTCTCCCTACAATGTAAAGAAAAACAATCCGGTGAGTTAAAGTGCAGTAGGCCACAAGCACAGTTCTACAGTATCAATATGCAGCAATATAAAAAATATATACAGTATACTGTTGTAATATAAATATAAATATAGAAAATATATATACTGTTGTAATATAAATATAAATATACAACATATATACAGTTTACTGTTGTAATATAAATATACAAAATATATATACTGTTGTAATATAAATCTAAATATACAAAATATATACAGTATACTGTTGTAATATAAATATACAAAATATATATACTGTTGTAATATAAATCTAAATATACAAAATATATACAGTATACTGTTGTACTGTAATATAAATATACAAAATATATATACTGTTGTAATATAAATATAAATAGAGTATACAAAATATATATATTGTTGTAATAAAAATATAAATATACAAAATATATATACTGTTGTAAAATAAATCTAAATATACAAAATATATACAGTATTCTGTTGTAATATAAATATACAAAATATATATACTGTTGTAATATAAATATAAATACAGTATACAAAATATATATATTGATGTAATATAAATATACAAAATATATATACTGTTGTAATATAAATCTAAAGAAATAACAAAAATATTAGATACAGTACTTTAGATTTACAGTACATTATTTGATATAAAAAATTTTTTTAAGTTGTATAAATATACTTACGCGTTAGTTACCCTTGGTGCCCTTTTGCGTTCTCTGTTTTTTCCGTGTGCATGATAGCTCACAGTGGTTGCTGGCACAACGAGGCCAGAAGTAGCTAACCAGCGTTGGATAGCAGCAATTCGGTGTCCGCTCGTGTACATCTCCTTAATTCGCATGCTAAGTTTTCTTGGAAATCTTTTTAACAGGCATTGCTGCGAGTAGAAAGAAATACAAACACAAGAATGTATATTCGATGTTTAGTCGATGTGTATTCAATGTGCAGTGAATCCACAAAATGGATGGTGTATTTATACGGTAATGACTCACATTAGAGTACGTCCACTTTCAACACCTATACCTCGCCGTCATGCATAAAAGGTTACACACTTTGCATAGCCCACCACTCGATGATCTTTATCTGAATTTGCCATTGTCCATATACTGCATTATGCCATCTGCTTCCATGGATCAACCCAGATTCTACGGACGCAGGAACCCACTCGCCTCTGCCGTGCCTGTCATGCAGAAAAAGCAAAAGGCGGTTGCCGTTTCCACGCCAAGGCCAAAGCGACAGGCTAAGGCCAATAAAGAAAACCTTCTGCTGACCCCAAAGGCTAAGGGTTTTCATAGACGTCAGCCTTATTATGTCAAGAAGAAATACGGTGATGTACTCTCGACGCAAAACGAATGGGAGCCAACCCATCGCACCCGCAGACCACTTCCTCCCATACGCTTCGACGACTCTGCCACCACTGTCCCGGAAATCTTCAGCCCGTCTTCTCCACCCCTCGTCCTCGACGCTGCCGCCGCCCTCACGGAAACCCACAGGCCATCTTCTCCAGTTCTATCCGACGACGCTGCCGCTGGTGCCTCTGAAATCCACGGGTCACTTTATCCTTTGCTCTTGGACGACTCTGCTTCTCGCCTGGAAATCCAAAGGTCACTTTCTCCATCCCTCTTCGACGACGCTGCCGCTTCTCCTCTACTGGATATCCACAGGTCACCTCCTCCACCCTTCTTCGACAACGCTGCCGCTTCTCTCCATGGAACCCCCATCTCATCCTCCATTGCACCCATCCACCCAGATGTCCACACGCCATGCACAAGAAGCAGCTCGTTAGACCGGATGCTGAATGGGATGTGTGGATATCCCCGGGAACTCTATTGTGCTGGCAAAGATAGATCTGCCTCTGGAGACCATGCTAAATGTGGAGCAACGGATGCTACATATGGATCAACGGATGCTAGATATGGATCAACGAATGCAACATATGGATCAACGGATGGATCGACGGATGGAGAAGATAGAGGCTGACATAGCGGGTATACATCATTTGCTCGGTGTTCATGCCCCTGTTTCCCCGACGCCGGAGCAGGAGGATGTCATGGATGTGATGAATGAGAGCATCGACCCCCTTCCATCACCAAGCGCACCCCCTCAACCAGAAGATGTAGTGTACATGTATGCCATTGAGGAGAACATGACAACCCCGTCAAGACCACGCCAGGAGATAACACAGCGACCAAGACAGGAGGAAAGCTTCCAACCAGGCAACCTACCCTCGCCCGTCGCCTCAAGCACACTGCTCGCAGAAGACCTACATTCGCTCGCATCGATACGGTGCCCGACATCAGCCTGTGCGATCTGCCACCGGCGCTCAGGGAGAAGTATAGGGTGATGAGTGCTGGTGCACCCCACAAGTATGCCTTGTTACTTTTTAAGCACCATGTGCCCTACTCGTTGTACTGCAACTGGGCCTTCAGAGTGAACTACGAAGGAAATCGCGTAAAAAAGGCGCTTCCTGCCAATTTAAGAAAGACCATTCTGGAGGAATTGCGGCGCTTTTATACAATTACAGATCCTGTAATGAAAGGCATTCGAGACTGAATTAATGGCGTTTTGCGCCATGCAAGGAATTAGCCATGGACGGACAATCTGGTTGACTTTCTGGTTTAATCACGGGTACTGTAAGACCATACTGTTGTGCTGAATTGTACTGTACATGTTTTGACCTGCTGTACTTAAATAAAGGAGATGTTGTTGTGTCTTTTAACATGTATTTATACAGAAATGTTTTAACTTGCTGTACACACACACAGGACCTGCACAATTCCAGTCCCGGTGGGCCGCAAACAGACCCTGTTTTCAAGGTTGTCCTGAAAACTGGGCCTGTTTGCTGCCCTCGAGGACTGTAGTGGTGCAGGCCTGACTGACTGTTTTACACACCATCCCACTGTACTGTATATGTTTCTTTAATAAAGGAGATGTTGCGTTTTGTATACTGTATTTTATGAATAAACATTTTTTTTAATCACAGGTAAGACCATACTGTTGTGCTGAACTGTACTGTAAGGTACAGTACATGTTTTGACCTGCTGTATTTAAATAAAGGAGATGTTGTGTGTTTTATCTTGTATTAAAAAAAATGTTTGTAAGTTTTAACTTGCATTTATACAGAAATGTTTTAACTTGCTATACACACACACACACACACACACACACACAGGACCTGCACAATTCCAGTCCCTGAGGGCTGCAAACAGGCACGGTTTTCAAAGGTTAGCCTGAAAACCGGGCCTGTTTGCTGCCCTCGAGGACTGTACTGGTGCAGACTGTTTTGCACACCATCCCACTGTATATGTTTTGACTTGACTTGACTTTGACTTTAACAAAGGAGATATTTCGTATATGGTTTGACTTGACTTGACTTTGACTTTAATAAAGGAGATATTTCGTTTTGTATATTTTATGAATAAAGAATTTGTTTTTAAAACATGTGACTGTAAACCATACTGACTGACTGTAAATGTTTTTACTTTCTATACATAAATGTTTTCACTACTGTAGCAGTAAACCATACACCTGTTGATGTTTTGAATTGCTGTGCACTTAAAATGTTTCTATGTTGTACTTTATTTGTAAATAAATGTTTTTGTACTTACTCCACCAATATAAGAACATGTTGATTTGTTTTACATTGTTCCATTGGCTCCTTTGCTACTGTAACACAATACAGTGTTTCTAGAATGTACACTACTGTCCAGGCACACTATACTGTATACTGTAGGCATGCTCAGTACAAGAGTATTAAAAAAATAGAAGACACATACTGTACTGTACTGTATGTACTGCCACTGCCTTATCACTTGAAAAAGACCTGTTGGTCGAAACATCGTGTGGCACAATAAATTCATTATCTTGAAATCCGTGGAGCGCTGGATCTCTCTTTTTTCCTCACTGTATAGAAGACACATACTGTATGTACAGTACTGTAATACATGTAGAATAAATGCATAGTTTTTATTTTTTCAGGTTTATTACACAGTATACTGTATATAAAAAAGTATTGTATACTGTACGGCCGGAAAACATCAGCATACTGTACTGTTTCAGGTACAGTATTCTATCCTAATCAATAACAACGGCCACTAAACTGTAGACTCCGGTACGTGGGTTTTTAAATCCGATTCAGCATTGTGCAGGCATTGTTACACAAAGCGATATTATCCATCGAAATCCCTCCATTAGCCGTTTTCTTTTCTGATGAAAAACAAAAAGAAAAGTTTTACTGTAATGGTCAGCCCCCTAAAGAAGTTCCCAGCCAGTCCCACCAATAATTTTCTCGGGGGGCGTCTCCTATTCACATGCGCATGCGCCTACCGTCGATATAATGACACGCATATGCGTTTCAAGAAGGTTCCAATGCGCATGCGCCTAGTGTTCCACCAATTGTTCAGTATCTGCAGTACAGTACTGGAGAAGCCGCTCAGCCAATGATATTACTTACAGGAGAATCGCTTGACTTTTGAATCGCACCGATATTGATACTGTATTGTCAAAATAAAAAAACCACAGAAAATAATACGGCAACAATACTCACCATAGAATTTCCCATACAGCTGGCACCGGTGCTGGGACACTGCCAGTCCAGTGTTCTTGATCATCCACGTCGATAGTTTGCAGCGGGGACTACTACACCTGTAGTCAGTCAGCTGATGAGGCTGGACATTGCTTAGGTACATGCAAGCTTGATCGAAACTGCACGTGAAATCCGGCTCAGGCTTGCTGGACAGACAGCAAGGGTTGTCACTGACGATGGGACCATTATTAGAAGCCGGTGCTGGTGCTGGTGCATTGCTTGGCAGCGACTGTCGTTTCTTAGTTGGTTTTAACACAACCTTTCGCCTTTTGCCGTCTGCATGATCATAGATACAGGAAAAAGCCGGTGATACACACCAATACCCTCCAATAAATTGTGGCTCAATACGATAAAAACAGGGATTGCTACATTACCTTTTCCTTATTGCACGCTTCCACGTATGAGGAGCTGGCGAAAATTTGTAAAAGTCATAGTTTTCGATAAAATACTGATAAATTTGAACAACTGTTGCCATCTTACCATCTGTTGCATTAATCGCGGCCCATATCAAATACGCGTAACTTCTGTCGGGTTTTTGGAAAACGGGCTACACTTGAACACTCATGGCGGCGGCTCTCTGGAGAATACTGTAACAGAAACTGGTCTTTGTCTTTCTTTAATATGAAAAGCCTAAATTGATACATTATTGCAACCTCTTCCTTCAGTCTCAAGGCCAATTTACAATAGCACACTGTGGTATCTTTTTTAAACGAAACACCTGCAAGTCGACACATTACTGAAGCGCATGCGCATTACAATTCATGAATATCTGCCATCTGGCGGACACGCGAAGAATTGCAACCTATTAAATCCGAACCATTCTCAATAAACGCATCAACCGCGCGTCAGCCGCACATGATCCGTGGCTGGGAACGCAAAATGAATGC
Source organism: Ascaphus truei (assembly GCF_040206685.1). Lineage (NCBI taxonomy): Eukaryota > Metazoa > Chordata > Amphibia > Anura > Ascaphidae > Ascaphus > Ascaphus truei. Next base: position 204,052,374 of record NC_134486.1, on the reverse strand, counting down.
GGCATGCTAACGGTGAAGTGCGTCGCATTCCAGGAAAAAGCCAGGGAAAAAACGGCGATGTGTTAGAGTAAAATGAGCCGCAGCAGTATTTGTTTAGACTAGGCTCTTCGTTTTTACTCTGTTCTGTCATGTTATTATGTTATTTTGTGATGCAGGACGTTCTCCTTATTTTTTATTTCCTTTATCCTGTTTAGTTTACCATCTTATCTGGAGTGTCATCTGAATTTATTCTGTTCTAGCTGGGGAAAAGAGTTTTTAATCATCTCCCATTTTCGATAAAATTTGTCATTCTGGTTATTTTCTACTTGTTCGGTAGATATTCTGTCAATCGTGATCAGTTTGACCAAGAGGGATTTTATAAGTTCTATGTTTGGTGCTTGTGAATCTAACCATTTCATCATAATGGCTTTTCTGGCAACCAGGAGAATCATCTCTGTTGGGAGAATGGCCCCTCTATTTTGGTTGATCTTAATTGTCCAAGGTTCAGTATTGGCAAATATCATGGGGAGGGGGTGTCTTACACAGCTAATTTTTGTAACTTCTTTAATATATTGTAGGACCTGTGTCCAGAACTCGTTAATTTTTACGCATGTCCAGAGACAGTGTTTGAGGTTGGCTTTAGGGATGTTGCATTTGGGGCATTTCGTTGTCTGCTTCTATATTGGTAATTTGTCTGAAGGGTATATATGCCCTATGCATTATCTTAAATTGCATTTCTCTCCAGTTTCTGATGTAATTATTAAGTCCTACGTGAAGGTGAAAGAAAACGGCGCTAACTCTATTAGTGTACACTAATAATATACAGTGAATATTTTAACCAAATCAATTAATTGTTAAACAGTGATATTGTGTTCAAATAACGTGATAATATTATTGAAAGGTTCAAACCCCCTGCTCAAACCCAGCTGGTGGGGACTGGTTTCGCTAGTCCCACAAATCGTCACTCTCCAGTTGTAATCCAGGGGGAGCATGAAGGGAAAAGAACATAAAACAAGAAAAACAATCTAAGTGCAGACAATAAAATTCAAGTGATATATATTCTGCGTTCTTTCTTGGCTCATATGTGATGTCAACTTACAAAATGTAAGTCAAAATCAAGCGGTTTTGACACTCAATGGTCTCTGCTGTACAGATATTCCCACCAGGTGATAGGGTCTCCAGCTCTCAGCTCCGCAGCAAAGTGTATGTAAAAGAAATATAAACCATAGTGCAGACCAGTATAATGTAAAAAAACTCGACTTTATGGGGTTTAAAAAATGAACACTTACAATAAAAACAAGTATTTCAGGCATGTACCACAATCATTGTGATCAAAGAGAGAAGGATTTTTGGTTTAAACTTCAGGCTCACCCGCCTCCGGTGTGACTTGGTGTGGACCACCACTCTCAGGGACTTTGTACCTCCAGCGGTGGGCGCGTTGATCCAGGTATCTCTCCCCTCGTGGGTTCCCTCTTTTGTGGGTCGATCACCTTCCCATAACAGCTGCCCGCAGGCACTGTGGAGTTCTCCACTGGGATACAGCCTCTCGGGTGGATGTTTCAGCTTCACTCGCACACCGATGCGTCACTTCCGCTCCGTCCCGATACGTCACTTCCGGTCGCGGTTCTGTGAGTATCTGTCAGTAAATTTCTCCTCTCTTCTCTCTCCTCTCTGGGCGGCTACCACTCTACGCGTTTCGCCAAAAAGGGTGTGTGGCTTCCTCAGGAGTGTACCGCCCCCTACTCTAAGGTGACTTTATATACCTTCCTTAATTGGAATTTGATCTGGAACAATTGTGCATAAAAAACTGGTCTGCACTAATTACCATCTGTGCCTTTGTATGCATGAAGGAGCGCTTTCAAATAGGAAAAAAATCCTCTGACTCATGACAGGATTAACCTGTTACTTTCTGGAACCGCAATATGAGGTGATAAAACGGATGATACTCATTGCTTTTTTTATGGGTAATCTGATCGTCAGGAGGGTGATTCTATGGAGTCTAAATTTTGTCCAAAATTTTTTTTTGATTAACAAGAGTTGGGAACAGTATGATATAATAGGGATTAACTGTAGTAATATAGGGTTGAATCAGAATATTTTCATGCTCTATATGATTACATTGGCATATTTCTATCCAGCAGGGAAGGGGTTAAATTGTGTCTTATCATTGTTTTCATAATAGTGGAGATGTTACTTATTCTCACAAGTGGGCTTAGATTATTACTAAACAAATTTTACCTCATGTTCTTCAATGTATAGAAAAATGTTAATTAAAAAATGTTAATAAAAAATATATATATTAATATATGATAGAGCTCCATCATGTATACAACTTAATATATTTGTAGGGATACACATATATATTCAAGAGGGGTTGGTTTCATAATCTATAATCTTATTTTTACTCTGACCTTTGTTTATCATGGAAGTACCTTATCTGATGGGAAATACAAAACATAATATTCTGCAGCATAGCACAACTGAATGTTTATATTCATTATAACTTTTATACAAATGCAATAAAGTCCTGAGTTCAGTGCAAAACCTGGGTGTAATACGCTAAGTAATATACATTGACATATTTCTATTTTTCAGCATAGCACAACCAGATACTTATACATATTCATTACAATTTTATACAAATGCAATAAAATCCTTGGTTAAGTGCATAACCTGGGGATACTGAGCTTCAGTGACCTACAGTGACATAATACCACTTCTTAAACCTAAAAAACAGATAACTCATGCGTGCTGTGGAGGAGAAAAGAGCAGAAGAGAGAACAGCAGATGGAGAAAACAGAGGAACTGGTTAGTTCGATCCAACAATACAAAATCTTATGTTTCTACATGGTTTACAAGAAAGGTGCTATCTCAATTTCCATATTAAGGCCCCTGGGGGAGAGAGTCCGCAACCTATGAATCCAGAAGGTTTCCCTTCTCACGAGTTCCAGATTGCGATCTCCCCCCCGCCAGTGGCCCGCAACATGTTCAATGGGCATGTAAGTCAGACCAGTGGTGTCCCCCTGGTGCTTTTCCATGAAATGTTTGGAAAGACTGTGTGTTAAAAGAGATCTTTTAATACTGCTTAGATGTTCAATAATTCTAGTTCTTATTGGTCTCTCAGTCTTCCCCACATATTGCAATTTGCATGGACATTCCAGGAGGTACACCACATGGTCTTACCTGCAGGTTAGACTAGATTCTACATTGAACCTTTCACCTGTGTTGTTAGATGTAAATTCTGTTTTACTGCTGGATTTAAATTGACATGCCCTGCATGTCTTGCAGCCATGAAAACCATTATTTGATTGTAGCCAGTTCTTCGGCTTTGCTTTTTGTTTGAGGACACTTGGGGCTAGGGTGTTTTTTAGGTTACGAGCCTTCCTGAAAATGATGTTTGGATATTCTGTTAGCTCACTTCCCAAAACTGGGTCGTTCTTAAGTATGGCCCAGTGTTTATGTATAATCTTCCTAATTTCCTTTGCTTCCCCATTGTAATTTGTGAGGAACGCAAAGTCTGATTTGTTCTTTTTTGTCTTATCTTTGACTTTAGGTTTCAGGAGATTTTCCCTCTCTAGTTTGTCTATTTTTAGCAAGGCCTCATCTAGCTTTTCCTCTTTATATTTCTTCTCTATAAATCTTTCCTTCAATTTTGTCGATTGTTGCAGAAACATTTCTCTCTCACTGCAGTTCCTTTTAGTTCTGGTGAACTGACTTGATGGAACTCCGTCCATCCACCTTGGAAGATGACAATTGGTTCGCAGAATATAATTATTCTTATCTGTTTCCTTGAAAAATGTTTTTGTCTTAATTTGGTCATTTTCTATGTATATTTCTAAGTCTAAATAATTGACTTTTCTGTCACTGTACTCACTTGTAAATTTTAGGTTAAGCTCTTCATTTTCTATATCTCTCAAAAAATCTTTCAACTTACTTTCTCCGTCTCCCCAAATTAGATACACATCGTCGATGAAATGACGCCAGAGGACCAGGCCCTCCCCAAGCTCTCCATTCGGCCAGATGTTATCTTCCTCCCATGACGCCATGAAGAGGTTGGCGTAGCTCGGGGCGAACCTGGTCCCCATCGCCGTTCCTCGTTTCTGCAAGTAATGACTTCCCTCGTACCAGAAAAAGTTGTGCTGTAGAATAAACATAATTGCATCTATAATAAAATTAGCTTGTACATCTGCAAGGTCTGCATCCTTCAATAAAAATCTTTTTATGGCTCTGCATCCTTTTGTATGATCAATTGATGTGTATAGCGACACAACATCGCATGTCGCCATTATGAATTGTTTTTCCCATCTCACCTTACTCAGAGTGTTCAATAAATCTGTGGTATCCTTTAAGTAGGCCTTTTGTTGTGTAACATATTTCTGGAGGAATATGTCTATGTATAGTGACAAATTGGCTGTTAGTGAGTCAATCCCCGAGACTATAGGTCTGCCTGGGGGATTGACCTCACTCTTGTGAATTTTTGGCAGTTGGTAAAATACCGGTACTTTTGATTTGTCACTGTACAGAAACTTATATTCCCCCTCATCCAGCACTTCCATGTTCCTTCCCTTCTCCAACAGACACCTCAACTCCTCTGTGAATTCATTTATTGGATTCTTTTTCAATTTAGTGTATGTTTCTTCATCCCCCAGTAGTCTTAAAGATTCCTGTTTGTATTTATCCCTGTCCATCAGGACAGTTCCTCCCCCCTTATCAGCCTGTTTTATCACTAATTCCTCATTGTCTATGATTTCTTTCAAGGCTGTTTTTTCTTGTTTAGTGAGATTTTCTCTTAGTTTCTGTTTATGTGCCGCCAGGTTTTCAAAATCAGTATTGATCATCTGGAAAAAAGTTTCCAGATGATTCCCCTTGGCGAAATAAGGATAGAAGGAGGACTTGGGTTTTAAACCCGTATGAATCATTCTAACCTCTTGTGCTACTACTGGAGGAATGTGTGGTTCTATTCTAGGGGCTTGATCTCTGGCCATGAAGGAGGAAGGAGGAATCTATTTGCGTCCATGAAGAGATCAAAACTGCTATGATTCTTCACTGGAGCAAATGATAACCCCTTTGAGATGATGCTTTTCTGTGTGTCTGTCAGTGTCACTTTACTTAAATTGAATATGTTACTCTTTTGTTCTATCTGGCACTTCTCTTTCTTTCGTGCTCTTTGTCTCCCCCCCCCCCTCTTTCCTCTGACTGTCGACTTCTTTTTAGTTTCCCTTTGGAATCCTTGTCTTGTGCTCTCTGTTGTCGATATGGTTTGTCCTCTGAATTCGAAGACGTCCCTACCTCTAAAAAAGAATCTGGACCATTCTTCTCCCTATTTCGTGACTGGCTCCGCTCCCTGCTTTTATCCCTCCTGTCATGGCTATGGTCAGGAGACCTCTGTGATTTTCGTTGTCTCTCTTTGTCTCTTTGGGCTCTTTTATCTGTATTTATGGGTGTAAAATTTGCCCTACTCCTCTCTAGTGAGTTGGAGTTATCTGATGGTTTGGTGTCCACTGTATATGGGTCACCTTTCCCTCTTCCAGTATCTGTCCTCGATCTGTCCCTTGAGGTACTCCTCTCTTTATTTCGCCCCCAACTTCTATAGTTGTTGCCCCTATAGCCATGACTATTCTTGCCTCTATAATTGCCTCTTCCTTGGTCCCATTCCCTCCTTCCTCTTCTTTTCTTATTCCAAGTCCTCTGTTCCCCCTTGATGTAATCTTCCTCATCCCTCTTGAATTTGCCTAGCTTGGCTGTCTCAACCTCTTTTTCTAATGTGTCTATTTTCTTTTGTAGGGCCTTGTCTTTTTCTTTGAACTCGTGTGTATCCTCTAGGGGAGTTAGCCTCTCTTGGATCTCTAAAATGTCCTCATCCAGTTTTTTTAAATGACTGTTCTGTTGTTGGATTATTAAGTCTATTAGGGTGAATGAACATTTATCCAATATATCATTCCATCTCAATAGAAACTCACTGTCTTCCAAGTCAAAAGAGGGACTGATAGAGATCCTCAGTCCCCTTGGTATACGGTTACATTTTTTATATTCTTCTAGGAACGTGACATCTAGCCACTTCCTAGTGTCCCTAATGAAAAGTTTTTCAAGTTTGGCAAATTCAATTTCCACTGTATTACCCGTATTAGTATCAACCTCAATTATTTCTTCCTGAGTGCTATTAAATTTAAAATTTCTACACAGTCTCTTAGAAAACACATTGCTGCCTCTTGCCACCATTGTTGCTAATAGTAAGCAGCCCCAGTCACCAGAAACCAAGATATGTGCTACGTGAAGGTGAAAGAAAACAGCGCCTTTTACAGAGTTATGTCATCGGAGGGCAGTTCCACCATCCAGGAGTGGCAGATACTAAATATGCAGCACCCAATCACATGGCGACGTGCGTCAAAAGCCGGCGCGTCATAACACAAACAATTGCTGGCCCACGTAGAATTACGCACCTTCCCATAACAGCTGCCCGCAGGCACAGTAGAGTTCTCCACTGGGATACAGCCTCTGGGATACAGTCCTGACATACCCAATCATTAGATCTTCCATCCTTTGCATTTCTTGGAAGTCTTGTTGCCATGCTTCTAGATTTTTTTGTTGTTATTTTTCTCCATGTCTTTGTCTCTAATAAGTTTATATATATATATATATATATATATATATATATATATATATATATATATATATATATATATATATCAGCTAGCGAGTTTCTGGTATACTGTATGTGTCTTGACTGAAGGACGTGTCTATTGCGTTGTTTTCTAATATGTGTTTTTTGTAGTCTTGGAGTTTTCTCCCATAGTTAAGTAGTTGGATGTATTGGAATAACTGGTTTTCCGGTATTTATATGTTGATATTGGCTCACTATATGACATAAACTCATTCTTCTCCTTATTTATAATGTCTCCTAGGTTTCTTATCCCTTGTTTTCCCCAGCTATTAAAATGGCTATGTTCTTATCCCGGGGGGAACCATCTGATTTCCCTGTATAGTTAGGAATCTGGAAATTGTGTAAGAGAATTTAAACTTTTTCCTAATTATTCGCCATGTAACACTGTATCCCTAATCAATACGTTGGATTTGATCTCTTGGGGCATTTTATTCCAGCTTGTGTGTAGTAGTTGTGCCAGTGAGAACTCACCTGCAAAATGTTTTTCTAATTCTGGGGAGGAGTAATAATCTTTCCCTTGGATCCAATCCCCCACATGCCTTAGCATGCAGGCTAGGTTATACAGTAGTCTGGTATATTTGTTATGTTAATTCCTCCCCTTTCCTTGGATTTGGCCAAATTTTAAGGGATAAACAATTTTTCTTTCTGGAATACCATAGTGGAAAATCTTTCCAGGGCAACTGAAAAGATAACATCATCAAACTTCTCCACTAGCAATCCATGCACATGCTTTGTCAGCTCTTTTAATCTTATTAACATCCCTAATCAGGAGAAACATTCTGAAATAATAAGAAAAAATATGTTAGGAGGAAAGAGTGGAAAAAAATATACAGATGTAGCAAAGCTTACTGTTCTTTGGAACGTGTTCACCCGCTGCTGAAGCAGCTACACTGTGGTCTGGCTTGAAAATAATAAGTGGGCCAGGAGGATTAACACTGAAGAAGTCCTTGCTTCTAAATGGGAATCCCGCAGTGTTAATCCTTTTGGGGGAGATAAAACTGAAACTAACCTTTTAGAAGAGCTGCACAGCAGTCTCTCTGTCTGCAGCCATCTCTGTCTCTGTCCCAGTCTGTAGTGTCTTCCCAAGTGGCAGATTTCCAATTAGGCTTGATAGGCCCAGGCCTAGGACGGCAAAATTGTGGGCGGCAAATGTTTATTATTTTTCCCATTTAAAGAGGCCTGCTCTCTTCCCCACTGATTTCCGAGGTAGAGCGTGGGGCTGCTGTAAAGGTCTCTTACCTTCTCCTTCTCGTCGCCCTTTTCCTTCTGCAGCTTCACGTGATAATGTGTTGTAATGACAATGTGACATCACATGGTGGCACATTGTCATGGAAAAGAATCATCACGTGATGTTGAGGCATAATTTTATGCTTCAACGCTGAAGAAGGTGATGCTGCAGGAGAAGGCGGCCTGAGCAGTAAAAGGATAAGTGCCTATAGGCAGCAACATTTTAAATTCATCATTGGTCTTTCCACAGTACTGAAGTGCAGGGTTTGCCAATCCTGAGATGACGTAGATGCCCAAATATGGGTCTCTACACCATTAGGGGGAGGCTATATTACTATTCTGTCATCTACATCATCAAGGGGGTTGGACAAGACATGTAAAACTGCCCAGCCCCCTTCTGGACTGCAAAACTCATTGTTGTTGGAGCTGTGGTTGGGCTATGGATTTCTTGTGGTTGGTCCACGGCCTCAAGAACTTTAAGCCTTGCTATATCTGTAATGTCCATGCATATCGCTTTGCATGTGCATAAACAAACTGTACAATACAGCACTTTACTAGAACTCGTGCTTCAAAGATGGATCAGTCCAGCTTCTACAGACACAAGAACATTCGTACTAATGTTGGGCTCTAAGGAGCCTAAGAAAGCACAGGATACCTGCTAATATAAGACTACCTATAATCCTTAATAAACACTCGTACAAATACTAAAGTGAGAAAAGAAAACAAGACAGCACCAAAAACTCCAAAGGGGAAGACTCTAGAACTGATGTGGAGAAAGAATATAGCCAAAACCATTTTCATTAATGTACCCAGAAAAGCTGTTTCTGCACCTGTACTCCAATCACCATCACACACAGATCATCTTACTTAGAACCCAGCACATTTCACTCCAAACCCTGCTCACCTCACCTCGGACCCTGCTGAACTTATCCCAGATCATTTTCAGCCCAACTCGAACCCTTCTCACCTATACTGTGCATGCGCACAAATTCAATGAAACACATACGCGCTTCATACAGTTCACATACCTGTAGACCGTACATGTACACAAATTCAATGAAACACATATACTGTAAGTTCGATACAGCTTACATATAACACACTTGCATACAGACAGAGCAGTGCAGTGTACAGATGCAGAGGTCGTTATTCGAACAAATCACTGAGCCGTTTTCGTGTGCTCTGCTGTAATCCATGCGGCATTAACGCGGCCAATCGCCCCAGGTACACATGTTTTATCGCGGTTGCTTTGTTTGAATTTCATGGCTTCTGTTTCTTTGTGTGCAATGGCAATGTGTACAGTACTGTGGTAACTGGCAATCATTCTATGAGCCTGAGGAAGCCGATTACTCGGCGAAACCCGTTGCTCGAATTGGTAGCTGTTTATGTCCCACGGAGGCTTCCGTAGCCAGTTCCCACAGCCGCAATTACAGCACAGCAGAGAAGTGCCATCACTCTGTACCCCGGACGCGGGGCCGGAATTACCTGCTGTTGGGGCTTGTGACTGGGCTACGTGGAAAGGCCAGGAGTTCTTTATTGTGTATGTGAGTTCTCTGTCTTTGTATTTTATCAATAAATGCCATTTTTTAAACCTATACTGAGATCGTGCCTCACTTGTCCCCCTTTTCACTGCGGAACCGGGGAGAGACACTCTCTGACTTCAAGCAATTGGGGTGGGAGTTCCTGTTGAAGTACTGCTTGAGGGCAATCCCCCACGTCCGGTCTGATAATTTGGACGGGTTGAGTAAACCCCAAAGACACCTAACCTCCACCATTACTCACACTGGGCCGTGTGAGTACATATGTAATTACATATTGCATATACCCTAATGATTTTTATCAATCTGCATTTGGAGGAGTCAAGAATCACCCTTAAAAGATACCTTTATATATGTTTGCTTACACAAGGCCGTGTAAGTATATTATTATGCTCTAAACTTGGCCCCCTAACCACTACATCAGAACGTTGTCAGCTCTATACTGTTTGCATTTGTATTGTGTATTTTCCTAATCCCATGCTCCCCCATTTTTCTATTTTTTCGATATTGGTTATCGCATGAGATACGAATGTACCTATTTCTTGCGGTACAATGGTACTGCATGCTAGTAGAATATTTTTTACTTATATTTGATGATAACAGTGCATTTTTAAGTTACCGAACTTTGATGTATCCGGCCTATAGTGTGCTACAACACATTTGTATGTTGTGTTTTATTCAGGACGTTTGCTACATCTATAAGTCTACAATCTCACAAACATGTACAGATGTATCCAGCCTCACTGTGTTCAGTGCCGTACAAAGCCAAGTGTAAATCCTCAGCATTTACAGTATATGCACATTGAGGCCCTGGACATCATCTTAAAGGGAAAGTATGTGATTCCAAAAAGGGAATGGGATTCCTTCCCTGTAAGATAATGTCACATAACCCAAAAAAGGGCATTCATCACATGGTACATCCACCAATCCATTTAGTTGATGTAACATGGGATATAATCAAGGTTGGTTGAGAGGTCATTCTCAACCAAGCTTTATGGCTGATCACATGGTACATCCACCAATAGAATGGATAGACTAATTGGACTATTGCCCGTAACTGCGGAGAGGGGATATTGTTAGAGGTAGGGGGGGGGGGGTGATGGAGATAGTTAATTTCAGGTTGGTGGTTAATCATTCATGGGGTGGTAGCAGAATGAGTAAACCCCTTGATTACTTTAGCAGTTGGCCACGTTGTTAATGAAGGGGTTATTAATGTGTTTTATTTTGGATAATGGGACGGGTTAACATGGCAATGCTTTACTAGCACTAAGGTGGGCAATGGGTTTTGGTAGTTTGCTTTTGAAATGTATTAACCCCTTTGGTGCCTTTGGTATACCTTGGTAACCACAGGTATCAAAGGGGTTAATGTTATTGCTATCATACTTAACATTGTGGTAATAACGCTCCATTTTTTGGGGGGGAAGGTGTCATGGTAGATTAGGAATTTTAACACCTTTTATATTTAAGGGATCAGTCACAGGGCAAAACACAGTAAGTGAAATAAAATTAGGTTAATTTTGGATAAATCCTCGGAAACACACAACTACAATATACACAAATATACACACTTACAGGGGTCTGGAGGATGAAATCTACCTTTCCTAGGTGCAAGGACCCAATTCAAATGGGTTTCCCCTGTCCGCTTCTCTGCTCCAGGATATCCAAGTGCTGCACACAGTGTAACGCTGTGCTCACCACAAACAAGGCTGGACCCCGGTACTGAGGTGGGAATGGGTAGAAACGCCACCCACAGCCACCGGGGCACGTCATGAGAGTGAATGGTCGAGGTAGCCGGGTCGGGATTGGAGAGGTGAGAATGGTCTAGATAATTGCCAAGGTCAGGGGTAGGAGCTGGTAGAAAAATAGAAGTCAGAGTGCCGTGGTCAGGGGTTAAAGCCAGTAGGATTGTAGGAGTCCAAGTGCCATGGTCAGGGTTGGAGAGATGTGGAAGGTCAGAGGTAAGCCGGGGTCAGTAAGCCAGAGGTGTGGAGTCCAAGGGTAAAGCCGGGTCGGTACACCGGAGGTCAATCTGTAAAGCAAGGCAATGGAACCCGAGACAAGGCAAGACTAGGAACCAGGAAGTGGCAGAACAACGCTACCAGGAGCTATGCTCAGCCAAAGTGCCAGTGGCCCAGCTGAGCATATATGGGAAGGATGAGACAGAGAGGTGGAGCAGAGGTGCGCCCCCAGCAGAGGCAGGGATAGGTGAAGTGTTGCAGGAGACAGGTGGAAGTGATTGGGTAGTAGAGAATGTTGACACGCAGCTGGAGAGCAGTGCACGCACGTCACGTGTGTGCACCACTCGATGCAAACGCGCGTCGTAACCGGGGGATGGAGCCAGGCTGCATAAAGTTTTAAAGTCCCTCCGTGGGCACGCTGCATGCTGTGCGGGAGTGTGCGGGACGGCATGTAAGGAGGGAGTACGCCGCAGGGGACGTGCTCCCAGATTCCTTACACACAGCAGCCCCTCTGAAATGTATCTCCACACTCTTTCCCAGAGTGTTTCTCCTTCTGATAGTGGCTTTATTTTCCTTCTGCAGGGAGGCTTCATTAGAGGCACTCCAATGCCATCTGATGCTGTCCACACACTCCTAGAGCCAGTACTCCAGTGCAGGGGGCGGACTTTGGGCAGAGAAACCTCTTGCTGCTCATTGTGGTAAAGTACCAAGCCTGATACGCTGTCCTAGCTTGTTCCTTGTAATTAGCTCGTGAACTTTAACCTTACGCGTTTTGTGCGCTTGCGCGTTACATCCTCAGGGGTTTATCCCCTGAGGAAGTGACGCACGAAACACGTAGGATTAAAGTGTGTGGACGGCATCAGATGGCATTGGAGTGCATCTAAAGAAGCCCCCTTGCAAAACGAGAATAAAGCCACCATCTTCCAGCTTTAGTGCTATTTGCCTGATTACTCTATTTATTCTGTGAGTAGGATTCTGTTTTTTCCCAAACTGGACCAGCTGTATCACGCTATTTCCTATAAAGAGCATTTTTATTGCTTTTTAATTTTTTAATAAATTAGCTTAATTATTTCAGCCTTGCATGTTGTTTTTTTGTTTTTGTTTTTATTTGTCTCGTTTTTGTTTTTTGTGTTTGTTGTTGTGAGTGTGTTATTTGTATTTATGTCAGCAGTTTACACTGATTTTTTTTTTTGTGCTTAATTTTACATCACCGGACGCATCTCTGTAGATCCATCAAGTTGCTTTGGAGTTGCAGGGTTAAAACCCTTTATCCAGTTCATTCCCTTATTTGGGAGCTCTTTGGACATTTGTATGGACTTACCTTAATGCCAGTTTGTAATTGGTATTTGTATTTCTTTTTGACCTTGTTTGGTCAGATTGTTATCAAGCAGCCATGATATATATATATATATATATATATATATATATATATATATATATATATATATATATATATATATATAAAAATATATATATATATACTGTATGTATATATATATATATATATATATATATATATATATATATATATATATATAGAGAGAGAGAGAGAGAGAGAGAGAAATTTCAGTAGCGCCACTCGTGAAATCAAGTAAAAGTAAAATAAATAAATATTAACGTGCAAATGTTTAGTGCATTATTGATCAAATTACAATGTAAATCAATCTAGCAAAACATGATAACAAACAGTGAATTTGAAAAAATTGAAATATGTGAATAAATATGAAAAATGTGTCAATATTATATCAAACAGGGAAAAAAATATAGAAAAAAATATGGAGAGGGAACAAAAAATGGAGGAAAGTCCAACCCTTGGTACAAGTCCAGTGTAAAATCAATGATGATATGAGATGCTGTTCAGGGATCCAAGGTTGCTCTCAGAAGGAATGACCAATTCCAACAGAAACACTATAGAAAAAGAAGAACAGAGAGCGCATGTCCCATAGTGTAAAACAGTACATTTAATCAATAAAAAGGACAAGGGGATTAAGGACACTCACAAGGGTAAGAGATAAAAAGGCAATTTGTGATATATATAATCACCACCAGCAAGGCCACACCGTCCTGGAACACATCAGATGGTATGCGGTCCCTCCGGTTCTCCTCCAGCAATAGTCGGGTGATTAGTCGTCATGAAAAAGTCACTGTCGTGACGAAACACGTCAGGGCACGCTACCACGACACTACGTCATCACGCAGTGCGCGCTTTACGGAGAGCGCATGGAGCTGAAATGAGGCTGAAAGAATCTCTTTACTGCACGGACGCTGAGAGACTTTGTTCCTAATCACCCGACTATTGCTGGAGGTGAACCGGAGGGACCGTATACCATCTGATGTGTTCCAGGATGGTGTGGCCTTGCTGGTGGTGATTATATATATCACAAATTGCCTTTTTATCTCTTACCCTTGTGAGTGTCCTTAATCCCCTTGTCCTTTTTATTGATTAAATGTACTGTTTTACACTATGGGACGCGCGCTCTCTGTTCTTCTTTATATATATATATATATATATATATATATATATATATATATATATAGACATATGGAGACCAGCAAATATCAGTATATAAAATACAGTGGATTTATAGGAATAAGGATATATCTTTGGGAGTACAATATACCCATAGAAAGCCCTTCCCATAATCTCACCAGAACGCAGATGTAAGGTTTTAATATGCATCATTTGTTTTAATTTTCTCTCACTAAATATAAAATAAAGAAAATTCAGTAGAGGTTGAGTGCTTGAAGTAGGGACTCTTTGTATTTGTATGCTAATTCCAAAACACAAAAGAATATATATATATGTATATATATATATATATATATATATATATATATATATATATATATATATATATATATATATATAGTCAGGTATGGAGATTAGCACTCACGGTTTTGTTGCAGGAGGCAGATGCTTGTCCCATAGAGAGTATGTAGACATATGGAGACCAGGGGATCCTGATAGCCAAAAAGAGACAGCACACTGCAGGTATGGTATCAAAAAAGTGTATTCAGTAACACAAGGCCGCCAACGTTTCGGTCCTCCCAACGGGACCTTCCTCAGGGCAGTGCAACTACAGACTAACACAAGCACCCATATATACCCCTTAACACATACTAAAAAACACCTGAAAACTATCATGAACTCCAAATTGTAATCCCAGATACAACCCACATATCTAAACAGCCAATCCAACATACTGATACTGATATGCACCAATGAGAGAACCTGATCTATGCATATGTGTACCTAGTCACATGATCAAACTTTGATAACAACATAATGACATCACAGTGCATCCTGTTTACGTAACCATGACTACTTGAAACATCTAATGATATTCAAATGCGCATAAATGGTTAAAATACATATAAAATGCATAGCCTGAACAGCAACTCGCCATCAGTGCTTGGAGATACATACTGTGGATGTTACAAAGCGTGCCCGTAAATGAATACGTTAATGCAAATGGTCCTGCAAAGCATGCACATTGTCCAGGGAGCAGTGGTCAGGGTGTAATGGGCAGTCAATCAAAAATCGCATAATGGCAGCGCGTCCGTTGGGTCTAAACACTTCCCCAACCTGTTGTGCATGGAGAGCGGGTGATTCTCATACAATGCGCACCGTGGAGCGTAACCGCGCATGCGCAGTGTGCTGCTGACAACCCGAACGCGTCCCTGACTACTGCAGCAGAGGGTATGCGTGTATCTGTGCTAATGCGCATGCGCAACGCTGCGCAAATAGCGCAAGCAGTATTAAAGAGCATGAGGCTGTTGCTCAAACTGCGTAATGGCCAGAACTGAAACGGAAACATGGGCACAATAAAGATGGCAGTAGCATACTAAGCACGAATAGTAGCAATGTCTGTAACAAAGTAATCAAAGGTTAAACATTTGAAATGCATGGGTGAACCTGAAATCAGGCCCACAATAAAACCAAAATCATAAAGTTAATGTCTATAACATAGATAACTGTATTCCAGAAGGAACATGGTAATTCATGGCATATGTATAGCCCTATCTTGTAGAGTGTTGGTGTAATTACCGTAATCAATATATTAGACTCCCAGAAAAAAAACGTAATATATACATGTATGTCTACTACAAAGTGGCATGGCTAAAGCCTGTAGTACCAACTAGCCCATCCAGATGTACAGATGGTTAAAGTGCTGATGTATCCACATGCAACCAATAGTGGACTGTGAGTTGTTTAAAAGATGGACACCGAGTGTGACTACACACCCAAAAGTAAATGAGTGAATAAAACATGCAAAAAAATGCATAAAAAATGCAAAAAAATGCAAAAAAATGCAAAAAAAGGGAGGGGGGGGGAAAGAAGGGGGGATGGAGAAAAATGCGTAACGGGTACAATGCGCAATGAGATAATGTAACAATAAAACAATCACTATACCCAAAAATATTCACACTACAGAATTTGTATATGATTTTTACAGAAAACAGCCTAATTTCAGATCTTCATTTAGTCCGTAAGGAGATATGGTCTTGAGCTCGTATATTAGTCTTGCCTCTTGTTGCAGAAGCAACTTGTTCCTGTCTCCCCCTCTGGGTGGTGGCAGTACCTGTAATATAGGCATACATCGCATTGTGGCTAGTGAGTGCCGTTGTTCTTTAAAATGTCTGGCAACCGGCAGATATTTAAGCTCACTCTGTTCATCCTTGCTGTTCAATGCTTTCCTGATCGTGGAGCGATGGATGGCTATTCTCTCCTTCAGCATCCATGTAGTTTTCCCCACGTAGCGCAGCCCACAGGGGCACGTGATCATATATACGACAAAACGAGACTCACAGTTTAGGAAATTCTTGATCTTAATCGGTACCCCACTATGCGGGTGGGTATAACTAGCTCCAGTTTGCATGAAACTGCAATTGGTGCAACCGTGGCATCTGTATGAACCTGGTTTTCTTTCGAGCCAGGTTTTAGAGTGTCCATACTTGTCCACTGGGTCCGCTTGTGTCAACATATCTCCTAAATTGCGTCCTCGCTTGTAGCAGAACAGTGGTGGATCTTTACAGAGTTTGCCAATCTTGTTGTCATTCGCTAGGATATGCCAGTTCTTGTGTATACTGCGCTTGATGCTGTTGGACGCCGTACAGTACGTGCTGATGAAATGGCAACGTTGTTCCGTAGGTTTATTCGTGCTTGGTCGCAGCAGAGATTGCCTGTCGATGCTCCTTACTTTGATCAGGGCTTCGCTGATGTCCTTGCGGTCATAACCCCTGTCCTGGAAGCGTGCCGCCATGGCCAAGAGAGCTGGTTCTAATTCATCCGGATTAGACGTTATTCTTTTTACTCTGAGTAACTGTGAGAAGGGGAGACCCCTCTTGAGCGGTGCTGGGTGGTGGCTAGTGGCATACAGTAGCGTGTTCCTGTCTGTATCCTTGTGATAAAGCCTAGTTGCCAGGCCTTCACCCGACTTGTACACGATGGTATCCAGGAAGGAAATCTGTGAATGACTGAACTGTGCTGTGAATCTGATGGTAGATGGAATATGATTCAAGTGTTCTATAAATTCTAACAATGCAGTCTCTGAACCATCCCATATAAGGAAGACGTCGTCTATATATCTTAGATATTTTTTGATGCATACCGCGTGTGGGGCATCATGTAGGATGTGTGTGTGTTCATATACATCCATGAAAAGGTTTGCATATGCCGGGGCCATATTGGACCCCATCGCGGTCCCACTTAATTGCAAATAGACGCTTCTTTCGAACCGGAAATAGTTTTTGTTAAGAATGATTTCCATGAGTAGCATAAGGAATTCCACCGGTGGACCTGCATGTGCTGCTAAGGTCCCGAACTTTGATCTGACCGCTTCAAGCCCCTCTTGGTGGGGGATATTGGTATAAAGGCTACTCACGTCAAGGGTGACCAGAATGTAATCCTTATTTTCCAGTCTGATGTCGCCAAGCTGTAAAATAAAATCAGTTGTATCCTTGACATAGGAGCTCATACTCATGACTATGGGCTGGAGGAAAAAATCAATAAACTGAGATAATGGGTGGCATAGCGATCCTCTTGCAGAAATAATAGGTCTTCCTGGTGGTTTTGTGGCCGATTTGTGTATTTTAGGCAAGGTGTATAGGATGGGCATTCATGGAAAGGGTTGTGTCAGGAATCTGCCCGTTTCCTCAGAAATTCAGTTGTTTACAACCCCCATCTGTATGATCGAATCCACCTCCTTTTTATACTCCACCGTAGGATCCGTTGGTAAGCATCTATATGTGGATGAAACGGAAAGTTGATTCTCTATTTCCTTTTTATACTCCACATATTTGAGTAACACAATGCCACCCCCTTTGTCCGCTGCGCGGATAATGATCTCTTTGTTGTTTTTCAATGCGTCAATCGCTGATTTTTCTTCTCTCGTGATATTATGATAGCTTACTCTCTTGGTCTTATTTTGTGTGACAGTTTCTTTATCCAGAACATTCATAAAGGCTGCTATACTGTGGTTGTTAGTTTGTGGATCAAAATTGCTGCTGCATTTAAAGGTGTTGGCCTTGACAGAGGTGCTTGGTAGGGGCTGCTTGATAAAGAAGTCTTTAAGTCTCAATTGTCTATTAAATTTGTACATTTCGACTTCCCAGTTAAAACTGTGTTGAATGTGAGTGGGTACAAAACTGAGGCCTTTGTGGAGGACGCTTAGCTGCGCCGCGGTCAGGGTAACGTCAGTCAGATTATATATTACCGTGGTGGCCTGCGACTGCGAGGTCCACTGCCTCTCCTGTTTTCGCGCTCTGGATACCGCCGATTTTCTCCCACCCCTCCTGGTGGGTCCCTTCCATCTGCTTCTGAAAACAGGGGTTTGGCGTGTCTGGCCTCTGTGGGACCTAAAAAATCACTTCCAGAGCCCTCAGTATTATCAGAGAAGTCAGTGTCACTCGTTGGCACACCCGATCTGTAGGCAGGCTTTCTGGCGCGTGCGGGTTTGCGTCTCTGTCCCCCTCGACCTGTATTCGGTTCCCCTAGGCCCAACAGCCAGCGGTAGACCTTACGTTCTTTGTAATCAGTTTTTACAAGCCTCAACTTTTCTTTCTTATATTTAATAATATTGTCCCTGTAAATGTCAATTGTGGTCTGGATCTTATCCGTCCAATCAGTACTTGTGTCAGCTATCAGTTTATCACCATGCTGCCCCTGGATGACATCCACCTCATGTTTAATTTTTGCAAGTTCTTTGCTGGATTGCTCTATCACCAATATCATAAGATCACTGGAGCATTTATTAAGAATGGCAATCCATTTTTTACAAAAATCGGGGTCATTGCGTCCGATGGTGGGCTGGTTCCTGATTTTGAACCCACGTGGGAGTAGTTTCTCCTTGTGGTAGTGTGATAAAGTTACCCCATGAAGGAAAAAATCTACCTCTCGTTTCTTAAGTTTTATGAGATCGTTGTATATATCTACTGGCTTATCAGGTCCCAAAACAGATTCAAAAGACTCCGTGTACCGTATTTTGGCTATCTCTGCATCACTGAAACTGGCAGTATCTGATAGTGTAGTAAAAATACCCGCAAAGTCCGCAAATTCCTCCATAAGAAATGGGTACAGGTAAGGTCAATTAAAGTCCAATATGCTGTATATAGTAATGATCCCAAACTCACAGCTAAAGTGCGGGTAATGAACAATTCAAGGTGGTGCACACAACTCATAAAAAAGTTATAGTCAGGTATGGAGATTAGCACTCACGGTTTTGTTGCAGGAGGCAGATGCTTGTCCCATAGAGTGTATGTAGACATATGGAGACCAGGGGATCCTAATAGCCAAAAAGAGACAGCACACTGCAGGTATGGTATCAAAAAAGTGTATTCAGTAACACAAGGCCGCCAACGTTTCGGTCCTCCCAACGGGACCTTCCTCAGGGCAGTGCAACTACAGACTAACACAAGCACCCATATATACCCCTTAACACATACTAAAAAACACCTGAAAACTATCATGAACTCCAAATTGTAATCCCAGATAACACCCACATATCTAAACAGCCAATCCAACATACTGATACTGATACGCACCAATGAGAGAACCTGATCTATGCATATGTGTACCTAGTCACATGATCAAACTTTGATAACAACATAATGACATCACAGTGCATCCTGTTTACGTAACCATGACTACTTGAAACATCTAATGATATTCAAATGCGCATAAATGGTTAAAATACATATAAAATGCATAGCCTGAACAGCAACTCGCCATCAGTGCTTGGAGATACATACTGTGGATGTTACAAAGCGTGCCCGTAAATGAATACGTTAATGCAAATGGTCCTGCAAAGCATGCACATTGTCCAGGGAGCAGTGGTCAGGGTGTAACGGGCAGTCAATCAAAAATCGCATAATGGCAGCGCGTCCGTTGGGTCCGTTGGGTCCTCCTTTTTATACTCGCATACCCTCTGCTGCAGTAGTCAGGGACGCGTTCGGGTTGTCAGCAGCACACTGCGCATGCGCGGTTACGCTCCACGGCGCGCATTGTATGAGAATCACCCGCTCTCCATGCACAACAGGTTGGGGAAGTGTTTAGACCCAACGGACGCGCTGCCATTATGCGATTTTTGATTGACTCCCCGTTACACCCTGACCATTGCTCCCTGGACAATGTGCATGCTTTGCAGGACCATTTGCATTAACGTATTCATTTACGGGCACGCTTTGTAACATCCACAGTATGTATCTCCAAGCACTGATGGCGAGTTGCTGTTCAGGCTATGCATTTTATATGTATTTTAACCATTTATGCGCATTTGAATATCATTAGATGTTTCAAGTAGTCATGGTTACGTAAACAGGATGCACTGTGATGTCATTATGTTGTTATCAAGGTTTGATCATGTGACTAGGTACACATATGCATAGATCAGGTTCTCTCATTGGTGCATACCAGTATCAGTATGTTGAATTGGCTGTTTAGAAATGTGGATTGTATCTGGGATTACAATTTGGAGTTCATGATTGTTTTCAGGTGTTTTTTAGTATGTGTTAAGGGGTATATATGGGTGCTTGTGTTAGTCTGTAGTTGCACTGCCCTGAGGAAGGTCCCGTTGGGAGGACCGAAACGTTGGCGGCCTTGTGTTACTGAATACACTTTTTTGATACCATACCTGCAGTGTGCTGTCTCTTTTTGGCTATCAGGATCCCCTGGTCTCCATATGTCTACATACTCTCTATGGGACAAGCATCTGCCTCCTGCAACAAAACCGTGAGTGCTAATCTCCATACCTGACTATATATATATATATATATATATATATATATATATATATATATATATATATATATATATATATATATATATATATATATATATATATATATATATATATATATATACATATATATATATTCTTTTGTGTTTTGGAATTAGCATACAAATACAAAGAGTCCCTACTTCAAGCACTCAACCTCTACTGAATTTTCTTTATTTTATATTTAGTGAGAGAAAATTAAAACAAATGATGCATATTAAAACCTTACATCTGCGTTCTGGTGAGATTATGGGAAGGGCTTTCTATGGGTATATTGTACTCCCAAAGATATATCCTTATTCCTATAAATCCACTGTATTTTATATACTGATATTTGCTGCTACATATAGGTTGAGTAATTAAAAATCTCCCTAATGAGGTTGTTAACGCAGCTTAAAAATCACCTTATGGTTGGTATTTTTGGTGATATTAGGCTGTCATGTCTCTATATGTAATCCCCATAAGTGATGGATCCTGTTCCAAAATACCTTACTGCAGGTATATACCTAGTGCAATTATAATTATAATGGTGCTTGTAGTGAACAGAAATAGTGGTATACTTTCCACCAATAGTGGATAGAAATATAGCCCACTGTTGTGTGATATGTGATAATCCTACTCAAAATAATACAACCTAATCCCAATAGTGATAGATATAGCCAGTGTATTAATAATAAGAGAGTGACTCACAGCTTCACCCACAATATTTGTCTGCTTTGGTTACATACTATTGACAAAGTGAGAATATGATGTAAGGAGGGGGGGGGGGGGGGGTCTGACATAACAGCACTGGGATCTAAGCAGCCATTTTAAGTCAGCATCCATCTTAGGTGCTTCATTTTGTCACCATTTTGGGTTTGTCTGAATGAACGGGGTATGAAATGGAAGTTTGAAAGAGACTTTGTTTTGCTTCCAATTTTTAAGTGATAATAAGCTGCACAGCTAACTACAAAAACCTTGAAGAGGAGAGGAAAGGGCCAATGTTATGAAAATAAGAGACAGATAACATACTGTCTCGCATTCTGAGGGAGGTTCCCATGAAGTTCCATGAAGTCCCGTATGTAGAGAAAATGTCAACGGCCTGTATAAGGTGTTATTGCTGAGTCATTTCATTTCTAATATGAATCCCATAGCAATGCTATTAACTCAATGTGTTAATTTTCATATTTTGTTTATCGTATATGCTTACGTAGTGATGCACACGCAACCTCGTATAGGGGGCGTGGGCTTAGTATTTTGTGTATAAATAAGGCCTGTATGCCACCATGTCTTGGGGGAGGGTTTAATTTGAACCTCCCTTCTGTGTGTGCACTGCACAATGCAATAAACTTATCTGTTATTCTGCAATATATCCTCAGATTTGTGTCTCTTTTATTCACAACTTTCTCAGATGGCGCTCCGAATAGGAACCCAAATTTACCGGAACCTGAGCACCTGAAAAAACCATTCCTCTGTCATTCAAACCTGCGCGCATAAGAAACAAGATAAGGGCTACCTGTTTAATCGAAAGCCTTAGTTTAAACATGTTTCAGTGGTATGTAGAGGTGTGTTTTGGAGGGTGTCTCAATCTGGTTGACGGGTTACCTTGCAGTTTCAAATAAGTTTATTTGTCTGTTCCTGTATCCATTTTAAAGTGTTATAGTTGTTAAGTTTTATTGGAACTAAGGTGAGAGTCCCTGTAGACGGACGTTCACAGAGGTACACACTTGGAGTCGTTTATAATGTGAAATTATAATAAGGCTTTATTGTGCCTTTTCCTTTTCATCAGGAAATGTATCCAAACACAGGGGGGGGAACAAAGCTTCTATTCACTTGGGAGTATTTCTAGTGAAACACTATGCAATAATTCACATCTCTCTTAGTCAAGCAGTTCTCGCAGCCCCAAACACATAGCATGCAATAAGCAGATATAAGCAGTCTTTTAAGAATGAAAGTCTTATCTGTTCCTTGTGGTTTGGAGGGAAAATCTTCACTGTTCCTGCTTCAGCTCCATTGTCTCCAGGGTTGGGCAGCATACAGGTTTAGAAGTTTTCCCTGTGTCTTGTAAGCAGCTCTGCTGTTTCTTCTGGCAGGGCTCAAGACTGTTGTGAGAGTCAAAGACAATCTCTGCTCTCTCTCCCAAGTTCAGCTCTCAGTCACAGCTAAGGAGTTCTCTCTTCCTGTTTCAAAAGACAGGCTTTCTAAGCCATCTAATCAGGCAGGTGGTGTTTTGTTAATTGACTACCAGCAGTTAACCACCACACTGCTGGATTAGAGGCACATTACCTGAACAGGGATAAGTCCCCTGTTACATACCTCCCCTGTTTGTGGGAAGCTCGGGCTTACCACAGCCAAAGCCCATAATTCCACTCTCATTCGAGATCTTTCTGTGACTTGAATGAGAGTGGATGGAGGAAGAGAACCCTCTGTCCTGCTGGGATTGGAGCCCTTTCTCCAGTTTATTTTTGTCTCCTCCCGAAGGTGCTTGAGATCAGCACTCCTCAGTCACTCGAGGAGGACTTTTTCCACGTAAAGTCTTTTTATCTCGTGCGCGGTCATGAGATTTCTGTTGCGTCGGGCCATCCTCTTTTTGTAGACAAAATGTATGGCAACAGTTATAGGGCCGTTAGGACTAGCCCTTAGAGTTTTCTGCTCTTTAAGCGGTCTTTCTGCAGTTTCTCCACACCACGGAGTCGCCAGTTCAGCTTCTTTGGGACCGAGTTGCACCTCCACCTCCTTTTCCAGAGAACGTCCTATTTTTTCAGCTTCCTCAGCTAAGGACTCTTCTGGTTTTGATTCTGCACTCCTACCTCTGTTTGTTGCCTGTTTGGCAGCTGTAGGTTTGGCTAGTGCTTTTTTAGGTGGCTCAAACTTCATAATTTTGATTTGAAGTTGCATGGAGTCCCCAACTCTCACTGTACCCTTGTCCTCACGGGCATTAGTTACTGTGGGATACTGGTGCTTTCTCTGAGTCTGTATCAGAGTCTCCTTCATATTCTGGAGCTCTGTAATTTTTGTTGCCTTGTGGCGCACTATGAACTTCTTTGCTTGGGCCACAGATACTTGTTTCAGTTTCTGCATCTTCTTGGGCTCCCTTTTGTGCCGCGTCACTTGGGTTCTAAACTTGGCTTTTAGCGTTGCTTTGGTGATGCTCAGGGAAGCCTTCAGTTTCTCATGCTGCTTTGCGGGGACATACTAGGTCATCAGACGTTCCTGCAGCACTTGAATTTCTTTAGCAGCCTGCAGCTTTACTTCCTTTGTAAGACTGTTCAAACTTCCCTATTGAATCCACCACTGCTGCATCGTGGCACGCTGAGGGCACCCCAGCAAGCTGCGTTTTAACCTCTGTGCAGAGGATACACCTGCCGAGGTACAGGAGCAGCTTCATATCGGCCAGGAAGCAGGAGCGATTTCACCGAGCCCCAGTACCAGCTGCTGAACCTGGCTGCAGGAAGGGAAATCCCCTTGGGAGTGAAAAGACTGACGTCCTGCCCCAGAATCAACTGAGCTGCAGCAGCAGAGGGAAGCAAGCACCTGAATCTACAGCTAACAGCTGCCGAGTGGTAAACAGTGTGATACACACTACATGCCTTTTACCAACTTTTTTCATGTACGCAGATATATTACCCCCTTTTTAATTCTATAATATATTGTTGAATTTGCTTCACTATTTGGCGTTGTGCGCTGTTTTCTTTTGTTTCCATTCTCTTAGTGTGTGTGGGGTGCTGAGCCACCCCTGCGTTTACAGCTGCAGACGCCATTATCCCCAACACGGTTATGTGGCACTTATTATTTAATGTATAATTATCTCACTGTGGGAGTTGTGGTTTAATTTTTTATAAATTTTTTATCACTAAATTGATGGTATAGTCACTGCACTGTATATATTTATACATTTAAACTTTATAGGTAGTTAGGTAGTAGCGCACAGTTTTCTTTTTTGTGTTTACTTCCTGCAGCGTTTGCTGCATCTTCTAAACATACTGGAGGTGTGTACGCAGACCTTGCAGTTGGTTCTGTAGTCGGTGCTCTGCTTCAAACTTTTCCTTGACTTCTTCTGTCAACTGAAAATTTTCTTCTTTCAGTTTTAAGTTTTCTGTTTTTAATCTTCAATTTTCTCTTTTTTCAGTATCTGTATTCTTCAGGGCTTCTTTGCAGTCCTCCTTCCATTTACGCACATCTGCTTTGAGAATGACACTCTCCAAGCGTGAGACTTCCTTCTCTAGGTTGAGGGTCTGAAGCTCCTTCTGATAGACTTTGAGATCTGTATCAAGATTACCAATAGTTTCTTTAGCAATGTCCAGCTCCTCAATGAGACTGTGTAGTTCCTTTCTGGAAACTTCCAGGTCTGTGCGGCAGCTGTTGGTCTCATGATGTGAGGCATCAATTGCTCTGCGGAGTGTCTGAACCTCTTTCTGAGATACGTCCACTTCTATCCGGACACTGTTGACCTCCTGTTGTGATGCATTCAGCTCTATACGAAGAGTGTGAACCTCTTGCTGGAAGACTGTCATCTGCTTCAGTCTGTCCTCATACTTCCGCTTTAGCGTAACCACCATTTTATCAGATTGGCTCTGCTTTTCATCCATGGCGGAAATAGTAGCCTTTGCAGTATCTAGCTCAGTCTTGAGATCGTCCAATTCTGTCCTGGCCGCAGAGTAAATTGCGAGCACAGTCTTCTGTAGCTCAGCATTATTTTTTCTCTCTCTTCCTAATTCTTCACAGAGCAGATCACAGTCATGCCTGGCAATTTTCAGGGCGTCTTCAGGGCTGGTCAAGGGATCGTCACTCACTGGTTCCGGCTCCGCTTCCCTGGGATGACTGGTTGGGGGTTCCTTACTGTTGGCACCGGACAGACACTTCTTTGGGGTACACGACTTCTGCCTTGGGCCCTCTGGATATTCGGTTAACCGTGGGACGAATTCTCCATTTTCTCTAGGCTGCAGGGCAACTCGGTCCCCCTTTTCCTCCACAGGATCTGCGGACGTGTCTGTTCCTTCCACGGTAAGTGAAGAACTGCTTTTCTTTTTCTTTTCCGCCTTTTTGATTTGGATGACACCGTCCCTTCAGGGATATTGGGGTCTCCATCTTCATTTGAAATTTTAGCAGCTTCATTATATATGCCAGGCTTTTCTTGCAGTTGCTTTAGCTGACAGAAATATTAGGTGATCTGCTGCTCCCGCTCTGTCTTCTGTTGATCATATTCGTCATCAAAGGGAGCGGTGTTTTCTGTTCGTGCCGAGTTCAGGCACCCCCACCATTCTTGGGGTGTTTTGTGGGTGTGACTCGGTTTGGGTTCCCCGTAAGAGATGTCTTCCTCTTTATTGGACTGGAAGGGCCAATCTTCCGTGGGGTAGGGTTCATTACAGGAACGCTGCATCTTGTCCTCCATTTTTAGGCTATCTGGTGTAATTTTCTTCCTGACCTCAGGAGGCGCTATTGCAGCTGTTGCCACTGTATTTGCTAGAACCCCCAATTGTGGAAGTCCTACAGATGGGCATATTTTGCTTGTAGAGGTCATAGGTCTCACAGGCATCTCTGTAGACTTTTCTTTCTTGGATAATTTTTTTTTTTTCAATATCAGCAGTACTGTGCATGCATTTTCTTTTATCAGGTATACAAGTTGTGCAGCGGCTAGGTAAAAAAAAGTCTATTTGCTATACACCATTTACTTGCTGGGTGCAATCCCTCCGCTTCAGCAACAGAATTTGGTTTTCTGCCTGAGTTCAGTAATTTTCAGTCTCATCTTTGGGTATTATGGCATTCACACTTCACTCTTTAGGTGTCTGTTTTGCTCCCAAGATAATAGGCATACTTTTTTACTTGCAGAAAAAAAACATTCTTTGCAGTGGACTATTTCTTTCATTCCCGGCAGGGTGACTCAACACTCAGCAATTTGCTTTGAAAAACCTTTTTCCTTTATAGGGCAATTTTACACTCAGCATTTGTTTGCTAAAAATTCCCCTGCTTCAGCACATTCTTGTATCAATTTTCACACTTTTCTGCATATACTCCATTCACAGCTGGTAGTCCTATGCGGTGTGGCACCCTTTATCTGCAAAATCAGTACCACTCGTGGGTCACCATCTGTATTCACTGCTTCAGTGAAACTTTTGAAAACAACAAACACCTATCCCTTTTCAAGGGCTGACTCACTTCTTGAACCCTGACTATGGCTGAAAGGCAAAACCCCTATTTCAATGATCGTATTACACTTTGTGATAGGCAATTAAAGGTTTAACTGCTTCAGCAGTCTCTTGGGATTGGGGAAAAGAGTCCATCCGTGGTTTTTGTAAGTCTCAGTGCAGTGTAAGTTTCAGTGGTGTGTACCCCTTTAACTCTGCCTCTGCTGCATGAGAGGTTTTTTTTTTTTTTTTTTTTTTAAGTTGTTTAGACTGTTTGTAGGCAAAAAGCATAACAAAAAATTTCACATAAAAACTCCGGTCCTTTTTAACTACAAAGACACCTCTTGTCCCACCTCCGACACCAAATGTAGACGGACGTTCACAGAGATACACACTTGGAGTCGTTTATAATGTGAAATTATAATAAGGCTTTATTGTGCCTTTTCCTTTTCATCAGGAAATTTATCCAAACACAGGGGGGGGGGGGGGAACAAAGCTTCTATTCACTTGGTAGTATTTCTAGTGAAACACTATGCAATAATTCACATCTCCCTTAGTCAAGCAGTTCTCGCAGCCCCAAACACATAGCATGCAATAAGCAGATATAAGCAGTCTTTTAAGAATGAAAGTCTTATCTGTTCCTTGTGGTTTGGAGGGAGAATCTTCACTGTTCCTGCTTCAGCTCCCTTGTCTCCAGGGTTGGTCAGCATACAGGTTTAGAAGTTTTCCCTGTGTCTTGTAAGCAGCTCTGCTGTTTCTTCTGGCAGGGCTCAAGACTGTTGTGAGAGTCAAAGACAATCTCTGCTCTCTCTCCCAAGTTCAGCTCTCAGTCACAGCTAAGGAGTTCTCTCTTCCTGTTTCAAAAGACAGGCTTTCTAAGCCATCAAATCAGGCAGGTGGTGTTTTGTTAATTGACTACCAGCAGTTAACCACCACACTGCTGGATTAGAGGCACATTACCTGAACAGGGATAAATCCCCTGTTACAGTCCCGTTAAAAGTTTTGGTGTTTTGGTGATGAAGGTGAGTGTTTGTATGCTTAAGAGATTGTTTTCAGACCGTCCTGGGTTGTGATAAATATTTTTTGTTGTCTGAGCAGGACAACAATTTGCTCTGTCTTGTCATTAACATACCAAGTGAGTTTATTTATGGATATCTGTTTAGAAGGTCTTATCTGTATCCATGTTATAAAAGTATAAGGTTTATCAGGACTGGGTTGGACCCGCTGAAGTAATTCAAGTGTTTTCTTGGGTATAGTTATGGTGAAAAAATATAATTGGGGAACAGTCTCGTGACAGGTCCATATTTGCATATTTACATTATTCAGAACAATAACATGCCAAAAGAGTTGTACGCAATCAGCTTGCTCTGATTATTGTATCAGGAGTATTGTACAGGTCAATTAAATGTGATTACTGTAACAAGAGAATAATGGGAAACCAAAGTTCTCAAAATTTGCCGTTAGAGGTTGTGTGTCTGCAGACAAAAATAATAAAGAATGGATACAGAGAACAAGAAGAGACAATATACATATGTTTTGTAGGCCAATGAAAATATACATGCAAGTCCAATGAAAAAACATATGCAAGTTCAAGTGAAAATACACATGCAAGTTCAAGTGAAAAAACACATGCAAGTCCCAGTGAAAAACACACCACCCCAATGAAAAAAGTTTGTTTGCAATAAATTACTATGGAAGGAAGTGTGAACCTATGGGCAGCCGCACCGGTTTTCTTATTCGTAAGAATGCGAATGCAAGGGCTCATAGTGGAACCTTCTAACTTTCAGTAATCCCTGTGTGTCTGTGGCAGTATAAATCTTTGGATTTATTTGAATTTTTTGTGGCTAAAGTTAGGCATGGCGTGACCATCTGACTTGAAGCGGCAGAAATCAGATGTAAACGTATCACCTTCCATTTCCCCACAAGCAATAAGTGGTTATAAATCATTTCCTGATATAAACTCAAGTTTCGGTGCCGGCAAGTAAAATTGTTGTGCCCTTAATGGAGAGTTGCCAGATGGATTTGATACCCTAATGAATTTTTCCTAAATGATTACCTGTGTGAAAGATAAACCATGCTAAGTATCACATATGTACAGAAATCACCATCCAAAAACTTGCAAGTACTTACAAAAACATGAATATTATTTGCTCACAATGAAGTCTACATTTTTAAAAGGTGTTAAAAGTTGTACATCAAGTATAGTAAAAATAGCAAATGTGTGGTGCTGCAAAAAAAAAGCCTTTAAGGACAAAAAATATATCTTGATAGGAGAATCCTGTGGTGCAACCCCCCTGTGGTTGAATGGCTGAATAAGCCCAAATAGAATAGGTGAAAGCTGCTGATATAGCTCCAATAATAAACCGACTAGCGGACTAGGGTCCCCACAATCACTGCTGTAAGGGACCTCACATATATGTGAACCAGCATATAAATGTCGGAATGGAGATTAACCAGATAATATCCAGATAGTAAGATAGTAAATTGAAGTAATTACTCACTCAGAGTCAGCTTGTCCTCCTTCTCATCCCTGTAGATATATCTTCATCCACTTGAGGGGGGGTGTGCATCCGTTTTTTCTTCAGTCCTGAAAGTTTGCAGATAGGAAAAAGGAGGCACCGGCAGCCACACAGGATCAGCAAATAAAGGTTAATAAAGAGAGCTAGTTCCCATACAAAGGTTTAATGGATACTGCAAAAAGAATACAACAACATTGTGGGGTGCTGAGCCCCCCCCACCAACGCGTTTCGAGCGCTAGCTCTTTATCAAGGTGACTATAAAGTACTCACCCTGCCGTTTTTGTAGTCCCCAGAAGCGCGCCAAAATTCACTGCCAAACACTTCCTGAAACTCTCAGGAGTGACGTCGGCGTGATGACGTCAGCGCGCGACCAAGGGAATACAGAAAAAAAACTTCAATTATTGAAAACTTTATTAAACAAACATTTTAGCATTAAAAATCGACGCGAGTACCAGGCATGTCTTCTGATAGTAAAAAAACACTAACAAACCCAGTGCTATAACAGAAATATAAGAAAAAATAGTTAGAAGAGACATACATGTGTACATTTATAATAAAAACTTTTTCAGAAGACATACCTATAAAGCGGATGGATCCAGATTGTAAAGTGTATATATTCTAAGTCATGGATTGATTTGACTATACACTATATTATTGTATATTTCAGATTCCAAACCGTTTACTTATGAAAGAGTACAATATTGTTGCATTTGGAAGCGTTTTCGACTGACATGTATTACTTTATATCTTACCCTAAATGATATATTTAGCAATCACAGTGCTACAAATATTAAATTTAAATGTCAGTTAACTTTAAGACATGGTGAGTACCTGTAGAGTATAATATGCACTGATATATGACAAATCTAACATGTATATTTGACATATTAGATGTAAATGTGGACACTTGAATTGGGGAAACAATTTCCTTATTGCCCCAATGTGGTATGTATGTATAGTTTAATCACAAACTCAATATGTGGATAGACCACAGTATGTCATTTTATTTTGATTTAATGTAAGAAAGGTGTTAGGTCCCAGTCTGAGTTCAGGCCGTAGGGGACTCTGGTATTTAGCGTGAAAATCCAATAAAGCTCTCTCTTATCCAACAGCTCAACTCTATTGCCTCCCCTGACTGGCATGGGTACATGTTCTATTCCCATATATGTAAGGGCATCAATACTACCCTTGGGGCAGTTGGTAAAGTGAGATGATACCGGGTGATTAAAATCACCTTTTTTGATGAGTCCCATATGTTCCCTAATACGTACTTTAAGGGCGCGTGTGGTGCGGCCCACATATTGCTTACCACATCCGCAGTTCAATATATAAACTACGAATGTGGTATTGCAATTAATGAAGGACCCCACATGGAATTCCCTGTTAGTGACAAATGATTTGAAGATTGAGTTAGGGGACATATACCTACATGATATACATTTGAGACATTTGAAGCTTCCTTTCGGTATTGTCTTAGAATCTTTTGCTTTACTTGTAAAGAGACTAGGAGAAACAGAGTTAGCGATAGTTTTAGCCCTTTTAAATACAAATTGTGGACCCTCCGCAAAGGTACGTTTTAACAGGGGATCTCCTGATAAGATACCCCAATGTTTTTTAACAATATGCTTTATTTGACTTATTTGGGTATTATATTGTGTAACAAATAAAGGTTTGTTGTTATCTCCTCTCCTTTCGTTGTGTTTCTTATTTCTCTGTTTTTGTAGCAGTTCTTCCCTGGTGAGTTTGTTAATTTCTTCCCAAGAATTCATCAAGTCTGTAGATGAGTAACCTCTATCTCTAAATCTTGTAAGGAGTTCTTTTGCCTGTTTGTTGAAATCTTCCTCATTGGAACAAATCCTTTTTAATCTAATTAGTTGTCCCCTGGGTATGTTCCTCAGAAGAGGTTTGGGATGGCAGCTGTCAGCTCTAAGTAACGTGTTACGTGAGTTCGGTTTTCTATACACGTCTGAACAAATATCCATGTTGGTATTAATAAATAATAATAAGTCCAGAAAGTGTATATGGTGAAAATTATACATATGAGTGAAGTGTAAGTTAAAATCATTGTGATTCAAATAATCAATAAACAATAATAGTGAATCTACACCCCCGTGCCAAATGAAAATAAGGTCACGCGTTGGTGGGGGGGGGGCTCAGCACCCCACAATGTTGTTGTATTCTTTTTGCAGTATCCATTAAACCTTTGTATGGGAACTAGCTCTCTTTATTAACCTTTATTTGCTGATCCTGTGTGGCTGCCGGTGCCTGCTTTTTCCTATCTGCAAACTTTCAGTACATCAAGTATAGAAGGATTAAAGAAGCGGAAAAAAGAGGGCCTATATTTAGCTCTGTCACTGGTGAAAGTTTAAAGGGTTTGTTCGTTTTGGCCAGACAGATAAGGGTTTTAAAACCAGGAGATACAGTATTCTTTTTTCCTTCTGCTCAAATGTCTGCAAGAAAGAGAATCAGAAAAGCAGCAGCACAGATCGTGCCCCCACATTTTTCTCCAGCGCGAGGAATGTGCCAAGATACGAAAGTTAACTCAAAAGCTCCGGAGCATCAAAGTAGTTTTAAATTCAGGTTATTTATGAGAATAAAGAAAGAGAAGGGAACTTTTATTAATATAGTTGTAGGATGAAATTGTTTGGTAAATAGGGGAGAAATGTTTTTCTTTTATTTGTTCGTTATTTTTGTGATGTTGTTTCGCTGTGTATGAGAGAAGTTTTTGTAGTGTGTGTTCTGTATTCTGCGTAACCAGTAAAAACACATTTCAATTTTATTTCTATAGGATTAGGATATGTTTGGGAATATTCTGTGTTTAAATATGTGGGTAAAAGCTCACAAGCATTGTTTGAATTATATATTGTATTGTATGTTTTTATGTATATAACGCCATTAATATGTAAAGCGCTTCACAGGAGTGGTGCATGTCGTAATCATATAGGTAGCAAATGGTAAAGGTAATAGGTCATGAAATAAGTGATCCAGACATAAAAGTAACATTAAGGGAGAGACGTCCCTGCACTGAGGAGCTTACAATCTAATTGGTAGGTAGGGAGAGCATAGAGAGACAGTAGGATTTGATTAGGAGCCAGGAGAGGAATTTCAGGAGGGGAGACGCAGAATCAGAGTTTAAAGAGTAGAGTGATTCTGGCAGCAGCGTTAGGATAGATTGTAGGGAAGACAGGTGAAAGTCAGGAAGGCTGGTAAGCAGGGGATTACAGTAATCCAGATAGGAGAGAATGAGGGCCGGAATCAGAAATTTAACAGTTGAGGAACAGGTGTATCTTTGTGATATTGTGGAGGAAAAAAGCGACAGGTTATAAAAATGTTTTGAATAAGAGAGGAGAATATGAGAGAGGAGTTGAGTGTGACCCCTAAGCAGCGTGCTTGGGCTACTGGATGGAAGATTCAAGAGTAATGTGGAAGGAGATAATAGGATCAGGTTTGGGAGGAAGTATGAGGAGCTCTGTTTTTGCCATGTTAAGTTTAAGGCAAAGGAGGGTCTTTCAGGGATGAGATAACAGAAAGACATTCAGAAACTCTGGTTTGTACAGCAGGTGTAAGGTCAGGGGTTGAAAAGTAAATGTGGGTGTCGTCGTCATCGAGGTGATATTTAAACCCAAGAGATGTCATTAGGTCACCTAGAGAGAGGGTGTACAGAGAAAAGAGAAGAGTGTGGTCCACAGAGGCAAATGCTTCAGAGAGGTGGAGTAATAGGAGAAGAGTGTAATGACCTCTGTCTTTGGCAGCATATAGGTCATGAGTTATTTTAGTGAGAATTGTCTCCGTGGAGGGAGCAGTGCAGAAGTCAGATTGTAGAGGGTTAAGGAGAGAATGGGTGTTGAGAAAATGGAGCAAGCAAGAGAATACAAGACAAGTTTAGTAGTTACAGTAGAAAGACAGGTAGGGTCAAGCTTGCTATTTTTGACTCATGGTATAACTGTTACATGTTTGAAGGAGAATGGAAAGGTATCAGAGTAGAGGGAGAAGAGGAGATACACTCTCTTCTGATACAGTGGAAAAAGAGTCAAGGAAAGCAGGAAGAGAGCAGGAAGCAAAGTAGGATAGGAGGAAAAAGAGGGAATGGTGTGGTGTATGAATTCAACCTCTTTCTTAAAATAGTCAGCAAAGTCCTGAGGTGAGATGAAGGAAGAGTCAGTGTGGGTTAGACTTGTGAGTGTTGATTAATGGAGAGAAGTAGGTTTGTTTAGCGTGAGAAAGGGCAGAATTGAAACAGGATAGCATAAAGTTGTAGTGAAGGAAGTCTGTGAAAGTATGAGAGTTCAAACAGAAGGCATTAAAAGAACTGAGTGGAGGGAGATAGCATGAGCATGTGGGAGCTATTTGTGTGTTAAGAAGTTATATAACCTCAGCTATATAAAAGCCCGCTATTTAATTTTTGAGAGGCCATAAAAAATGTAGTTCTTAGGGCTCTGGATAAAGCTCCATTTATTTAAACTTTAAGCAAAAGTTCCAATCCAATAATTATTGTTTTGTTTATGAAAAAGCCATGTTGTGCCGTTATCTTATCTGTTCAGGGTCAATTGGCGAAACGCCCAGAAACAAGATGGCTTTTTGCCTGGGAACAAGTCTTATAAAGTTATTTTTTCTAGTTACAGTGGATTGTTTGGATAAAAGCCAGATTGGGATTGGCTAGGGAAATTTGTATAGGTAAAATAATTGCTTAATCGGGAGTGAATATTTTTTCCATGACTGTGGATAGTATTGGGAGAAGAGAGATTGGCCTGTAGTTTGAGACAGGGTTTTTTGTCCCCACTTTTGAAGATTGGGACAAACTCCGGCAGTTTTCCATGTTTTAGGGATATGGCCTGCAGACAGGATAGAATTAACTATGGAAACAATTAGTTTGGCAATGGAGGGGGCATCGAGTCTTAGGAAATTAGATTGTAGCAAAGTCAGGTTCACATTGGCTACTTAGTTTTTAATTCGAGGAACATTAAAAGGGAATACCTCTGTCTATATGCAGATGCTAAGACAGGAGTAAACACATTGATACAAGAATTTATTCCTAGGTATAAATTATCTCCCTATGAGACACTTAGGGGATGACTCATGTCTATCAGCAGTCCAAAGGAATGAATTAAGGACCATTTTATTGGTAATAAAACAATAAGTCATATGCAACTAATACATTGTTTGAGTCTCTCTAGGCAAAGTTGAAAGTGCACCTACTCGAGACGGGGTTAATAGTCAAATATTTCCTACGCAAGCATGCTCTGCATCCCAGATGAAAAGGCCTATACTAACCACCAATACAGCAATTAAAGTGGCAGAGTTCTTTTCCTGGACCCAAAGCACATAAAACTCGTTCCAGCTCCACCAAAGACCAAAGTCATCTAAAGCACAGCCGCATCAAGTTAACATCTTGCCGAGTCAAAACTCTAACCGTTAACCAACGAGAAAAATAAGACACCAGGCTAAGGCCAGGTTTTATCAGAACATTTCATTTTTTCAGAGACTCAATTTTTTTATTCTTTATAGTGTGTTTAAGTTAGAATTTTAAGATGTATGCACCATTGGGTCTGCGCAGGTATACCCCACAGAGAGATGACAAGATTGTTGTGGGACTGCTCGGCGGAGCAGTGGCAGCAATACTCATCTTCCTGTGGTCCTTATACATCACAGATACCTATCACCAGGGTCAAGGTAACACTACCCTAAGCACCTCACCCACAAACATAAAAAGATCAGTGGTACACTCCGAGATAAGAGAGACCTACATTTAACCCCTTGGGAAAAGAGAACACGTTTGTTGATACTTGCAGAACAATATACACCAAGTCTGGGTTAAATGAATCCTGCTGGGTATGAGGATACATATCACATACACACCTAGCTCCTTGGGTAGGAATACCTTACACTGATGCTGAATTTAGAGAAGGGAACATCAATTTAAATTTGTTTACAGGGAACTTTTCTAAACTTTTGAACCGAATTCCACTTGTAAATGATATTCCAGTAGGGGGATTTTACATAAATTACACGGGGAACAACAATAAAGTCATGGGTCAGGTTCCTCCACCAACTACTGAAACTTGTGTCAAAATGTATGTTCAGACAGATAACAATTTACAGGAAGGATGTGGCCTTAATTTTGTAGTTTTTAATTTTATCATTAAACCAAGAACAGGTTCAGATCAGGCTTATGGCCTTACAAAACAGGATTGCTCTAGACTATGTTTTAGCTTCAAAAGGAGGGGTATGTGCTTTGACTAAAGAACAATGCTGTGTTTTCATTCAAGATCAGAGTGGTAATGTGCAGCATGAACCAGATGAAATAGAAGAGATTCAAAAGAGGCTTAGAAAGGGGCATGAGATGGAATGGGACCCTCTGGGGTTAGGTGTTTGGCTTGGATCACTTGGAGCAAATTTTTTGAATGTTTTGGTGTGTGTGGGGGGGGTTACTTGTCATCATATATGTGTGTGTCACGTGTTGCAGAGGTATGATCCACATATGTGCTACCCCCTCCTCCAATCTGATGCCAATCTTTGCAGATGCCAGAAACAACAGTTCCTTGAAGAAAGAAGATGCCGATCACAGTTATTCAACTCCAAAAGACATATTGGCCACTGCGCCATACGAGACTATGACAGCAGGAGGGAAACACCCTCTCCATTTCACTCCAGTGTATACATACAAACACTATCAGATGATGGAGCACCCCAGTATACAATATGAGTCTGTCTATGCGTCCCTGGACTAACATCACAACCTTAATTCTCAAAAGCTATGTTTTAAGAATAAAAAAAGGAGGGAGTGACAAAGTGAGAATATGATGTAAGGAGGGGGTGGGGTCTGACATAACAGCACTGGGATCTAAGCAGCCATTTTAAGTCAGCATCCATCTTAGGTGCTTCATATTGTCACCATTTTGGGTTTGTCTGAATGAACGGGGTATGAAATGAAAGTTTGAAAGATACTTTGTTTTGCTTCCAATTTTTAAGTGATAATAAGCTGCACAGCTAACTACAAAAACCTTGAAGAGGAGAGGAAAGGGCCAATGTTATGAAAATAAGAGACAGATAACACACTGTCTCGCATTCCGAGGGAGGTTCCCATGAAGTCCCGTATGTAGAGAAAAGGTCAACGGCCTGTATAAGGTGTTATTGCTGAGTCATTTCATTTCTAATATGAATCCCATAGTAATGCTATTAACTCAATGTGTTCATATTCATATTTTGTTTATCTGATATGCTTACGTAGTGACGCACACGCAACCTCGTATAGGGGGCGTGGGCTTAGTATTTTGTGTATAAATAAGGCCTGTGTGCCACCATGTCATTGGGGGAGTGTTTAATTTGAACCTCCCTTCTGCATGTGCACTGCACAATGCAATAAACTTATCTGTTATTCTGCAATATATCCTCAGATTTGTTTCTCTTTTATTCACAACTTTCACACTAGCAAGCTGTAAATACGTTGTGGGCCCCAGGAGGCAACCACTAGCTAGAGAGAACACTGAAATCTGCATACCAGGTATATCATATATTTAAATCACGGAGAGGCACTCTCTTATTATTAATACACTGGCATGATCTATCACTATTGGTGGACTTCTGAGGGAATCTCCACACTGCCTCCCAGAGTGTCTCGCCCTTTGAGGCTAACCACTGCTCTGACCTGCAGTGTTCCTTTTATACCTCTTGCTGGCTATGCTTTAACATGGAACAATGGTAGCCAGGCAAGAGAAACAGCTCCTGGGGCTCAGACCTGATAACTGATTTATTTAACTAATCCCCCACCTTTGTTCTGATCGATTTCTATGGAGAGCTTCAACTGAGTGAATTACTTAGTCTTTCTCCCTAGAAATAACAATAACAGTGGAATATCACATTTACTTTCTTGCATGTTAATTCCATCACCACACAATACCAACTAATGTATCTAATCTGGGAGGAACTGCTAACACATGTATTAATGCAGACATAATTACTTTATGTAAAAGACAGGACTTAGCATTACACACAGCTAGCCCAAATTCCATCAAAGAACAATGTTGATTGGAGAAAGGATTGCTACAGGGAAGACAGAATACATGCTTCGAAATGCATTCTTACAGACATGGTGCATTGTACATTCCCTCTTCTCCCTCTGATATTAAATTACATTTGGCTGAAATAAGCCTTACATAGCTGGCCACGTTGCATGGATTCAGGGGTAAATAGCTGGGATTTCTCCCCACTAGGTCAGCCAGTGACCCCTACCGTCACAGGGGGTATGAACCCCGAGCCAATATTGCATCTGTTAACTTGAGGCTTTGCTTTTTCCTTAACGTGTGCATTAATGGTTGCTACATCTCTAGCCTGTTATAAAGCAGAATATATGACTCCATGGCAGTGTTTGTGAAAAATATCACACCACATTCCACCAAACAGAATAAAGCCTGCTTTATTTGTATACTTTTACAGACACATTGCTTCTTTTAAATCTGCTATGATGTCCACTACTATAGTTTCGCTACATGTTAAAGGCTAGCAGGTTTGTTGTGTTAATGCTGTTATCTCTGCTTCTGATGCCTGTTTATATCTTACATTGCATGTGCATTTCATTTTACATTACTTCTAGATAGCAATATTCTTTAATGGAATTAACTTTGGGATTTTGCTTGTGTCATCAGTGTATGTTTGTTATTATCTCACTTCTATGTATAGTTCTGCTGTAAGAACTATAAATATTGTATCCTTATGGATTGACTGGATACATTTGTTGAGCTCTCTATTTATCTTGGCAGCTTGCCTAGAAGATAGATTTGGTATATGTACACTATTTGTTACAATTCTACCTTTGACAGGAATGATTTTCAGCCTTCTGCGTTATGATTGAGAGCAAAATAAAATTCAAAGGACCATATTTACTAAGGAATGCTATGCCACAAAACACCAGAAAACATTTAAATGCCATAGCACTGCTTTGTAAACAGGGGCATATATCCTTTGGGATTGTTTGATATCTTTGTAGCTATCTGTGTCCTCTGATTTACTGTAACTGCTTACATTTGATTGTTGTTGTTGCCATGGTGAAGTTGCCTCTTCTAGAAAAAATCTGAATTTTGCACCAGGGATATTACTATAAACATCAAGTATAGATCAAAACAAAACTGCATTGTTTAAAAACATTTTGAGCAACATTAAAGATACTTTTTTTCCCTCACAGTTTATTATGGTCTTGCTTCACCATCTAACTTCAAGGAAGATTAGCCAGGTTACATTTGTACTGAAGGTGTATAAAAAAAAAGTCAGCTTCTTGAATGTGAAAGAATATATCAGATCTAATGGTGCTAGCTCATCTCCCAGATCCAACCAAGAAAAAAACACAGATAACTATTAGGGGGTATTGGTCAAATAATAGGAACCACAAGTTTCCAGATATCCAATAAAAGCAAATTATTGAAACCACATAAATTAATAAGTCTCTTGATTTACAGTTTCTAACATCTCATGTTTCTTGCTAAATGAACCAGAGTTTTTTTTTGCTGTACAGAATGTCCAAAGTAGATAGAACAGTATCCAATAAGACAAGGAATTTAAAATGCAATAACCATGTGTGAAATAATACATAATTTTCCCAAATAAAATAGCCTCTGGAAACCATAGAAATAAATCAATATTATTTTATTTCATCAAGAAATCGGAAAACAGGCTATAACATTATTAATTCCCTATGGTATAATCAATTTTCTTAATCCAAACAGTGTCTTTCTGCAGCAGTAGTTTACCTTTATACTGTAGCATAGTAGAGTATCTTTATCTCCAGGACAGCCCTCTCTCATGCCTCTATTTGAGACCATGACTGTATTCTCAGGCTGTATTACAAACTTGCAGCTCAGGTTAAAGCTGCAGACCAAGCACTATCCTATATGTCAGTGGTTCCCAAACTTTTTCCGCTCAAGGCTCCCCAAGGCGATCAGGATTTTTTCAAGGCTCCCCAAGGCGATCAGGATTTTTCCGCGGCACCCAAAGTAAAAACAAAGTTGTATATACATACCTAACAGTTGCAGTGCGCAGTTGGTGCCTCTCTCAGACACACTCTCTCTCTGACACACTCTCTCTCTTTCAGACACACTCTCTCTCTCTCAGACACACTCACACACACACTCTCTCTCTCTCAGACACACACACTCTCTCTCTCTCTCTCTCTCTCTCAGACACACACACACTCTCTCTCTCTCAGACACACTCACACACACTCTCTCGCTCAGACACACTCACACACACTCTCTCTCAGACACACTCACACACACTCTCTCTCAGACACTCTCACACACAGTCTCTCTCTCTCACACACAGTCTCTCTCTCTCACATACAGTCTCTCTCTCTCTCACACATAGTCTCTCTCTCACACACAGTCTCTCTCTCTCACACACAGTCTCTCTCTCTCTCACACACAGTCTCTCTCTCTCTCACACACAGTCTCTCTCACACAGTCTCTCTCTCACACACAGTCTCTCTCTCTCACACACAGTCTCTCTCTCTCACACAGTCTCTCTCTCTCACACACAGTCTCTCTCTCTCTCTCACACACAGTCTCTCTCTCTCTCACACACACAGTCTCTCTCACACACTCTCTCTCTCTCACACTCTCTCTCTCTCTCTCTCTCTCTCTGGCACACTCTCTCTCTCTCACACACACTCTCTCTCTCTCTCTCTCACACACTCTCTCTCTCTCTCTCTCTCACACACACTCTCTCTCTCTCACACACTCACTCTCTCTCTCACACTCTCTCTCTCACACTCTCTCTCTCTCACACTCTCTCTCTCACACTCTCTCTCTCTCACACACTCTCTCTCACACTCTCTCTCTCACACACTCTCTCTCACACACACTCTCTCTCTCACACTCTCTCTCTCTTTCACACAAACTCTCTCTCTCACACACACTCTCTCTCTCTCACACACTCTCTCTCACACACACACTCTCTCTCACACACTCTCTCTCACACACACACTCTCTCTCTCACACACACTCTCTCACACACTCTCACCTTCTCACAGACTCTCACCTTCTCACAGATTCTCACCATCTCACAGACTCTCACCCTCTCACAGACTCAGCCTCTCACAGACTCACCCTCTCACAGACTCACCCTCTCACAGACTCACCCTCTCAGTCACTCTCACCCTCTCAGACACTCTCACCATCTCAGACACTCTCACCCTCTCACAGACACTCTCACCCTCTCACAGACACTCTCACCCTCTCACAGACACTCTCATCCTCTCACAGACACTCTCACCCTCTCACAGACACTCTCACCCTCTCACAGACACTCTCACCCTCTCACAGACACTTTCTCTCTCTCACAGACTCTCTCTCTCTCTCACACAGACACTCTCTCACAGACACTCTCTCTCTCACACACACAAATTAACCCCACAACCCCAATACATATGAAAATTACCCCCACACCTCCAATACATGTAAAAATTATCCCCACACCCCCAATACATTTAAAATTTTCCCCCACTACATTTAAAAATTACCCCACACCCCAAATACGTTTACAAATGACCCCCACACCCCCAATACATTTAAGAATTACCCCCACACCCCAAATACATTTAAAAATTACCCCCACACCCCCAATACATTTAAAAATGGTGATGCGGGGGGCAATTGTGCGGGGGGCAATTGTGCGGGGGGGGGGGGGGCAGACGGCCCAGTGCTGCATGGGACGGCGGCAGCGTGGGGTGGCTGAATGGCCCGTTCCCTGCACGGGGTGAGGGGATTGGGGGTCAGTGCTGCGGGGGCCCGTGTGGGGAGGGCCGGTGGGCTGCGGGGGGGAGGGTGATGATGTGCCAATGCTGCCGGGGGGTGGCGGTTTTTGCCAGGGGGGTGGGGTGTTAGTGCTGCTGGGAGACATGTCTCCTGGTGCTGCTCCTCCAGCGCGCGCAGGGAGAGCCAGCGCCGGGTTCAGCATTTTTTTTGAAAATTTGCTGGCCCTTGTTTCCCGCTGCTGGTGGCCCTGATCGCGGAGCCCTTTTGGCCAAGCCACGGCGCACCAGGGCGCCGCGGCGCACAGTTTGGGAAACACTGCTATATGTTTTTTTTTTTTTTTTAAATAAACCAATTCTGTACTAGGAGAAAATACTTGTAGCATTTAAAAGAAAACCAACATCTCTGAATGACATTTGTAATGTATTATGATGCAATAAGCATGTTTTGTTTCTATAGCAACAATGTACATATTCACATCCCCTTTCCTCTTCTGAAAAACGCTCTGGCACACCTTTTTGAGCCCTGCCCTCTCTCTAGCCTGGTAACATGATCTTTCCCACAATACTTTGCATCTTTGGTCCTTTTCTGCTTCACCAACAGCCATTTAGTGAACCCCGGAGTAGAATCTTCGCAGGAGAATGGATAAATTGGCAATTTAGCTAATTGATGCACATATTATGAGGGGGGAGGAAAACGGCAGCTTGGACTGCTGCTTTAATTGGTTACACCTCAAAGCTGCAGCCAATTTGGCCAGCTAAGCTGGTTCCCAGTCAAACACCAGAATGTGTACCAGAAGTTCAATATGTAGTCCTTACCTTCACAGGTATAGAAACCACACAAACATAGTCCTTTCCAAGGTAGACTTCTAGTGTCTCAGGACTACTGGCTGATGGCCTTCTTCCAGCCCTATGTGTTAGACCCTGGCTGTATTCTCAGTCTGACTTTTAAACCTTGCAGCTCAAGTTAATTGGTTAACAGGGCATACGCTAACCTTCTGCTCACAGAAAAAGAGTTATGGTGATTAAAAAAGTGACAAAAAACTCCCCACCATATAGCAAGGAGACAGAAATATTCTGAGGATATTGTTCTGCTGCATGAAGTCAGTTTAGGGTTAAGGCACCCTGCAGAGTCTCAATTTCTTCAAAGTACAGGTTTCCTCAAAGACAGAGATACAAAGTAGAGTTCTACTCACAAGTTTATATTGAAGTTTTCCATTTATTGTGACAGCAAAGAACAGTAGAATAACAAAGTTTCAGGTCCCATATGGACCTTTCATCAGGTGGAGAAACCCTGCAGAGTCTGGCATTGTGATGTCAGGGCGAGCATAGTGCTCCAGTTTGGCAATCCAAGGCCTTCCTTCTCCCAACAATGTGCCACCCCTCTCCCAATACACATACAATGGGGTAAAAAAAATGTCGTTTATACACAATGGATAATATGATTAATGTTGGTCCGTAGCTACACTTGACATACCATATAAACATACTCAAGGGGTAGTTAACTTTTACAGGGTATCCCATTTTGATGGGTATGGGCAGCAGGCAGGCTTCACCTTTTATTATGAGGATACCATGCTGCACCTTTCATCACATTAACCTTTTACTAGGTCCTGAAGAAAGGTTGGTTTAAGGTCCTTGTGAATCGTTGTAATCCTGTTTAATGTGATGAACTTGGAAACATCTAAGGGTTGATGGGGCATGGAGGATAATGGCCTAGATTCACAAAGCTCTGTTAGTGACTTAATAAGGGTGAGAGGAGGAGAGACAGGGAGAGGAGGAAGAGGGAGGGCAAAGGGAAAGAGGGAAAGGGAGAGAGCGAAGATGGGGAGAGAGAGACTTCGGAACTGAGAATCCTTGTGTAATCAGTTTACCCGATGAAGCCTTATGGAGGCAATACACTAATCCCTCTCCAGTCTTATGAGTTGCATTGCAGAGAAGTGTGTGTTGTTAGAACTATCTAAGGGCTATTCATGTCTAACAATGAGGCAGTGAAACACACTGTGAACTGTGAACACACTACACTCAGGTCATATAGTACATCAACAACAATCAGAATTTGTCATTGTAGCAGCAGGAGGGTCATTCAATCGGGTGTTCATCCATAAATATTTAATTTGAATAGCAGGGAAAAGTAGATTTGGTAAAGTTCAACCAACAAAAACATTTAATACATACAGTACTTTAGAAATGCATTTCTTTTTGTGTATTTTTTTTTTAAAGATTTTTTCAAATACTGTATGTTTCACATTGAGAAACATAATTTGTCTATAAACATATGTCCAGATCACATAAGCAACAGATTTTGGTTCTTGGAGATTGACATCTCCATCTAATGCAAGCTGCTGTCACGGCTGATTGGGTTATCTCTACTGCAGCCACTAGGTAAGGAGAAATTGGTAAACCAGAGGGCTGTGATTGCCGTACCACAGCTCTTCTGAGATTATTGAATTGCATGGAAATTAGTTATTTGGCCAAACTGGCTCATTTACATGCAAATTATCATATTGGCGAATAGCTATTTGCCAGTATGCTAGCATGAGCTTCACCAGCCTCTCCAACTTTATTGAATTGAATAAAGAGGATGTAGGCAGGTTTTTGCCAATTCAATTTACACTTGTACACTTTCACCTGTAAAATGAGAATATTATATATTAACTAGCTGAGAGACCCGGCGTTGCCCGGGAGTTAAATTTC
The DNA here is from genome assembly GCF_040206685.1 of Ascaphus truei. Taxonomy (NCBI): domain Eukaryota; kingdom Metazoa; phylum Chordata; class Amphibia; order Anura; family Ascaphidae; genus Ascaphus; species Ascaphus truei. The sequence continues at coordinate 204,008,679 of NC_134486.1, read as the reverse complement.
CCGCTAGGAAAAGGTAGGGGGGGCGGGGGAGAGGGGGGAAAAGGGGGGAGGGGGAGGGACAGTGGACAGGAGAAGGGGGGAACAGTGGACAGGAGGAGGGGGGGACAGTGGACGGGAGGGGGGGACAGTGGATGGGACGGGGGGACAGTGGACGGAAGGGGGGGGGACAGTAGACAGGAGGGGGGGCAGTGGACAGGAGGGGGGGCAGTGGACAGGAGGGGGGGCACACACACTCACACACATTGTCACACACACACACAGTGTAACACACACACACACACACACACACACACACACACACACACACACACACACACACACACACACACACACACACACACACACACACACACACACACACACTGTCCCCCCCACACATACAGTGTCACACACACACACGCACACACACACACACACACACGCACACGCACACGCACACGCACACGCACACGCACACGCACATGCACACACACACACACACACACACACACACACACACACACACACACACACACACACACACACACACACACACACACACACTGTCCCCCCCACACATACAGTGTCACACACACACACACACACACACACACACACACACACACACACGCACACGCACACGCACACGCGCACGCGCACGCGCACACACGCACACGCACACGCGCACACACACACACACACACACACACAGTCACACACGCACACGCGCACATGCACACACACACACACACACACACACACACACACACACACACACACACACACACACACACACACACACACACACACACACACACACACACACACAGTGAGACACACACACACACACACATCCCCTCTCCTTCCGGCCGCCGCCATCTTAGTTAGTCCGCAAGGGAGGAAGGGGGTCCTTCTGGGCGCTGCCATCTTAGGTGCAGCGTGGCAGGTGTAGGCTGCCTGCCCACTGCATGTCGGAGCACCGGGGGGGAGGTGAGTGGAGCACCGGGGGGAGCTGAGTGGAGCACTAGGGGGGAGCTGAGTGGAGCACCGTGGGGGAGGTGAGTGGAGCACCGGGGGGGAGCTGAGTGGAGCACCGGGGGGGAGCTGAGTGGAGCACCGGGGGGAGCTGAGTGGAGCACCGGGGGGGAGCTGAGTGGAGCACCGGGGGGGAGCTGAGCGGAGCACCGAGGGGGAGCTGAGCGGAGCACCGGTGGGGAGCTGAGCAGAGCACCGGGGGGGATGTGAGCGGAGCACCGGGGGGGATGTGAGCGGAGCACCGGGGAGGAGCTGAGGGGAGCACTGGGGGGGAGCTGAGAGGAGCACTGGGGGGGAGCTGAGCGGAGCACTGGGGGGGAGGTGAGCGGAGCACCGGGGGGGAGCTGAGCGGAGCACCAGGGGGGAGCTGAGCGGAGCACCGGTGGGGAGCTGAGCAGAGCACCGGGGGGGGAGCGGAGCACCGGGGGGAAGCGGAGCACCGGGGGGGATGTGAGCGGAGCACCGGGGGGGAGCTGAGTGGAGCACTGGGGGGGAGCTGAGCGGAGCACCAGGGGGGAGGTGAGCGGAGCACCGGGGGGGGAAGTTGAGCAGAGCACCGGGGGGAGACACAGGGAGAGGAGGAGGTGCGCGTGGGTCACGATGACTTGGATTTCAGGCTGATGTTCGGGGAGGAAGAGGCGGAGCCTCCGGGACCGGTGGGTAAGGGACCGGGAGATGTGCTGCTAACACTGTGAGCCCCACAACACCCCCCCCTACCATGTTTGTCTGTGTGTCTGTGTGTGTCTGTGTGTGTCTGTGTGTGTCTATGTGTGTCTATGTGTGTCTGTTTGTGTCTGTGTGTGTCCTTTGGCCCGTCACTCCGCCTCAGGCCAATGAGAGGTGTGCGGGGGCGGGCGGGCCAAGGGACCAATGAGATTTCCCCTAGGGACAGAGGCCATGCAGACAGGCATACAGTGCTTTCACAAATATAGTATAAGATAATAGAGAAGAAATTGATGCATATATTACATTGTGTGGTAAGCATACTACTGATGAACGTCTATGCGCATGCAAGTTTATATGGAACCTGATTGGAACGCATATGTGTGTCATTGAATTTCTGCGCATGCGAAGTGTACATTCATGCATCTTCATAACTCAATGCTGACTATTACTAAAAATGTTGTTTTCCATTAGGTATTCCTGAATATTATTCTATATTAAACCTTCAAGTAGCTTCCCCACTATTGAAGGGTGGATGTTTGAACTGGGGCGCTCCCTGGAATGTGTGACTAGGAAATATTTCAACGCCTAGGATATATTAAATAATTAAAAAATGTAAAAATTCTGTTGTGGTGTAAAAGAGTATAAAAAATGTATACTGGCCCTTTTGATGGTTTTTAGCTGCTGCTTGACCTTGAAGAAGGAAACCCCGAGTCCTTCTTATTGTTGCAATGGAAGTATGAAGATGGTCAGCGCAAACTCATGGACCTCACGATGTTGGTGGAACAGAGTGGAGTTGAATAAAAGATGGAGTAAAATAGAATAAAATAGAATAAAACACAGTATTAGTGCATACATCAACGTGTGTGGGGGTGGTGGGGGGGGGGAGGGAGAGGGGGAGGAGGCAGGGGATGTGTGGGGGGTGGTGATAGTGGATTACCACTGGATAATACAGTTAATGAAACTTGAACAATTAGTTTCAATGACTCACATGGGCTTGTGTGAGACTTCACCCTCAACGCTGACTGTGGTTCGTGAATGTAAACTCCTATGCAGGAGTGACAGTAAACATAAAACTCACACGGCCTAATTCTGGCAAAACCAGAGTTAGTAATATAAACAGGTCTTTATTGGTGACAGTTAACCAAAGTATGTGCAAAACCAGAGTTAGTAATATAAACAGGTCTTTTTTGGTGACAGTTAACCAACCACGCGGCTGATGCTGGGCAACAAGAGTTGCCATTCAGTGTGAGTGTGTTTATTGTTTATTCACTTTGTATTTGCATTGTTTATTCCTGTCCATGCTTGTTTTTTTCATGTTTTAACTGTCACCAATAAAGACCTGTTTATATTACTAACTCTGGTTTTGCACATACTTTGGTCTATGGGCGACGGGGAAAGGAGCCACTCACACACCACACCCATTGGGGATAGTTTGCTGAGACGTACCTGCATCACCTAAACAGGCTGACATCACCCACTGAGGGAACGAACTCACATTAGGCCATGTGAGTTTTATGTTTACTTTCACTCCTGCATATGAAGAGAATCCCCAGAGGCTTGAGGGTTAAAAAGGCCCCAACATTTGGATTCCCTGACAAAGCCTTTGAGGAACGGTGGACAGAAACACTAAACACCTGTTCATTCAATTTAATGGATCAGATCTTGCAACACAAGATCAATGAGAAAGCAACACTTGATAACCAGATTAAGGATTTACAGGATAAACTGCGCAGGTTCAAGGACATTGAGGGGTTTTCTAAATTTGACAAGATTTTGGCTAAAACAACAGAGGATGCAGAGAGAGAAATCATGATCAGGAAACAAGGCAAATATGATCGTGACCGTATTGACTACGAAAAAAATCAAATATACAGCTGGCAAAGAGTTGTACCGGTTTATGATCGGTCTATGCAGGATTCAATGAGGAAAGGATCTAGGAGGTCCACTCCAAGCAAGTCAATTTTAAAATCAAGCAATTTTGATTACCAAAGTGGTGACTCTGAACTGTCTGATGTAGAACCAACCTCACACTCAGTGTCTTTTCATGATATGGAAAATAGATCTAGCGGCCCTCAGCGTGGTGATAATAACCAGTCCCGTGATGAGAGACATTCATCAGAGGGGAGCTCATCTAGAGGGGATACCGCCTCAGCACAATTACCAGACACTTACCACACAGATCAGCAGTCAAAAAACTACTTGATGTTCAGAAAAGACCAAAGAGGACAAGGAGGGGGGGGAAGAGATATAGGAGGGAAAAGGGCAAACAAAAGGAAAAAGAACTATTAAGTGATGTGAATAATGTAATTAACATTTCAGGGTTTGAGTTGTCTCTGTCGGAGATTTCATTACTCAATAAGGGACTCAAATATGCCCCAACTATGGACATTGACCTCTTTGGCACAGTGGTCGATGTCCATAAGTTTGTGCGCAAGATGGCATTAAAAAAATTCTATCATCAACCTCATGGAGGTGAGTCCCCGACATTGACAACTCTAGATGGTGATCCCCTAGAGCTAACACATACAATTCTAAGCCCACCTCCATCTATAGACACCCTGAGTTCCTTTAAGGATCAGTGTGCGGTTAAAGATATGGAGGACCTTCTCTTGCAGAGTAATATAATTGATGTATCAGAGTCATACACACTTGGGGATTGGAAATCCACATTAAAAGAAAAGTCTATCTTTTATCCTACCTTCATTAAAGGTCCTAATCTAACAATGTTCGAGAATCTAGTCATTAGGGACCTGAGAGTATTAGCTCAGGGCTTTTCTTTTTCTCAACTAAGAAATGATAATTTGAATAAAGGAGAACGTGCTGCCATTAAATCTTTGCAAGATAATGACATGCTGGTAATTAAATATGCAGACAAGGGGGGCGCTGTGGTGGTTCAGAGTAGGACTGACTATTTCAAGGAGGCATTTCGCCAACTTGGTGATGTGTCCTCCTACTCTGAACTACCACGGGATCCAACAGAACATTTTTTGAAGGAACTTTTAGATCTGGTGGATTTGGGATCAGCTACGTATGTTCTAAATAAAGATGAATCCGGATTTATAATCAATTTGAAACCAGTTATTCCCATCTACCACCATCTCCCAAAGATCCACAAGACTTTGGTCGACCCTCCTGGTCGGCCAATAGTCTCTAGTATTGGATCTTTGTGAGATGGTCTGTCAAGATATGTCAATGCCTATTTGCAGCCTTTTGTTAGGCAACTGCCATCCTTCATTTTGGACTCAGGCGATTTGCTGACAAAGATGAGGGAAGTGGAATGGAATCAGGAGTTTTTGTGGGTAACTATGGATGTGGTCTCCCTGTATTCAATTATACGTCATGACCTGGGCATGACAGCTGTCCGTCACTTCATAGAATGTCCGGGTAGCTCATTATCAATGATCACATTCATTATGGAAGCCATATGTTTTCTCTTAACACACAATTATTTTCTTTTTGAGCACAAATTTTACTTACAACTTCGGGGTACGGCAATGGGGACGAGCTTCGCCCCCTCCTATGCCAATCTTTTTATGGGGTGGTGGGAAAATAATTTCATCTTTAATAGCACTAACACTTTTAGACACAATATTATTTTTTACAAACGTTTCATAGACGACCTTATTTTCATTTGGCACGGGAGCACAGATAGTTTATTAGCATTTTTTGATTATGTATACAATAACACGTTAGATATTCACTTTACTATGGATTATCATGCACATCACATAAGCTACCTGGACATTCTGTTTTATATTGATCTAGAGAAAAATATACAAACAGATGTTTACAAAAAAGTTAATTCAAGAAATTCATTTTTGAGGGCGGACAGCTGTCACCCCGGGTCAGTGATTAGGGGTATACCCAAAGGTCAGTACCTCAGACTGAGGAGGAATTGCTCTACAATGAGTGATTTCCTGACTCAGTCTGAGGCGCTGACTAATAGATTTGTTGAAAGAGGTTATGACAGGGAGACCCTCCAATCAACTCTCCAAGAAGTAGTTGAGATTAAAAGAGAAATGTTATTACCCCAGAACTCCAGGGTGAGGGATGTCAGGAAAGCAATAAAAAAGGATTTTCAAGGGACCAAGAAAGAGTGTCCAATGTTTGTATCGCAATATAACAAATCCAGTAGTCAAGTGAAGAAGATTATAAATAAACATTGGGACTTATTACAAATGGATCCTATTCTATGTGAATACACCAAACAGGGTCCAAAGTGTGTATATAGACGGGCCAAAACATTGGCAGCATTCATTTCACCAAGTGTCATTACCACCCCCCTAGGTAATCCTGATCGTTTTCTGACCAAGGGGTCCTTTAGGTGCAACCAGTGCAACATGTGCGAATTTATGAGACCATCAAGACATGTCTTTTCCCACAATCCACACAAGCAGTATAATATTAACAGCTTCATCAACTGTAACACAAATATGGTGGTCTATTTGATCAGCTGTGGTTGTGGGAAAAGATATGTCGGTCGGACCACAAGAGCCTTGAAGACAAGGATGCAGGAGCACTGTAGATTAATACGGAAGAAAGATCTAGAGCACCCTGTATCAAAGCACTTTACGGAATGTGACAAGGGGGGTATTGGGAATTTCTCGTTTTTGGGTATTGAGAAAATTACAAAAAAGGAGAGAGGGGGAGATATTGTGAATACTTTGAACTGTAGAGAATCCTTCTGGATATTCACGTTGAGAACGAGATTTCCTGAAGGGATAAATATAGAGTGGACCATTAACCACTTCTTGAGATAATAACAAACTATACTCCTTCAGATAACATTATGATTCCCTGAAAATCGACCCTGTGCTACTAAAGACTAGCAAGCATTTTATGATCTAATCCCGCTCTCCAAACCTCTTATTGGTCATATAGCCCAGTCTCTTATCCAGCTTTTTGATTAGTTACATAGATTGTTCCAATTGAATACCCTAGCTTTACAAAAGATTCGTTTTTTTCTGAAAAAGAGAAAAAACTGTAGTACATATATGCTAGAAAACGAATCATTGTCCAACATATTGCATATGTCTAGTTATTAAGGATATTGATTCACCTACATACTCTACAAATGTTGTCAATGCCATTGTCTGCATGATCAATAAATAAATTTTCCTTGGGTGCCCCTCAAGATGAGAAAAATATAAAAATATATTTGTTTGAATTAATTATGTCTCACTGTCATCACAAGGATGCTCATTTGTTTTTACACGAATTTATTGTTTTTAGATGTGTTTTGTTATGTATATATATATTTTTTAATTAATAAAATTGTATGTTTTGATTTTTGTTAAATGGCTGCCCAGTATCGCTATATACATTTTTTAGTGCATAGAACCAATTTTTATCAGATTCCATAGCATTAGTTCATAAACACAAAAAAAATTTTGAAGCATAGAATAACATTTATTGATTTTTGTATATATGTCTCTTGTTTATGATCTTTTTGCTTACATTTTTTTACGTCCATTTTTGTTTAAATTTTCATTCACATGTAATCCTCATGATTGGGGGATGGAGAACATGCTCCATATTTCTGCTTTCTCCGGTGAGTTCACTCAGGATGGCAAGCTGGTTGGTGTATGGACATCTAGTCTCCCACTATTTGGGGGTGTTACATGTGATGTGATGGTATGACACTCACAATTTTTATAGCCATACATAGTTGAGATCCCATCACAAGATTGTTGTGCTGTTTTATAGCAGCAGCAGGCACGTAGAGCTGGGATGGGGGCGGATACAGTCTCCCCTGTGATCACTCCTCCCTGTGTGGCACTCCCCTAGGGGCGTTCCCCTGCAGTGGTGGGGAGATTGAGTGAGGCGGGTTACTCCCCCGTTCAGAGCCGCGATGCGCATGCGCGAGACTAGTGAGTTTCTATTGGTTATGACACAAACGTGACGTCACAGATATCGCGAGATTTGGCGGCCATTGCTACATAAACGCTCTGTATATCGTGTAGAAGCACTTCTTGATAAAGTGCTATGCACGAAACGCGTAGAAGGGTTGCATCCCTTGATTTTATGACACTTCAATAAAGATCAGATATTTTTGGCCAGACCTGTTCTTTCTTTGGATCGCTGTGCGCTGCATCACTCTCTACTTTGCTGGACTACACTCTCTACAGCAGCACGCGATGGAGGGGAGACTCTGGTGAAAGCAGTGGTACAGTGAGTACTCAGGGCCAACCCAATGAGGTGGAGGAGGCTGTCTCTGGACTACCTACCCCCACCTTCAGGGTATCTGGTGCCCCAACTTTTGAATACTCAAATGCATGCATTGATAATAATCAATATCCAGATTGTACTCCCCTCTTTCCTGTGTATAGGACACTTTTGAGCACCTTACCTCACCCTAACTCCTGCATATGAGTTTACATTCACGAACCACAGTCAGCGTTGAGGGTGAAGTCTCACACAAGCCCGTGTGAGTCATTGAAACTAATTGTTCAAGTTTCATTTACTGTATTATCCAGTGGTAATCCACTATCACCACCCCCCACTCATCCCCTGCCTCCTCCCCCCTCTCCCCCCCCCCCCACCACCTCCCCACTATTGAAGTCAGGAATACAGGTCTGTAATTACCCGGTTGTGATCTAGTTCCCTTTTTTAAATATAGTTACCACATCTGCTTTACGCCAATCTTGTGGTACTGAGCCTGTGGAAATGGAGACCTTGAATATTAAATGTAATGGTTTGGCTATTACTGAACTTAACTCCTTGAACTCTTGAATGTATGCCATCGGGGCCAGGTGCCTTGTTTACTTTTTTTTTTTCAAGCCACCTATGAACTTCTTCCTCAGTTAACCAATTGTTCATTAATATAGAGGTTGTGGCTTCCTCCTGTGGCATTACTATTGAAATTGATTCTTCCCTAGTAAACTGAGGCCAATAATTTGTTTTGAGGTAAATCTCAAAATTAGATCATGCTTATTAATAAATTCATGGAATTTATTGAGACTTTCCACATCACCCTGCCATATGAAGAGCACAGCATCAATGTATCTCCATAGGACATGGTTCACATCAAGTGGATTGTTGGACCAGATGTTATCCATCTCCTAAATACCCATCAATACATTTGCATAGCTACATTTTTCCAAATAAAAATCTCCATTAGACCAAAAATAATTATGCCAGAATAAAATCAGCTTGTTCTTAGGGCATAAAGTGACCAAAGATTGGTTGAGCAGAAATCCAGCGGAAAAGCACAATCAACTCATTGGGTGGTTACAAAAATAAAAAAGATTTATTGGGTCACATATTTAAAAACAAAAAACATACTAGGGACAAAACAGGGGAAAATCTCCTCCCACGCGTGTGACGGTCTACAGGCTGGCAGGCAATTATACACTGAGCCGCGATCACACAGACATGGAGGTAGAACTTTAATGTAGATCGGGGGCTACATAGATAATTCACCAATCCTCCGCAGTGCGATACCCCCACCAGTCGTTCATTACATACCCCGTTGGATTATCTATGGATTCTGATCACCTCGATGCAGCTGTGTGAGTATAGCGGATATTAAGTATACCTGCCTATTTCCTGTTGATCATACCCAGCATTTACGATGTTTTACAAACAGCCTACTGTGGAACTTTGGCACTCTAACATACATAATCCTGAGGGTAGTCTTGGAGCTTTAAGTGGTTAACATATACCCATGCTCTTTGAGCATGTCTTTTTTGCTATCTAAAATTCTCGCTATTGCTTCACACCGCTTTTCATGATTTATTGAGATGTTACATCAAAACTAACTAGTATATAATTGTCATTCCACTTCAATGTATTACTGTAAGTAGGGATACTACTTTTACGATATCTCTCAGTTATGATTCCATACCTGAATAAAACAGATAATGCGCTCATTAGTGGTATATAGAGGTTAAGTGATATTGTGAACAAAGTAATATACAACCTTTATAGGGAGGTTTTATGCTGCAGTTTCTAGGGGATGGCTCAGCTGTCCAACTAATACAGAAAAAAGAGAAAAACAGCGCAAAAAACCTCATGGTGTAGTATTTAAAGAATATTTATAAAATAAAAAAGGTGATTATTGCACGTACATCAAGAAAAAGCATATATCAACAGGACATGTTTTGGACATGTTACCACTCTTGAAAACTGCTCCGTGTGGGCTCACTGTCTCTCTGGATGGTCCTCTTATCCTCAGTAGCCGTCCCAACGAGGGGTGCACACCTCGTTAGGGATTCACCCCACAGTGTGAGTCTGCTCAAAAGCGTTAGTCTCTGATCTCCAGCGGGTAACTCGGCGGGAAGTTCAAACCTCTGTGAGGGATCTCCCATCAGCTGTGATCGTGGCAAACGCTGTGCTCACACAGGCCGTTCCGGGTTGAGCCGCAGTCGTCCTGACGTCATCAGACGGCGCCCTTGTAACACTCCCACCTGCTCGCGGATAGTGAAAGCGGTGAATGTCCAATAACATGTGAAGGGGATATGCTATATAAAAACCGCAATGGGTATTGATAAAAATAAAGATGGAACGCGCCCTCTCCTACGCGTTTCGTAATCGATACTTCACGTAGGAGAGGGCGCGTTCCATCTTTATTTTTATCAATACCCATTGTGGTTTTTATATAGCATATCCCCTTCACATGTTATTGGACATTCACCGCTTTCACCATCCGCGAGCAGGCGGGAGTGTTACAAGGGCGCCGTCTGATGACGTCAGGACGACTGCGGCTCAACCCGGAACGGCCTGTGTGAGCACAGCATTTGCCACGATCACAGCTGATGGGAGATCCCTCACAGAGGTTTGAACTTCCCGCCGAGTGACCCGCTGGAGATCAGAGACTAACGCTTTTGAGCAGACTCACACTGTGGGGTGAATCCCTAACGAGGTGTGCACCCCTCGTTGGGACGGCTACTGAGGATAAGAGGACCATCCAGAGAGACAGTGAGCCCACACGGAGCAGTTTTCAAGAGTGGTAACATGTCCAAAATATGTCCTGTTGATATATGCTTTTTCTTGATGTACGTGCAATAATCACCTTTTTTATTTTAAAAATATTCTTTAAATACTACACCATGAGGTTTTTTTGCGCTGTTTTTCTCTTTTTTCTGTATGATTCCATACCTGTCACATACTTCTGCAGGAATTTATCAATGTTCTCAGACAGACTTGATGTTTGAGAGTCAATCCCCGAAATGTTTGGTCTACCTGGTTACAGTTAATCTGTAGGGGTAAAGGAACAATTCAGCGTGGTACATACAATACAATCAGTATGTAATGTCTGGAAATACTGTATACTTATAGTTGCTGTCTACAAAATAGGATCTGAACTTGCAGGGCAGAAGTAGGGAGTCATACATTGACCTTAGCCTGGTATCCGAGGCCTAGAAATTCACGGGTAGTGATATCCGGGTCAAGGCAGGCAAGAATAGTTGGGTCCATTTCTGAGGACAACGCAGATGGCAGGCAAGAATGGTGGGTCTGGCTATGGAGTTTCCCTTATCCGCAGGTTTCATTGTTATGTTGTGGTTGGCCATTAGCGATTCTATGGCTCTCCTCTCGATCATTGTTAGATTATATGTTTGTTTCCTTACTTTGTCCAGGATGGTGGATTTGGCTCTGTGTCTAAAGCTTTCAAAGTTACGGTCCAGTTTGGGGTTGCGCCCAGTTTGTGAGATCCAGTTTGATTTTTGTTTCTTCCTGCTCATGTACAGCGGCCCTCCTTTTGCAGTGTTGGCACGATCTTGGTTGTGTCTGTCATGGAAGAACTCTTTAAGATGCAGTCTTCTGAAGAACTCTTCCAGGTCACTGCACAGCTGAATCTTGGTAGGGCAGAATGTGAAACCCTTTGATAATACAGAGGACTCTGCTTGATTTGGTTTATCGTCTGAGATGTTAACAGTGTAGTCCTGCTGTTGGTGACTGTCAATGTTTGTATTATTTGTGGTTGTGCTGGCTGCTGCAAAGTATCTTATTCTTAGCCTCAGTCTGTGGAGTTTCTTTTCCTTGTTGCTAATTAGGCCCTTTCAGCAGTTTTTCATGGAATGTCTGGAGTCCTTTTCATGTGTGTGCGTGTATTTCTTGTGTGTCAAGGATGCTGTCTATTGTCGCCTTTGTCTTTCTCCGGTTGCTGTAACAGATGCTAATCACATGGTTCCTTAATCTTTCTGAGTTCGTGGTGCCCAGTTGTTGGGAGAATTTTGTGTTCGCAAGTGGGTTTTTGAGGACGAGTCCCTTTGGGATCAGATGCTCCTTTATGCATTTGCTGAGCAAGATGATATCACTGTCTAGTTGTGCCTGTTTTTTCAGTAAATCCTTTAGCTTCATTTGAGTGCGGAGCAATGTGGTATCATCCATATTTTGATATAGAGGTATCTGTACCGTGTTAGCCAAGCTTAATAATAAAAAGCAAATAGATGATACCATTCTGTGGCTAACGAAATGCTTTTATTTGTGCGAGCTGTCGAGATACACTCAAAAGCCAAAAAAGGGTTTTTACTTTTAACAGTGCATACTGGAATGTGATCTGTGATAGAAGCTTATCTCCACCCCCTCCCCCCTGTGCAGTATGCATTTTATGACTTGAGGTGTTAAATGTTCCCTGAATGTAAGTGTGAATGTAAATGTAAATATAAATTTGTAAAGTGCCCACAGAGTATACAGCGCTTTACAAAAGGTGTGTGTGGAGTGGACATGTGTATAGTGGTAATACACAAAATACAGTGACCCAGCGCTCCAGGCAACAATACCCCAGTCCAATGATTAGTCCATATGGATGAGGAAAGTTCTTTACAATGTTCCAGCTGATGGAGAGATGATGATCCAATTTCTGGCTTTTGGTTCTAGACTCCTCCTAGTGTATAATAGACAAAAAGGGGAAAGACCATTGCGCAGCTACAAGAACCAATGAATTACTCCACAACAGAATAAAAGTATTGAACAGAAACCTGGAGCGCCGGGTCACTGTATTTTGTGTATTATTATCTGTAAATGAGTTTGTGAGAAATTTGTTAGGCAGGGACCCCTTTGGCAGCTTTCACTTAGCAGTAAGCTTAATATTCACCTATTGTATTTACACATTTATATATTGTTTGCGCTGAGCTATAGGGTTCACTAATATTATTTTCAATCATATGTGTATAGTGGTGTGGAAATGTAAAAGGATGTTGCATTACTATAAGTGTGTGTAGATACTACAGTATGTGGTCCCTATTGGTCTATAGGGATGTAATTACATTGTGTATTTGTATGTGCAGGAGACAGCTGTGTGTGCATTCATATAGTGCAGTATGTAAAGAAATGGCCTTTAACACGCATGGGAAGAGAGTTCACTTGTGTCAGTAATGACTCATGAAACTTTAGTCTAGGTTTAGGCCACCGCTAAGTGTAATTTGTATTCATGCAATCGTCTCTCTTTCGGTTTTCTAAGATTACCTTTGAGTATGGCCACCTTCAGATCATCATGTTTGCCGACAGGGCTGTCTCTTGTTCCGCGTGTGATGCTGTGGCGATGCAGATTAATTCTCTTGTTTAGCCCCTGTACCGTCTCACCTATGTACACTGGCGACACACTTTATTCGAGCTCGGCTAGTCCCACGAATTCGGGTATACCCGGGTGTATTGAGGTTTGTGACTGTTTTCTGCCCGAGTGCATTGAGGTATTTTCCAAGCAGGGATTGAAGCATTTTATTCCCGCTGGCTGCAATACTGCACAGTATATAAATATATACTGCATTACAATTCATGAATGTATGCCATCTGGTAGACACGCGAAGCATTGCAGCCTATTAAATCCTAATCATTATTATTTAACAGATCAGCCGCCCGTCAGCCAGGCATGAACCCAGGCTGGGAGGGCAAACGCAACGGGGCTTGTCAGAGGTGAGGAGCGGCGCATTCCAGGTATCTGCCAGGTACATACTGGGTATTTGCTCGAATAAAGTGTGTCGGTGCAGTAGTAGCAGCCCCCTGGGCATTTCATGCACATGATGAGATACACAACATTTCTGGAGGAACAGATGAACCTTCCTGTGATTTTGTACTCCAGATTCCTGTGGTATGTGTATTGTGTCTGCTGTGTGGAGCATTGCGCAGGTTTTGCATCTTGCGTCCTGGCATGGTCTTGTCCCGCATTCAGTTGCATTATTGGATACCTTACTTCTCACTATCATTTTCTTGAGATTATAAGGTTGTCTGTATGACAATAAGGGTGTTTCAGGGAAGACTTGTTGCAGTCTTGTATCTTCCTGGAGAATGGGTTGTAGTTCCCTGGCAATCTTGCGTAGGGCTCCTAGGTGTGGGTTATATGTGACCACCAAAGGTACCCTGTCGCTTGTCTCCTTCTGTTTGTATTCAAGGAGATCAGTTCTTGGTATTATGGTGGTGTTGTGGATTTGCTGGTTTACAATTCTGCGGTTATATCTACGGTTTATGAAATCCGATCTCAAGGCTGTAATCCGCTGGCCTGCTGTATCGGAGCATATCCGGTTGTATCGTATGGCTTGACTGTAGATGGTTGCATGCTTAGTGTGTGTCGGGTGGAAGTTGTTGTCCCTCAAATAACTCTGTCTGTAGGTTTGCGGTATACAGAAGTCTGTAGTTGGTTGTTATTTATAGTAATGGTGGTGTCTAGGACATATACTTCGTCCGGGCAATAGGTGAGTTTGACCCATACAGTATATATATATATATATATATAGGTCCCCGTCACATAACCTTCATATTTGGGGTCTTGACTGTACTGTAATGCAGATAAGGGAGGCCACCAAACCTTGGTAAAAGTACAGTACACAACTGCTCTTGCACCCTAAACAATAAAAATCATTCTTACTACAGTATGTATAATTGCTATTAACTGTGCACACACAAGCATATTTACTGTATGGTTCATGTTGTTAAATAATTAATTGCAAAGGGAATTTACCATTCAGTGGTGAGCCAAGTGAAACCCCAGCCCTGAATTAAACACCCTCCAGAAGTGGTATGTTGGGTGGGGGCAATGGTAGTGCACCCCCATCCATCGAGGCATTATCTTCAGGCCCACTGGTGTTGATGGTACAGCTGCTTCTGTCATCTCTCCTGGTTTGTCTGTTGATGTTGGTGTGACAACAGTTGCTGTTGTTATTACAATGTATCTTTTTATATATTTTACAGTATTATCACATACTGTAGCACATAGGCTTATATACACTGTGGTTTTGTGCAGTTACATGTTTTATACTTGAACCACACTTGTATACTGTTCAGTAAGTAAGCAAAAGATAATTAATTAAACAGTAGTATTACCATTGCATGGAAACACTATAGGGTAAAATATATAGTTAATCATTAGAATGAGGTTGGCTGATATTTGTAGAAGTCATGTTGCATGGCCCCAGTCCCGTTTTACTCTGGAATCTTCCCTAACAGGTTGTATAACAAGGCAAATAGCATGCATATAGTTGTAGGGGAGATAATGATGCAGGTGAGTATTAATCCATGTGATGTTGCTGCAGTTTGCATGAGAAGAGCTCAAACATATAGTTGATAGGATGTTGAGTCAAGCTTCTGGCCCCCACACTTTATACTGTACATGCACTCTGCCCACCCTAATTTCCCAGGTCATGTGACATATATGGACGATGCTGGGGGCATGTGGGATGCAGTGCTGATCATGATAAGTTATACTCTGTGTTTTCAAAGCAAACAAGACAAACTTGAATTTTTATTCAAACTAAGCAGTGCATATTTTAATGTTTTGTTAATGTGTATCACCTGCTCCTCATATTACTGTACTTTACATTTTGAGTGTGATGATATTGGAGCTTTGTACCCTTATGCATGTCGCAGCCCTTTGACCAGGGATCAGCAGTGGCTGCCAACTAGTGTTTTTCAGCTGCAATAGTACTTCCCAGTAACAATAGGTGGTGATAGTGTATCCTTAACATACAGTAAATTAAATGCACAGTATTCCGAAGCTAATGCTACAGTAATGCATGTTTGGTACTGTTCCATACCAACCCCTTATTCCCATACTCTTTCAATGCTAGGAAACTTCAGATAACATACACAGTCAGTCTTTATACATATACATTATGACCTATTTATTAAAATGTATTAGAGAAAAATGCATTGTACTGTACGTCAGTGTAAGATTTATTAAAATGTTTATTGTTTTGTAAAGTAACAGACTGATTATTTTACAGTTTCACCTGTAAGATAATTTTTTAATGAATGCATCTATTTCTCACTGTGCTGATTTGAAGAAACAATGCTGTGCATGTGCGCTCTATATATACTATAAGGAACACATACAGTATGCGTTCCATTTAATTTGCAATCTGTCTTATATTGGCAAAACGATCCACCCCCTCAAAATAAGGATTGGGGAACACATTAATGGGATCAAGAATGCCAAACGGTTAGTTGAAAGTGGTAAGAAAATACACAATTTAGCCCAACACTTTCTAGATTATCATGATGGCCAGCCTGGTAACCTCAAATTTAGGGGGTTAGAGGTGATCCCAAAAGACCCAAGGAGAGGTGATAGGGATTTGGGTTTGCTCCAAAGGGAGCAATTTTGGATTTACACGCTCCAAACTAAATCCCGGGGAGGCCTAAATGAACTTATTGAGCTAACACCATTCTTGAAATAAATGGGGTCACCTTATGCCAATATATGGGAACTACTATGACACCGTCCCACTGTGTAATTATTGATCTTTTTTATGATCAAAATATTTTGTGATGTATCTTGATGTTATAACACTTCCCCTTCCCCCCTCCTTAATGGTTTTCGCCCCTAGCTCATATCCCTTTCCCCTTCCTATTTCCTTCCCCCTCCCCTTAGGGATATGTTGTCATTTGTGAGGCATCAGTGATATATATATATATATATATATATATATATATATATATATATATATATATATATTGTGACAGAAACCAGGGGATGGTAATAAATTCCATATATAGGGCTCCCAGGATACTGAACAGTTTCTATCCTGTTTAGGCTGGAAAGTGCAGCATCAGAATGCATGTACTCCATCCCACAGTTCGGCAAGTGCTGGAAATGAGGGATGAGGGATCCAGACCAGAGTTTGTCTGCTGCCTGATTTCTGTCACCTCTCCTGCTAGTTAGAAATCAGGTATTTAAGGCTGATTTCCTGGTTCCTCTTCCCTCTCCCTAAGAGCCTGGAGGCAGGAAGGCTGCTGGAAGCAGAGAGGGGAAACGCCTCTCCACAAATAGGTTAAATCATTCTTTTCCTTTTTTCTAAAACTGCAAAGTTCCTTATTTTTGTTGTTGGAAGTGGATAAGCCGCTCCAACCCCAGTCAGGGAAAACCTTAGTTAAGTTATTGCTCAGGTGAGCAGGGTTTTGTTTGCTTCTATATTATTTTGTATTCCGTGTGGCAGTCTCAGTGCCTGGGACTGAATAAACCAGGCAGTAGCCTGTTTAAAGGAACAGCACGTTACGCCTCGTCCTTTAACCTACCCTAAAAGACCGTATTCTAACAGTCCCAGACAGACGGCGGAGCCGCGGAGTAAGCCGTTTGTCACATATGGTGGAGAATGCGGGCAGAACACTAAAAGGTCTGCGGGTAAAAGAACTTTAAAAAAAAAAAGTTTTTTTTTTTCCAAACAAGATGGAAGACGTGGTGAGTGCGCTGGTACGCAATGTCACTGCCCAGAAAGAGACAAATGAAACCCAGCAACAGGCGAATGCAGCCCTGCAAGAGGTGAATGCAACCCAGCAAGAGACAAACCGCTTGCTGAGAGAGGAGCAACAACGGTTCGCCCAGGGCTTACAGCGTGAACTCGAGGTCCTGAGAGAGGCTGTCATTAAGACTCCACTGGCAGAGGCAGGCCCAGTCCCGAAAATGACCAGGGCAAGCCACTACCTTCAGAAGATGGGGCCCTTGGATGATGTTGAAACCTATCTTCTCACTTTTGAACACACGGCACAGAGAGAGGGTTGGCCAGAAGCTGAGTGGGCCAGTCTAATCACACCCTTCTTAAGCGGCGAACCCCAGAAGGCTTACTTTGATCTAGAGCCAGCCGAAGCTAACGTCTATACAAAATTGAAGTTTGAGATCCTCGCCCGCCTCGGCGTAACCACGGGCGTTCACGCCCAAAGGTTCCACGCATGGTCCTTCACATTGGATAAAGCCACTCGATCCCAGATGTATGACCACATCCACCTCGCTCGGAAGTGGCTACAACCCGAGATCAACTCAGCAAGCCACATCGTGGAACGGTTGGTCATGGACCAGTTCTTGAGGAAACTTCGCTTTGCCCTACGCCATTGGGTCAGTCAGAGTGACCCCCACAATGCAGCTGGTGGCCCTCGTAGAAAGGTACAATGCTGCAGAAGAGCACCTGCAACCCACAGTCATAGAGCATCCCCACTACCCAAGGTTCCAGGACTCTTCCAGAGACGGTTAAAGGGTACCAGAGTTAAGGGGGTCTGAAGAGCGACGACCGCCTTCACACAGCACCAGCAACAGTGGTTCCCATACTAAGGGCAACAGCCAACATGGAGAGCCGAAAAAGGGCTCTAAGTGGGACACAGACTATGTACCTAAATGTGTAAATTTTTATGAGAGGGGCCACACCACGAAGGTTTGCCCACTAAATACTGAACCAATGCAATGCAACAGCGTTGAACCTTATTCGTTGTGGTCTCAATGTATGGGCCCTAGCCCAGAGGACCCCTTGAATAACCATCTCTGGGCATTTATAACGATAAATGGTAAGAGGTTTCGAGCACTACTTGACTCTGGGAGTATGGTTACACTAGTGTCCGAATACCTGTTGCCTATTGGGAAAAAACAGGTAAACAGTTCACAAAGAGTGGCAATTTGTTGTATACATGGGGATAATCACGAATATTCCACTGTTGATGTTCTTATTGAAATAGAGTTTAGTTCTTTAGATTTCAAAGTGGGTATAGTACCCAAACTGGCACAAGATGTGTTAATAGGGACAGACTTTCCCCATTTTCTAAAAATGTGGTCCTCCTCTCAGAATAGCGCCCAGACAAGGGCCCAAATAAAAAGGGGAAAGAGGAAAAGTGCTGTAAAATCCCCTTTCCCATGGCCACCTTGGTAGGGAATACCCCAAATCAAGATGTTGAACAGGCGCTTACCACCCCAGAACAGGATAAGACTTTCGCTGACCTAGAGGTCAGTCCTGTGAGTTTTAAGAAGGCCCAGTGGGAAGACCCCACATTAGCGGAAGCAAGGGGGAATATACGGGACCAGAATAGTACTCCGGGCAAACCAGATAAGTCACTTGCCTACCCCTACTTCGAGGTAGAGAATGACCTAGTATATCGGGTTGATAAAAGGAAATCCATTATAACTAAACAATTGTTGGTACCACGGACATTCCGTAATGTAGTATTACACCTCGCACATAGTCACCCATTGGGGGGACACCTAGGGGTGGAAAAGACAAAAGAAAAGGTTCTCCAAAGCTTCTATTGGCCTGGGGTTCTGGCAGAAATTACAAATTATTGCTCCTCATGCCCAGAATGTCAGATCACCGCCCCATTCAAAGCGTATCGTAGCCCATTGGTACCCCTTCCCATAATAGATGTACCATTTGACCGGATTGCTATGAATCTATTAGGACCCCTAATGAAGTCTGCTAGGGGACATCAGCATATATTGTTAATATTAGATTATGCCACCCGATATCCGGAGGCAATTCCCCTAAGTAGCACCTCTGCTAAAAACATAGCAAAAGAGTTAATAGTCCTGTTTACCCGGGTCGGAATTCCTAAAGAGATCTTAACTGACCAGGGAACACCATTTATGTCCCAAGTAACAAAAGAGTTATGTAAACTCATAAAAATCAAGCATCTCAGAACCTCAGTCTATCACCCACAAACAGATCGTTTAGTGGAACGATTCAATAAAACCTTAAAAAGCATGTTACGCCGGGCGGTCGATAAGGATGGGAAAAACTGGGATTGTTTGTTACCATACCTGTTATTTGCCATAGGGAGGTTCCCCAATCATCCACAGGCTTCTCCCCATTTGAACTATTGTATGGCCGACACCAAAGGGGCTTATTGGATATAGCCAAAGAAACTTGGGAACACGAGGTTACCCCATACAGAAGTGTAATAGAGCATGTTGCCCAGATGCAGGACCGCATAGCTGCAGTCCTACCTATAGTGAGGGAACACATGGAAAAAGCTCAAGAGGCACATAGGAATACGTATAATAAGGGTGCTAGGGTCAGAATTTTTTTTCCAGGCGATAGGGTGCTAGTTCTGGTTTCCACCGTAGAGAGTAAATTCCTTGCTAAGTGGCATGGGCCATATGAGGTCTTGGAAAGAGTGGGAGAAGTAAATTACAAGGTGAGACAGTCAGGTAGGAGGAAAGCTGAGCAAATTTACCATGTAAACCTACTTAAGCCCTGGAAAGATAGAGAGGTCTTGTTAACCCTAGTACCCCCAGGTCCGTCAGAGAATCGAGAAACTGACCCAGAGGTTTGCATAGCTGAAACCCTGTCCGTTCATCAGAAACGAGAGGTCCAGAATTTAGTGAGAAGAAGCAAAGAAGTATTTTCTACACAACCAGGTAGAACTAGCATAATTGAACATGACCTAGTCTCTGAACCGGGGGTCCGAGTTAACCTTAAACCGTACCGAATCCCAGGGGCCAAAAGAGAGGCTATAAGTTTAGAGGTTAAAAAAATGCTAAAACTAGGCGTAATTGAGGAATCCCAAAGTGGGTGGAACAGCCCTATAGTTTTAGTCCCAAGCCAGACGGTACAACAAGGTTTTGCAATAACTATCGTAAACAAAACGCTGTGTCAAAATTTGATAATTATCCTATGCCCAGGGTTGATGAACTGGTAGAGAGACTGGGCAAAGCCCGATATCTCACGACCCTAGACCTAACAAAAGGGTACTGACAGGTTCCCCTCACAGAAAGGGCAAAAGAAAAGACAGCCTTCTCAACCCCAGACGGCCTCTTTCAGTATAGGGTGCTGCCTTTTGGCTTACATGGAGCTCCCGCCACATTCCAAAGAATGATGGATAAAATTTTAAAACCACATGCTCGGTAAGCTGCCACCTACCTGGATAATGTGGTAATCCATAGTGAAGATTGGCAATCCCACCTTCCAAAGGTCCAAGCTGTGCTTGACGCAGTTTGGTCTGCTGGACTAACTGCTAACCCCGCTAAATGCACTATTAGTCTGGAGGAGGCCAAGTATCTGGGGTATTCTATTGGCAGAGGTTTACTCAAACCCCAAACACTCAAAGTAGAGGCGATACAAAATTGGCCAAGGCCAGTTACAAAAAAACAAGTAAGGACCTTTTTGGGATTAATTGGCTACTATAGAAGGTTTATTCCCAATTTTGCAATTAAGGCAACCCCACTAACAGACCTCACAAAAGCAAGAGGGCCGCTAATGGTAAAGTGATCCCCCGAAACCGAACAGGCCTTTAGAAGCCTGGAAGAAGCTCTCTGTGCCCAACCAGTGTTGGTCACACCTGACTTCTCTAAAGAGTTTTTAGTCCAAACCGACGCATCTGAGGTAAGGCTGGGGGCTGTACTCTCCCAGGAGTCCCAAGGTGAGGAGCACTCCGTCCTTTATTTAAGTAGGAAACTAAATCCCCAGGAGAAAAAAGATGCGTGTGCTGTGCATGCGCATATTAAGTGAAACTTCTTTGACATTTGTCACAGAAATTGTATTTGTATTGGTGATGTTTTAATTAAAAATCAAAATACAATTTAATTGACAAAATGCAAATAAATTTGACTTAGAACGTGCGTACACATCCGTGGTATTTGCACTAAGCGTGAATTCCTCGTGTGTGTGCGTGTGACTGTGTGCGTGTGACTGTGTGACTGTGCGTGTGACTGTGACTGTGCGTGTGACTGTGACTGTGCGTGTGACTGTGACTGTGCGTGTGACTGTGTGTGTGCGTGTGACTGTGTGTGTGCATGACTGCATGTGTGCATGTGACTGTGTATGCGTGTGACTGTGTGTGTGCATGTGACTATGTACGTGCATGTGTGCGTGTGTGCGTGTGTGCGTGTGTGCGTGTGTGCGTGTGTGCGTGTGTGCGTGTGTGCGTGTGTGCGTGCATGCGTGTGACTGTGTGTGTGTGTGCATGCGTGTGACTGTGTGTGTGCGTGCGTGTGACTGTGTGTGTGCGTGCGTGTGACTGTCTGCGCCTGCGTGTGACTGTGCATGACCGTGTGCGTGTGTGTGACCGTGTGCGTGTGTGCATGCGAGCGTGTGTGACCGTGCGCCTGCGTGACGTATGCGCAGCCCCCCTGCACCTCACATATCCCCCTAACCTATTCACCCCCAATACAGCTCCATGAATCCCACCCAATACCCCCTGCCCTCCCCCTAATGATACACCCAAATAACCCCTGTCCCCCACCCCAATGATATAGCCACACCAATACCCCCTGCCCTCCCCCTAATGATACACCCGAATAACCCCTTCCCCCCCCAAATGATATAGCAACACCAATACCCCCTGACCTCCCCCTAATGATACACCCCATCTCCCCAGTCCGGGCACGCACTCACCGGGCGGCAGGAAGAGGCTGCCCCGGACCCTTCCCTCCCGCACCGGGCTCCGTGTCACCCCCTCCCGCATGAAGCTCCTCTCCTGGGTGGCCATGGCCAGCAGGCGGCCGGACGGCTTGTGGGACTGGTACAGAGCGAGTTCCTGGCAGAGGGGGTCTGCACATCCCTCCAGAGCAGCCTCCTGAAGGGAGTCCATGGCTGCAGGGACCACAGGAGCCCCTCGGGCTCTACCCCACATAAGCTGCCACCCTGCAGGGCCGGGGAGCGGCTCAGCTCCAGCTCCCCGCCCGGTACCGGCCCAGGGAGGTGAAGGTCTCCCCACATTCACCAGTCACAGTCACCTCCTGCCCGGAGCTCAGGCCTGAGACTGACCCGCAGCAGCTCATCCCACAGGCAGTGGCTGGGGGAGGCCTGCAGGGACACGGGCATGTACCGGGAGGAGAGGCCGCGGGAGATCAGGGCCTGCATAGGGCCCCGGGGAGCAGTGTGGGCTGCAGCGTCCCTGTGAGGAGAGCCATTGCGTCTTGAGCATCGCCATGACTACCGTGCTGCGTCATTACTGTGCACGCGTGGTGCAGGCGTGTTGGGGGAATGGCGCCGCTGCCAGCCGCATGCGTGTCTTTCCACTGCGTCCCCATGACTACTGCGCATGCGTGGCCTGGCAGCGGACAAGTTGGGGGAACGGCGCCGCTGCCAGCTGCTTCTGCGCATGCGCAGAAGTCCGTAGTCGCCATTAATAATGCGCATGCGCGCCATTGCAGTGGGCGTATGGGGAGAATGGTGGCCGCATATGTGATCGGCCATGTGGGGGGAGCGGCGCCTGTTAGGAGCGGCCCGGCGGCTATCGCCGCCACTGCCACATGTCACAGCAAGCGTGTGGGGGCAGTGGGATGGGGAGCCATGACGTCACTTCCGTTTCACATTTCGCCCCCCACTCTCCCGTTTTACCCCATCAGAATAGGTGCCACTAAAGAAGTTTCACTTCAAAAATTACTCCATAGTCGAGAGTGTCTCGCAATAAAGTGGGCTATAGAGACGCTCAAATACTATCTGTTGGGGAGAAAATTCCAGTTTGTCACAGATCATGCACCCCTCACCTGGATGTGTCAAAACAGAGAGAAGCATGCTAGAGTGACCAGGTGGTTCCTAAGCCTACAACCCTTTACATTTTCTGTGGAACACAGGTCAGGGCACAAACATGGCAATGCTGACGGGTTGTCAAGGATGAACTCCCTAATATCCATGTTCGCTCATCTCTCGAGGTCTGAGCTGGGGGGGAGGATATTTGACAGAAACCAGAGGATGGTAATAAATTCCATATATAGGTCTCCCAGGATACTGAACAGTTTCTATCCTGTTTAGGCTGGAAAGTGCAGCCTCAGAATGCATGCACTCCATCCCACAGTTCGGCAAGTGCTGGAACTGAGGGATGAGGGATCCAGACCAGAGTTTGTCTGCTACCTGATTTCTGTCACCTGTCCTGCTAGTTAGAAATCAGGTATTTAAGGCTGATTTCCTGGTTCCTCTTCCCTCTCCCCAAGAGCCTGGAGGCAGAAAGGCTGCTGGAAGCAGAGAGGGGAAACACCTCTCCCCAAACAGGTTAAATCATTCTGTTCCTTTTTCTAAAACTGCAAAGTTCCTTATTTTTGTTGTTGGGAGTGGACAAGCCGCTCCAACCCCAGTCAGGGAAATCCTTAGTTAAGTTATTGCTCAGGTGAGCAGGGTTTCGTTTGCTTCTGTATTATTTTGTATTCCGTGTGGCAGTCTCAGTGCCTGAGACTGAATAAACCAGGCAGTAGCCTGTTTAAAGGAACAGCACGTTACGCCTCGTCCTTTAACCTACCCTAAAAGACCGTGTTCTAACAGTCCCGGACAGACGGCGGAGCCCCGGAGTAAGCCGTTTCTCACTATATATATATATATATATATATATATATATATATATATATATATACACACAATACCGTTTGAAGCACGAGATCAGGAGACGGCACTCTGGTAAGTTTGATCACAAGTTTTTGTATTGAAAAAGACACATAAACCGACGTTTCGGTCCCCCAGTAGGACCTTTCTCAAGGTGGTGACCTCCACTGGGGGACCAAAACGTCGGTTTATGTGTCTTTTTCAATACAAAAACTTGTGATCAAACTTACCAGAGTGCCGTCTCCTGATCTCGTGCTTCAAACGGTATTGTGTGTATATATATATATATATATATATATATATATATATATATATATATTGTGACAAACGGCTTACTCCGGGGCTCCGCCGTCTTTTCCGGGACTGTTAGAACACGGTCTTTTAGGGTAGGTTAAAGGACGAGGCGTAACGTGCTGTTCCTTTAAACAGGCTACTGTATAAATTCCACAAGAGGCCAGTCAGCACACTGTAATGAAGCAAAAAAGCAGATGCTAGTCCCATACAGAGCCCCCTGTGTCCTGTGCATGTCATGAATTGGTTCTCTGCTTAGACCCTTGCCTCCAGGTCCACTTTGTTTGGTAGAGTTGAGCCCCCCTCTTCTTTTAAATTTCATCCCCTGTTTTAACTCACTTTAATAAATTTTCTGTTACACTTCAATTTATGTCCGTGTGCTTTTTACAAGGTTGCTTTTTCTGTTGTTTCTATATTATTTCGACCTTTATCACCACTGTTGAGTATGACTTATACATGACTTATTGACAGTTGTTTTGGACACTATTGATTTTTAGTGTTGAGCGATATTTCTGTGTGTTTCCCCATATATTCTCTTTGCTTTCCTTGTACTGCAATTTCTCTATATCAGCTCCACTTTTTAAAATATCCATTGCCCTCTTGAACTCATAACTGAGCTAGCATGAATTTTAGCGCTCAAGATGAGCAAAGAATTGCGAGTGCGAAAGCAGCATTTTCCATCTCACGCCCAGAGTTAGTTGAGACTAACACTGACACTCCCTCCTCTGGGGTTCCAGAAACAGACGTATTAAATGTATTTAAACATCTGTCACAGAGGAGGTTATGCAGTTGGTGGAAACATAGTTTGTTCTTTTTATATAACATGTATTTTATAAAATGTATTGATCTTTTTATTTATGTTTTAGTTTTAACAGTTTATTCATCACAGAGGTTTTTTACCCCACTGCAGCATCTAATAGCAGCAGTAATTTCACCTGTGTTGTAATTCATTGTTCATTGGGCTCCAACCTTTAATGAGTTAATATGGGGCTATTTAAGCACATGGGATTGTATAGGCTCCACAACCCCTGACGAAGTGACGTTCCCCGTCACGAAATGCGTAGGGAGGAGCCTAAAGAGACGCCGACCTGGACACTCATTCAATCACCAGTCGGAAAAGGAAAGTGGTGACGTCATCACGCCCACGCCGAAACAGCGCGAGACATACGCTGTCACTGGCACGGACTAGCAGAGACTGTTTGCTGTTGTGGGATAGCCGGGTCGGGCGTTTCTAATTTGTTTTTAAAACTCACGGATCTTGTGAGTATATTTCTGTACCAAGCCTGGAGGCGCTATTAAAGTTGTTTAGATTATTGCGCAATCCCCTGTTTTTTTATACCCCTTGCTGGAGATTACATACAGGAGACCAGGACAGAATAAGGAGACAATTTCTTGAGAAGGAGTTTCTTCCAGTGCCCAGCGGAATCGGGAACACCACGTGGGGTTCGTGTTAACCTGTAAACGTCTGGACCAGGAGGTCAGGAATGGGGTTTGCCCGAGTGGCGTCTACGGCCCATGGCGCCGGTCTCAGGAAGGGGAAGGCTGACCGGATTGGGCACACCGCCAGGCAGCACTGGTAAACCAATGCTTCAGTGCAGGAGTCCAGAACGAGCCTGTGCGGTGAGAGAGAGCTACAGGCCTCAGGACTCAGAAACAGACCTCTGCTAAGGGAAGGGCAGCAGGTCTCAGGAAACAGGAAGCTGAAGTTACGCTGGAGATCCACCGCTTCAGCACGGGAACCAGGACACGGCCTCTGCAATGGAGAGAGAGCAGCAGGCCCAAGGAACCAGAGACAGGCCTCTGCTATGGGAAGGGCAGCAGGCCTCAAGAAACAGGAAGCTGAAGTTATGCTGCAGATCCACCACTTCAGCATAGGAACCAGGACCATGGGCTAGGAACAAAGGACATGAAACAGCAACTAGATGGCCAAGACAGGTGGCTGTGGAAAACACAGAACATCCAAGAAGGATTATGCTTGGCAGAGAAGTATTGTGGGAAAGCTGTATTTAAATGTCAGCGAACCTATAGCAAAAGGGGCGTGTGATAGCATTGCTCTAATGACTGAGCCTAGGCTGGGGCTGCAGTAATAGCTTGCACAGGTGCAGAATATATCATGGGGAGTGTTCCAGGACTGCACAGGTCTGTAAGGCAAGGTAAGCAGTAAACCGAGTGATTCCTTACACTAGGAAGGCGTTTCGCTACTGATCAGTGTTAACACTTGTGGGTCCAGTATTTGACTATTACGTTTACCAACATTTTTGTACCCTGATTCTACACTCCTTTGTATGCACAATCATTTTCTAGTAGCCCTTTTAATTGCTGCCTGACAGTGAGCCCTATAGCTAAGACTGCAATATACAAACATGCCTAAATCTTTCTCCACCATAGACAGTCCCAGCTTTGTTTTATTAAGTGTGTGTGTAGCATGCATATTCAATTACAAGAGGCTCTCTGGCACACAATAACTTCTGTTTGAATTAAATATCACCTGCCGGTGCTCACGGACAAGACGGGACAGTCCTGCAAGGTCCCCAGAGGTTCACGTTTAGAAGGCAAAGTCCAGGCACACGGTCTTCAATATAGCAAATTTATTACAGCAAAAAAAAAAAACAACGTTTTGACTGCCACGCAGTCTTTATCAAGGTGAGAGCTGACATACAATACAAAGTTACACCATAATATACCCCCTCACTCGCACATCTTGAGTCACTGCAGGTAAGGAATGGCGCGAAAAAAACGGAATCAGCCATGATGTTACGGCTGCGACGGACAACCGCACATGCATAGCCTTACACACTAGTGTGAGCCTGGCGCCAGCATAAGGGAATCTGATACATAGGCAACGTGTCATGCTGCTCCACTCTTAGCAGCCACTCCTCCTGTTAAGATGGTAATGAGCAACCAACCTTATCTGCTTGCGTCTAAGTATGCTACTATGGGCGGAAGAAGCCACCATAGGAAAGCGCCAGTATGTCGCCCGCAGCAGAGGTTTGCGCATGCGCACTCCAAACCACAACGTTGTGAGAATCCTGCGCATGCGCGAGATCCTCTATAGCTATAGCAATAACACATAGCTGTAACCTCCCCTGGAGTGGGATATACCGCCCAATGCAGCAAACAGGCTACAAGCATAATATAAAGTAAAAGTAGCTCCAACAGCATGTGCCATTGACCCAAAAAAAGGAAATTTACCCAAATACAAAAGGAAAAAATAAAGAACCATTACCCAGCACCCAGGTATCCTAAAAAAAGGGTATATGACAAAAATACACAGTAAAATACTTACAGTATATATTCATATTGGATGTAGCATCGGGCTTCTCTGTCGCTTGTTGTATACTGCACCGACACACTTTATTCGAGCAAATACCCAGTATGTACCTGGCAGATACCTGGAATGCGCCGCTCCTCACCTCTGACAAGCCCCGTTGCGTTTGCCTTCCCAGCCTGGGTTCATGCCTGGCTGACGGGCGGCTGATCTGTTAAATGATAATGATTAGGATTTAATAGGCTGCAATGCTTCGCGTGTCTACCAGATGGCATAAATTCATGAATTGTAATGCAGTATATATATATATATACTGTGCAGTATTGCAGCCAGCGGGAATAAAATGCTTCAATCCCTGCCTGGAAAATACCTCAATGCACTCGGGCAGAAAACAGTCACAAACCTCAATACACCCGGGTATACCCGAATTCGTGGGACTAGCCGAGCTCGAATAAAGTGTGTCGCCAGTGTACATTTGCCACGCTCAATAGCTCTCCTTTTTGACACATATAAATATATATTTTGTTGGGGCTTAGGGGTTCCTAAAATAAGCTTGTTGGGTTACTGTGTGTTGTTTGTTAACTTATTTTCAGCTGTCTCATCTGTTGGAGGTTAGTGGCTCCTCCTTCCCAGGGTTTTAATCTCACCCCTCCCAACTTCCCAAGTCAGCAGGTCTTTTTTATTCTACTGGATGATGTTGGTCTTTTTCCCTTATAATAGAGGTAGATGAGAATTTTAATCCTAATAGAGGTATATTAGTATTTTATCTGGTAATGTTAGGACCCGTGAACTGGGTCTGCCTTGTCGTGGCTCACAGGCTTACAATGCTTTGGCCAAAGGGTTAAACTAAATGACCCTTTTTCAATAGAATATATAAGTATTTTACTGTGTATTTTTGTCATATTGGATGTAGCATTGGGCGTCTCGGTCGCTTGTAGTATGCATAGTTGTAATATATTACATCTACAGTACTGTATTACCTCTATTGAAATTCCGACTTAAAATACATCCTAAAATAACTTTAACAAGTTACATCCTCCATGTAACCATGCACTTTACATACAATATTTTTTTCAAAAAGATAAAAGATAAAATATGCAATAAATGTTAGCATGCACTTTAGAAACAAATAAAAACCTACAATCACTTTTAATATGTGCTCGTTACTATTGCTTGTGTGATTTTATTTTACACAAACCAAATAGAGTTTCTCAAGATTTTTTATGTTGATATAGAGCAAACGTCCATGGTTTCAACCTGCCTATGTGGATTTTATTGCGTTTTCAGTTTTTAGGCTATTTCAGATTGAGCTAGTCATAGCCGTCTTTGCCCCACTTTTTCAGGCTGTTATTCAGCCTATTTTGCATCATCACAGTATTCTGGATCAGATTTAGAGAATACATGCCAAGCAATTTTGGCATGCATTGCCACCTTCTGTAACACATTAAGTTCATTTCACTATCTTTTTTTTTGTACAATGGATAGAGGGGGCTATGTACAATACGTAAAAAAAAAGAGCACAATTCTAGAAATTGGACTTAAAATCTTTGATTACCTACTGCATCTGCCAATCGGCATTACAGAAGGAGATCATGTACTTACTTGTGACATTGTGCGCTGTGTGTCAGCTTGCGCACATAGCAAACAAAAGCTATATAGGTCCATGAAAAAGGGCGTGTTAATAGTTTGGCCTCTACACAGCCTTAAAAAACTTAAAAACTAAATAAAAAAATCAACAGTGATCAAATTAGTTTACATTCACACTTCATTTTTGCCCATCATTTTATTTCGCCACCTCAGAGATGGCGTTAGTGGTTCAATATTCAGTATACATTGACCTTAACACCAAGCTCAATAATCAAACACTACCTAGACTATATGACAATATTTTCAGAGAGAATGTTTTATTTCCATGTGAAATAAATATACTTACTGCTGCGGCCAAGTTTATTCGAGCATTTGCCCGTTCTTGGCCGCAGCAGTAGCCTGGCGCGCGCCCGAGGGTGACGGGCGCGCGCCGAAGCAGCGGAAGAGCGCCCTCCGATCGGGGCGCTCTCCCTACCGCTGCCGGGTCTGCCGGGTCCCCCGGAACCCCCTGCCGCCGTCCCCCACATCGCGGGACACCAGGGCTCCCTCGGGGAGCCCTGGACGCGCGTGCAGGGGGCGCAGGCTCCCGAAGACACGTGACCGCGCGTCTATGACGCGCGGCACGCCGAGGGGCGGCCACTAGCAAGCCGGGAAATCTCCCGGCTTGCGGATCTGGCCGCACTGCAATTAAGTGTGTCGGCAGTGTAGCTGATTGGAGGGTGGCAACCTCCTACCTAATTGAAGCTCACTCCCTCCCACATTTAAATGGTTAAAAGCTCACTCCATGGCATCTCCCACTCTCAGGGGAACTTGCCTGCTTACAGTGTGATTGTGACAAATCTATTACAGAGTGCTTTTCCTGGTAATGTACAGGTTAATAAAAGCTTCAATCAGACTTAGAACTTTTGCAACTAATATTGACAGATTTATTATAAATCATTCTTCCTGGCAATGCACAGGTTATTAAGAATCTATATTAGTGTAGGGACCCTTGAAACGTGGTCTGCCGTGCAGTTGGCTCAAGGGCTTACAACAATTTGGCCAAAATGTTAAACTAAATGACCATTTTATTTATTAGTTATTTATACATGTAAATTTAGGCACTGAACCGTATATAAGTTTTTCTGGATGTGCACTGAGCTTTGTCTGTGTTTTATGTTATGTCTCTGGTTTTAGAAATAAATATTTAACAGACTTTTCTACTTTTACGAACAATATGTAAATAAATACATAAACCTTATGTAATATGTATATTGATATATATCTCTATACAGATCGCTGATACAAATTTTAAACTTTATATAAATACATATATAAAGAGCTGTCTATACTTGTATATACATGTGTATATCGGTATATATAAATATATATGTATATACCTGTATATATACATACATGTGTAACCCTCCTCCAAGAGGGTTACTAGCAGGTTAGCATATGCCGGGCCCCACCCTGTGTTGCCATGGGAATTCTGATGTCGTGAGGAGAGTATTTAAGTGAAGGAGAAGATTTGAGAAGGTTGGGGTCCAGGAGGATTACAGTAGATGAGCCTCAGGGAGAGTAGATAAGTAATGGTTATAAAGTAAAAGCACAGAACACAACCCACTGTTTATTATGTTGTAGATCGGGACGTACCCTTTAAGTTAGGAATGTAATTTCCCAAAAGAAGGAATAGAGTAATCAGATTAATAACAATAATAAACTCCAAGAAACAAGGGGGGCTGGGTCCGAAACCTATTTCGAGCAACTAAGTCAATGTACTCCCATTTGAGTGCTAAAGGAGGGCACTGATGGAAGAACCATATTCATGTACTGTATGTCTGATATAAAATACAGTGCAACATTGTCAATATGGTGTGACAGAGTCACTATCTCTGTATGCTGGAGTAGTGCAGTATGTGTGCTTTCCAGCATGTAGACCGTTACCTTCCACCTGCAGCTAATTAAGTGGACTGGACTCCTGAAGGAACAGGGGTTTAAAAAACAGGCAGACAGCTGCTTGTACAGAGACATATTTCCCCAACCAGGAGGACACTGGATCGTCTGGCTTTCAGATCCTGCAAGAGTCAGGGTCACGCTGCTCAGGGTAATGCCCTGAGAGAATGCAGGAATGCCACAAAGGATTCCTGTTCCAGAACTTGCAGAAACATTTAAATAGGCTGTGGGGACTGCCCAAAAGGATGTGCCTGGGACAAGGTTTGGACACTTCCCTCTTATCCCAGTCAGGAGAAAACTGGGAGCCAGCAGATAAAACTACCTGCATATGACTGTTTGGTATATTGTAGTTGGTAAGGGGCTTAGCCCTCCAACCGGTAGTTAGGGATTAACAATGGTGTTAGTTAGCGCTCTCTGAGAGGAGGTAGGCATTTTTTTAATTTGTTGTTTTTATTTTATGCCCTGTAAATAAACCCTGTTTAACGAAGCCTATGGTTTCCTGCCTTTAGTACAAGACAAAAGACCCTGCAACGTAACTGAGACATCACAATTCGTGCAGTTTAATTCAGGCAGTCCAAAAGGCAGTGAGTAATGGAAACTGTGGGTTTGAGCATAAATATGGGGATTTAAAATGGCCGCCCAGCCAAAGGGAAGTACAGACTCTGTGAGCAAATTCTGTCCCACTGTGTATGACTACCAGTTGTGCTTGCAGCATACATAGGGAAAGGTGTTAATTATTTATGTAATAGCACCTCCAGAGGTCAAGGTGAAAAACGGAATACATTTTCATAGTAACCATATACACTGGTTTAAAGGTGTGGAAATGCTATCAACTCTTCAAAAACTGTAACAATCAGAAAAAGCAAGTCATGATTAACTTGGATGTTCTGAATATATTGTGTTAAATCCATTTAAAGTCGGGTTGCCTCACGCTAAAGTGGCATTGTAAAAAACACACAAAAAAAAGCTGTGTGTGCTGTGCACGCGCATAGTAAGTGAAACTTCTTTATCTTTTGTCACTGTTTTGTCAAAGA
This sequence comes from Ascaphus truei, assembly GCF_040206685.1. Taxonomy (NCBI): domain Eukaryota; kingdom Metazoa; phylum Chordata; class Amphibia; order Anura; family Ascaphidae; genus Ascaphus; species Ascaphus truei. The sequence goes on along the minus strand of NC_134486.1, from coordinate 203,976,442 downwards.
AATTGTATTTGTAAGAATGATATTTTTAATAAAAAATAAAAAATACAATTTCAGTGCCAAAACGCAAAGAAGTTTGACTTAGAACACGTGTTTAAACTACAGTATTAGCACTTCTATATTTATAGTAACTGGGAATTCCGTGTGTGTGTGTCAGTGTGTGCATGTGTGTGTCAGTCAGTCAGTCCATGTGTGTCAGTCAGTGTGTGTGTCAGTCAGTGTGTGTCAGTCAGTGTGTGTGTGTGTGTGTGTCAGTCAGTGTGTTTTTGTGTGTGTCAGTCAGTGTGTGTGTGTGTGTGTCAGTGTGTGTGTGTGTGTGTGTGTGTGTGTGTGTGTGTGTGTGTGTGTGTGTGTGTGTGTGTGTGTGTGTGTGTGTGTCAGTCAGTGTGTTTTTGTGTGTGTCAGTCAGTGTGTGTGTGTGTGTGTGTGTGTCAGTGTGTGTGTGTGTGTGTGTGTGTGTGTGTGTGTGTGTGTGTGTGTGTGTGTGTGTGTGTGTGTGTGTGTGTGTGTGTGTGTGTGTGTGTGTGTGTGTGTGTGTGTGTGTGTGTGTGTGTGTGTCAGTCAGTGTGTGTATGTGTGTGTGTGTGTCAATCACTGTGTGTGTGTGTCAGTCAGTGTGTCTCTCTCTGCTGGGAATTGTCTGAGCTGTCCCTGTCCCTGAGTCCACCGTCCCTGAGCCAACCCCCCTCTCTCCCCTCTCCGGCAGAGGTATGGAGAAACACACACAACCACCCTTCTCTCCTCCTCCCCCCCCCCAGGCGGATTTATAGACACGGCGGGCGTGTGGAGGGAATGGCGCCACTGCCAGCCGCTTCTGCGCATGCGTGGCATCCATCAGCGGCACCATCAAAACTGCGCATGTGTAGCAGGCGTGTGGGGGGAACGGCGGCCGCTCGGAGCGGTGCCGGCGGCTATCACCGACGCCACCGTATGTGACAGCGGGCGTGTGGGGGAACCAGCGGCCATTACGTGACGTCATTTCCGTTTCGCATTTTCGTCTCCATCTCTCCAGTTTTGTCCCATCATGACTAGGTGCCACTAAAGAAGTTTCACTTCAATAATACACCTGAAAGTGAAAAATGGAGGCAACAATGTGTTTTTGGGTGTAACCCTTCCCTGCCCGGCTCCAAGGGAGTATACAGAGTCATTATAGTTGTCGGTTTCTCCGGGTTCATACCTCATTTCCAGCGGTTCTCTCTGGTGGTTGGGCATGGTTTTCTCTCAGATGTCTTGCAAGATGGTAAATGAAGAGTGCCAGGAGTTGTATAGTTTTAAATAAAAATAAAATTTATTGAACTGCAGTGTCACATTGGTTACTTCCACACAGTAACAATAGATGCGTAATGCTAAAGACCAGTAACAGAAAAATAATGAGCATGTGAATGGATACTTGTAAGGTAGTGATACTTGATTGAAGACAGGTACTGGGTGTAAGGTCCTGGATGGTAGATTCACAACCCCTTGATGAGAATGTGTACACAATTAGTCCAGAGACCATAACAGTATGAAACACCATAGATTTTACCAAATGTCCTGAAACCCATGATAGGGAAACATGTACAGTAGCAAGAAAAAACTCACTGTTTGTGCTGCAGCGTCCATGTATTTGCAGATTCCCAGGGGTCCTGGTGTGCCTCCGCCCGGATGAGGCAGAAAGTAAAAACAGAATTACTTCGCAACAACATCAACCAGTAACAATAGATGCGTAATGCTAAAGACCAGTAACAGAAAAATAATGAGCATCTGTTTTAATTACTTCCACACAGTATGGACTGAGGAGGCTCATACTTAATAACTAACTATTCCTCTTGTACCTGTAACGTATCTGTAATATCTACAACCTATATTGCTTAGAGTGGATAATAGGTGCATCTACTAAGCATCCAACACTATCGCCACTTTCTGACACAAATCCTGTCAAAGTTACAAGGTATTCTGTTCTCCTATTGCAATTGTCTCTATACTGTCCAAGTTACCAGGTATACTGTACTCTTCTGCTGGTACATATAGGTATCTCTGATCAGGGGATCCTGAATGTTTGGCTAAGTTAAGACTTGGGGTAAATCAGTGCCCTACATACCTAGAACACCAAACCCTTAAACTGAATAACTCTTATTGACTCGAATACTATACTTATTTCTCTATGTTATCTAAACCTGCAGAAATACCTTTTAAGGGACTCTGAGTATTTAGTATCCCAATGTAGCCTGGCAAGTCCAGCCTGCCTCTCTGCCTCCTGTCATGTAAGTTCCTGGTTGTTACAGGCTATGGCAGGCTGTCCTAGGGGGCATTGACCCCCCCCCCCCCATGCTGACTCTCTGAGTGACAGAAGAGGTGGTGCCACAAGGTTCTGTGTATAGCCAATAGTGGTACAGACCTTGTGTCCTCCACTTCTGGAGCATCAGAGAGGAAGTGCCAAATTGGAATATGTTCTCTTTCACCCCTCCTAGAGGGAGGCGGTGTGTGCTGCTCCTCCCAGCTGGGAGTGAGCCAGGCCAGTCAATCCCTCCTGGGTTGACTGAGCCAGGAGAGATCAGAGGCCTCAAGACTACCAGAGAGGCCATCACTATCCAGAGGCCTGGGACCCTCTGTCTGCATCGCTATATACCATCTGAAGTTACTGCCAATAACGCCCTTTGGTTTTATATACCCCTGCCTGAGTCTTCAGTCAATTGGGCAGGGGGGGGAAGTCTGCTTTGGTGGGAGACTGTCTCTGGGAATCCTGGAGCCCAGTGAAGCTGGAGGCGCTGACACCATGAGCGAAGTCTGAATTCACCATAAGCCTGTCCTGTTCACCAGCTCCATCGCGGACCACTAAGCTCTCCTGGACCCTCACAGGTATGATCTGTGAGGATTCGGGGATTGCGTCCCTTGCGGCGCGGTTCCTCCTCTCTACATAACAGTACTGCAGCGGCTGCTGCCTCCGATCTGCCCCCCGCTGGTGCGCGCACCCCCGCTCTGTTTACAGAGCGCGTGCGCACCCGCTCCTCTTCTACCAGGTCACAGACCTTAGCTCCGCCCCCTCGGTCACACCGCGCCTCCGCTGCGCGCGGCGTGCATGCGTGATGTCGCGCAACGAGCCCCAGCTGTGAGTCAAGATTGCTGTGAGCCCTTGTCTCCTGCAGCCTATCCTTTGCATCTGCAGAGGCTCCGCCTCCACTCTGCCCCTTCTCCTACTGGTTCCTGTCTCCTATAAGAAACTTCCTCTTCCTGTCATACCTTGCTGAACATAACCTTGTGTAGCCTCTGCGTGTGCCTGTCTTGTCCAGCCCAGTCTTGTCTTGTTCTCTGCAGTTAACCTCTTGTGTACCGACCTGGCTTTGCATTTGGATTCTCTCTGGCTCTTGACCCCTGGCATACGGATATCGATGACGAGTACCTCTCCAACCCCAGACCACAGGCTTACGGACTCCAACTACGTGTACCTCTCCAACCCACGGACCCCGGAAAGTATTGGATTAATCCTTTCTACATACCCAGACCCAGCAACGCTACAAACCACCTTCTGGGCTCGCCCCCGCTACTGTGGGTGTGTGGCACAGTCCTTCCCACCTCAGTGTCGGGGTCAGGTCTTGTTTGTGGGCTCGCGCAAGCGTTACAGTATGTTCAGCCCAACAAACATTGACCCCCCTGAGGTGGGCCAAACCACAACTGCTGCCACTCTAGTGGAAAACATATCCCAGGAACCACGTCTTCCGACACCCAATCGGTATGCGGGTGAACCCCTAGGATGCCGAGGCTTTCTAATCCAATGTGACATCCACTTTGAATTAACCCCTACTCGCTTCCCTACCGATAGGTCTAAAGTGGCTTATATCATTTCATTGTTAACCGGAGACGCACTGGCCTGGGCATCTCCTATCTGGGAGTTAATGCCTGAACTCACGCAGAACTTTATTTCTTTCAAAAGAAGGTTTCAGCAGGTTTTTGACACTCCAGGCCGCGAGGCTACTGCGGCCTCTTCTCTTTTCCATATCACTCAGGGCCACTGGACCGTCACGAAGTACGCTCTTGAATTTCGGACTATTGCCGCGGAAACCAGTTGGAACAAGGAGGCTTTAACTGCAGCCTTCTGGCATGGCCTCTCTGACTCCGTGAAAGATCAATTGGCTGCACGTGAAAGACCCACTGCCCTGGAGGATCTGATCTCTACATGTACACGGGTGGATCAACGCCTCCAAGAGAGACGAAGAGAACGCCGGATTACACGTACGCCGGTACCTATACCTATCTCTCCTACTCTCTCTCCTTCTTTTGTTCCAGTTCCTGAAGCACCAGACCCCATGCCGCTGGGTACTCATCATTTGTCCTTTACAGAAAAGCAGCGCCGGAGAAGCGAGGGGCTATGTCTTTATTGTGGCCTAGCTGGTCATTTGGGGTAACGCTGTCCTACGCATCCGGGAGAACGCCAGCGGCCTATAAGGTATGACGGAATTTCTTTGGATACCATATCTTCTTGTTCCCCTTCCAAGGAAAATATGCCAAAAAGCATCCTTCTACCTATCATAATGGAGGGTACGGACTTTCATATTTCTTCACTTGCCTTCATCGACTCTGGGTCTGGAGGAAATTTCATGGATCAGAATTTTGCAATGAAACACCGGATCCCACTGCTTGGGAAGTCCACTCCCATAGGACTCGAAGCGATAGACGGTCGTCCACTCCAGCCTGCCTTTATCACCCTGGAGACCGTGATTTTCACCCTTTCCACCAAGGATGGACACAAGGAACAAATCTCGTTGGACGTCATTCATTCACCATCTGTACAGGTAATCTTGGGTCTCCCCTGGTTACAACTGCACAATCCCGTGATTGACTGGACTGATAAACAACCCATACGTTGGTCTACCCCATGTGCCATTCCTTGTGCTCTCACTTCACTCTCTCTTGCCGGTTAGAGACTGTGGATCCTTCCAAGGGGTTCCTTCCAGAAGTCTACCATGATTTTACTGATGTTTTCGACAAGGTCCGTTCAGAGATTCTTCCTCCACATCGTCCCTTCAATTGTCCCATTGATCTGATTCCTGGTGCCGTTCTGCCTAAAGGCAAGTCTTACCCCCTGTCCCTTCCTGAGTTCCGAGCCATGTCCGAGTATATCCAGGAGAACTTAAAAAAAAGGCTTTATTAAGAACTCCACCTCTCCTGCTGGGGCAGGGTTCTTCTTTGTAAAGGAAAAGGACGGATCTCTTCGCCCCTGCATAGATTATAGAGGCTTGAATGAGATAACACAGAAGAACCGTTACCCTTTACCACTCATATCTGAATTGTTTGACCGTCTACAAGGTGCCTCCATTTTCTCCAAACTTGATCTCCGGGGTGCCTACAACCTGATACGCATAAGGGAAGGAGACAAATGGAAAACGGCCTTTAACACCCGCGACGGCCTTTATGAGTACCTAGTAATGCCGTTTGGACTCTGTAACGCCCCTGCGGTCTTTCAGGAGTTTGTTAACGAGGTTTTCCATGATATTCTCAATTTATTCGTCATTGTATACTTTGATGATATACTAATTTTTTTCTAAATCCTTGCCTGAACATATCCAGCATACCAAGCTAGTACTCTCTCGGCTTCGTCAGAATCGTCTGTATGCCAAGATGGAGAAGTGTATGTTTCATAAAAATTCTACTTCCTTCCTGGGTTATATAATCTCAGAGAAGGGATTTTCCATGGATCCTGAGAAACTAAAGGCGGTATTAGATTGGCCCCAGCCCACGTCGCTTAAAGCCATCCAGCGATTCCTTGGATTTGACAATTATTATCGTAGGTTCATCCATAAATTCTCCACACTGGTTGCTCCTATTACCGCTTTGACCGAGAAAGATGCTGATCCTTCCTCCTGGCCTCCGGAGGCTGGTCTTGCTTTCGAGTCTTTAAAGAAGGCCTTCACCACCGCTCCCATTTTGCATCACCCCGACCCCTCCCTTCACTTCACGTTGGAGGTCGATGCTTCTGATATTGGAGCCGGGGCAGTGCTCTCCCAAAGACGTTCTCCTCAAGATCACCTGCATCCATGCGGCTACTTTTCCAAGAAATTCTCCCCCGCGGAGATCAACTATGATGTAGGTAATAGAGAACTTTTGGCTATCAAACTTGCACTCCAAGAGTGGAGACACCTTCTTGAAGGTACCGAGAAACCAATCCTTATTCTTACTGACCACAAGAATTTATTGTATATTGAAGGTGCTCGATGCCTTGGTTCCCATCAAGCTTGCTGGGCTTTTTTTTCCTCAAGATTCAACTATGTAATCTCTTACATTCCTGGTACAAAGAATTTGAAGGCCGATGCTTTGTCCCGTCAATTCATTTCCGAAGACCGATCCGACGACCTTCCAGAGACCATTCTTCCTTCAAGATTGATCATTGCAGCAAATTCCTTCGATATTTTGGACAAAATTCTGGACTCTCAAACACGGATTCCAGAGGGCCTGGAGGTACCTGAGGGCTGCCTATATGCGGCAACCAAATTCCGTCAAAAAATTCTTGAGTGGGGTCATGCTTCCAGGTCGGCCGGTCACCCTGGGATCAGAAGAAACACCGATTTAATCAGACGTTCTTTCTGGTGGCCAGAGATGTTGAACGACATTAAGGAATTTGTTTCATCTTGTTCCATCTGTGCTCGTAATAAGTCCGTTCGAAAAAAGCCTTCTTGTCTGCTACGCCCTCTTCCCATTCCTGAACGTCCCTGGTCCCATTTATCAATGGATTTTATTGTGGAGCTGCCTATTTCCAATGCCATGAATACCATCTTGGTCATTGTGGATAGGTTCTCAAGCAGGCCCATTTCATACCCCTCAAGGGCCTCCCTAACTCTGCAACTCTAGCTGATATCTACGTCAAAGAAGTCTTTCGTATACATGGGGTTCCTGTTTCAATTGTATCCGACCGTGGATCCCAATTTGTATCCAAGTTTTGGCGAGCTTTATCTCAAAGACTCAATATCTCGCTTCTTTTTTCTTCCGGGTATCACCCGCAAACCAATGGACAGACTGAAAGGGTAAATCAATCATTAGAACAATATCTAAGATGTTTTGTTTCTGATACACAAGATAATTGGGCTGATCTCTTACCGTGGGCTGAGTTCGCACATAACTCCCTTAGAAACGAATCCACCCAAGAGTCGCCCTTCTTCGTCAATTACGGCTTCCACCCTAACTCTCTTCCTATTTCTTCAAATACCTCTGGAGTCCCTGCTGCTGATGCCAGAATCAATGCTCTTCAAGAGTCATGGAATAAGATTTGGAGAACTCTCCAGGAATCCGTTCGGAGACAAAGGACCCAGGCGGATCGATATCGTCTAGAAGCGCCCAGGTTTAAGACAGGAGACAAGGTATGGCTCTCATCAAAGAACATCAGATTAAAGACGCCTACCTTAAAATTGGCTCCCAGATTCTTGGGACCATTCAAGATCCTGGAACAGGTTAATCCTGTGGCGTACCGCCTGGACTTACCTCCCTCTATGAAGATACCATCGGTATTCCATGTCTCTCTTCTGAAACCTGTCAAACAGAGTTCCAGGTATCCTGATGTTGTTTCCCCTCCTCCTCCTCTGTTGGTGCATGGTCAAGAGGAATTCTAAATCCGCTCTGTCATTGACTCAAGAATCTCCAGAGGAAAGGTGCAGTTCCTTGTACACTGGAAGGGTTTCGGTCCTGAAGAACGTTCTTGGGTCTCCAGTGACCAGATTCACGCTCCCGGCTTGCTCAGACGCTTCCACGCCAGGTACCCAGACAAGCTATTTATGGATCGTCCGGAGTTCGATCCTCAAGGGGGGGGGGGGGTACTGTGAGGATTCGGGGATTGCGTCCCTTGCGGCGCGGTTCCTCCTCTCTACATAACAGTACTGCAGCGGCTGCTGCCTCCGATCTGCCCCCCGCTGGTGCGCGCACCCCCGCTCTGTTTACAGAGCGCGTGCGCACCCGCTCCTCTTCTACCAGGTCACAGACCTTAGCTCCGCCCCCTCGGTCATGCCGCGCCTCCGCTGCACGCAGCGTGCACGCGTGACGTCGCGCAACGAGCCCCAGCTGCGAGTCAAGATTGCTGTGAGCCCTTGTCTCCTGCAGCCTATCCTTTGCTCCACCTCCACTCCGCCCCCTCTCCTACTGGTTCCTGTTTCCTATAAGAAACTTCCTCTTCCTGTCATACCTTGCACAGTCCTTCCCACCTCAGTGCCGGGGTCAGGTTTTGTTTGTGGGCTCGCGCAAACGTTACATGACCACACCACAAACATCAGTAGTAACAGCAACAAAGAGGGGGGGGGGAACTGTGTTACACTAATAATGTATATCGCAAAGAGCAAGAAACCCTAATCTGATTAATAAGTGAATGATTTAAAACTTATATTCTTTAATGGTCATCAAGTTAAAAGAACTGGCAACGCACCACTCAGACTAGTCCACAACTATTATAATTCACGAGAATACACACCATGACTCCTGCTCAAATGAATGTTGTGCAGCCGCAAGGACTGGCAGCTGATCGCTATGCGATACTGTGTGCTGCCAACGTCAGTGCTTACCTCACGCCTGCACGTGTGAATGGCCACTGCAATACACGGTTGAGTCCATTCATTAATATGGACACAGGCATACACATTGCCACACCGGTGTAGTACAGTTGGTATTTGTGAGTGTGTATTAAATTACCTGTGATGTGCTGTATAGCTTACACACAGGGGGGGTCACTTCCCTCTGTATCATACGTATTCGCACAGTACAGGTACCTAGCAGTTGAGCCCATTTCTTAATATGGGCACAGGTATGCATATCAACCACAATGCATACTCGGTACTTGTATGTTAGCACTTCTCAAGTTGAGTTATTGCTGTGCAGTTATTAGCTGCACGCTAGGACTCCAGGTACTTGTCGGAGGCTATACTCTAGACTCAGAGTTTCTGCACACTCACACTGTCACATGCTAAACACTGGCATACTTCCGGGATTGGTACTGTTTGGTGCCCTCATAGGATATTTTCCTTGTGCTGTCCTGAGGGCACATATACATCAGTAGCCCCCTGTGATATAGCAACTGTGGTCACTCCACATCCACAGGCTGTTCTACACATCACCATTCTATTTCCCACACTATTACTGTTTCACAGACACCAACGCAAGGGTAAGCTGCATATCAGACCCCTTTGAAACAGTGATTTAATACCACTCAGTTGTTTCATTTCATATTTAATCCAGAGTGCCTTATGCACTCAACACCGGATTTCTATGTGTGTGTCCACTGTCTGGATTTTAACCCCAATTCTTTTAACTTGATGACCATTAAAGAATATACTGTAAGTTTTAAATCATTCACTTATCAATCAGATTAGGGCATTGAGTGCTTCTATTGGGTTTCTTGCTCTTTGCGATATATGTGTGTCTCAATTACCCATAGCACCTTTCCCATTACAACTATTCATTACTAAGCTGCAGCGGGGCATCCCTAAAATATTATTACACTAATAACGGTGTGCTCTGTGAACTGCCTACCTAGAACACATACCAATACACTGACTCACCAATTCAAAACTTAACCCTTATATTCTCTGAACCTATTCCTATTTAATTAGTCCTCATTAACTGCACATATTGAATCTATTTACAATTGAGTCCTCTCCTCAGCTCCCCCTCCAGAGGCCTGAGATAACTCTTCTTTGTCTCTCTTCAGCACCACACAGAAAAAGGGGAGTGGTTAGCTCTCCCCACACCCACTGGACCATCCCCTTATCCCACTCTGCCTAGTAACTCCCCAGGCAGAAGGGGGGTAATAATGTGTGTATCAAGGGGGGACTCCATTTTGTCTGCTATAACCATTCTATACTAACACTGCCATTTCGTTTAGTCTGATGTTAATTAACCTTTTACCCACTTAATGCTGGCTGAACTTCTGAACTATATATGTTCAGACATAGTTTTGGAATGAAGAAACAGGAAGTTTTAACCAAGGAGGCATAGCTGAAATTTATGTACGTCTCAGCATTTCAAGCAGAAATTATGATGTGCCCCGGTGCCCCAGACTGGCCAAACCATAAGTTCCCAAACTGTAACTTTCCATCTGTCACTTTGAAGATAAGCATGTAATAAGGGAAGTAAGCTTTGCACGTATACACTTTCGCTCGCTCGCCTATAAAACGTGACTGTAACCATTTAATAAACAGGAGAGGTTATTGACAACGCTAACTGGTGTCCGGCTCAATTACTTCTCCTCCGAGCTGCTCGTCTTTTCCTGTCCAGCACTCTAAGAGTGGGAAAAAGGCCTCCCGGGGGGTGATAAATCTATCCGAGTATGAGAGACGATTCCTACGTATATGAAGTAGAGAATAAATTTACAGGGGGTTACATGTGTAATGAGCCTGGCCACACAAAACAATGTATTTTCCGGAATGAATGTCCCTGCATGGCGCGGTGAAAGGAACCTTACCAGATGTGTTTATGGTGTTAAGAGCCCAACCACACCAAACACTGTCCCTTAAGGTCGTATGATGATGACAATGATGATGAGGACTCCTATGGGGTCCCATGAAAAGGACAATCTCAGAAATGCACAATTGACACACAAATAAACACAGCAAATTCACACACAAATACACACAGCATACCTTCCCATAGCAGCACATGGTAACTCCTCGCCCTCCTCGTTCTCCACGCAGAACCCCAAATAATACACCGTAGTACACGCTGGCTCTTTCGTAACTCAATATAAACAGTTAATATGATAATAGCCAACACTCTCGGTCGTGGAGTCTCCTGTACTCTCAACATGGTGTGCTCCTGCTTGATGAATGAAAAGAGCAACAAGAAAAAAGGCTGGTAGCGGAGCACTACAAAAGTAGTGAGGCATGATAGACAGAGATGAAAAAAACCTATATTTGACAAAATCCATACAACAGCAAGCAGTCCTCTAACGCGCTTCACACCTATTGCTGCTTTGTCAAAGAGTGACTCAATGCTTGCAGTGTTTTCCCTTAAGTATTGGTGTGTGGTTATCCAGTATGTACTGGGTGTATGGATAAAGATCACCATAAAGGGGAATATAATGTTTCAATAATCATGATAAATCCAGAAAACACCACTGCTGGGAAATAGTTACAAAGAACATACAGTATCAAAATAAGCAATTAATACTGTAAATTAAAAACATTTATACACAAATGTAATGTAGCTCCTTTTCCCTCACCCTAAGTGAGATCATGTAGCTATTAGTGCATTCTGATGCTGGTGCATAACTGTTAGGTAGAACAGAAGGTCTGAGATCTCCACAGTATTATAGGGAGACATCCGGACAGGATATCAATGATGGCTCATCGGTCAGCACAGAACCTCCAGCTCAGGAGGATCCAGGTGCAGCCAGGATGAAACTCAGGGGCAACTCTTCTTGGTTGTTCACACTCCAGACATCCCACCAGAGTGGCAAAGTGCACAGGCAAAGATCCATATCCATCCGCTCCAAGAAAAAATTAGAACTCACCAGCAAGAAAATTAAAACCTAATTTATTAGACTACACAAAAAACAAAATAAACAAACAGTACAAAGTACTCTCCCACGCGTTTCACGCTCACTGTGGCTCTTTCTCAAGGAGTAGTGAGATAGGGGAGGTCTTGAGTATTTAACATGCATCCCCGTCATGCAAGACAGCTGTTTAAAATAATTAATTAATTGATTATGTCTTGCAGAAAGAACAGAAGCAGAACACAGAAAGGTAAGTAGAAGAAAGAAGAAAGAAAATGAAAAAGATGAAGAAAAAGTTGCACTACAAGGAAACAAGCCATAAAAGCAATACATAATATATGAATAAATCAAATCAAATAAACATATAACAAATTGGAACTCGTATATGAAAAGGAATGGCATAATAAGATAATGACACTAATTTGACCAATATACCATAATCAGACATAAACAATAAAGTCTTACATCAGGTATAATGACCAGTAACGTGTACTCCACACCGGGCGCAGCCGGGGTGAACCGAGGGAGATGGAGTGAGTTGCTTTCTCACGTAATGTCCCCTTAAAGTGTTCCGTTAAGCCCTCCTTGCCTTCCCTGCTATCCTACATTGTTTGTGTACCCTTTTAACCCATAATATCCGGTGCAAACTCCTGTGACTATTTATGATACATGGCTGCTGCCAGCAGCATTGACCGTCACTCTTTGAGCTTGTACACGTTTTTTTTCAGAGTATCCCACCAGAGTGGGTATAACTGGAGTTTATTAGGTCCAGCACATTGTCACGGGAGACCAATGCTTTTAACACCAAAATACCCAGATCCCTTGATTGAGCAAAGCAAGAAATAAAATATATTGTTATTTATTTACACAATGAACATGCACAGCTTGATTTACATTTACAATTACAACAACAAAAATACACTTACTAGTTACAATGTTAAGTCTTGTTACAGGATGGAACCTAGATGGAACTGATCCCTGATGGGCTGCACAGATTATTATAGGGTTAAAACTCCCTATACTTAACCTGGCCAGCCAATCTCTGCGGGGAATTAATTATCCCACCTATCCTGGAGTTTGCCAATCCTGTGTAGCATGGCACTGGGAGCTTCAGCATAGCAACTGGGCATGTGCGAAAAACGCCATCTTTGCCCCACTTGTCACTTAGCATATAGGACCCTGCCCCTCTTCCCTGGTGACAGTTTGTCTGCATTGGGCCGAAAATCTGGACACCTGCTAAGATGGAGGTGTTTGCATCTACTCCTCCCCACTTAACACTTTACTTGGCTAACTCTTTTCAACTACAGGCTTTTTCCAGACACAGTGGAACCGAATCAGCGGGATGGCTTAGAAGTTTGAGTTATATATGCATTACTCCCCTCACAGGAATCTCCTGCTATACACATCTGAGCACAGTACTTACAACTTAAGTGTTATCTCCTGTTCCGGATGCCTGAATAAAAATCCCCTTATGTCGATGTAGCCAGGTCACCGCCCTCTGCCCTGCGACCCCCGTTACCTCCATGGCCGGGATGATGGTGGGTGCTGCCGGAGCCAAGCGGCAGACCCGCCACCCATTCTGGAGGGTGGGGGCCGAGCAGGGACGCTCCGGTGCTCCAGAGGTCCCCGGCGGCTCCCGTGCAGGGCGCCGCCATCTTGCGTGAGTTCGCGCATGCGCAGTGAGTGCCGGTGGCTCTAATGAGTTGCGCATGCGCAGTGATAAGCACGCAAACCCTAGCCTACCAGGGAAGGCTCTGGGAAGGGACTACAAGTCCCATGAGCCTCATCAGCACCCCACGTGACGCCAGGGAGCCAATAGGGCTACAGGAGCTCCCTGCTTGCAGGGAATAGATACATTTTGTGTGCTGGAGAAGCGAGGCAGTCAAGACCAGGAAGAGCTAGGGGAAGGAGGTGAGTGCAGGAGTCTGTGACCCGCTGCATTAGGCCAGCAGCCCCCTAGGCCCCAGATATGTCCTGAGCCACCTTATAGCTTGTGGTGCTGTAGGGACAGGCCCTAGGTTAGGGACCCTGCCCCATTAGCTGTTTGCTAGTTAGGGACACAGCGGACGCTGCGCTTCCCGCCAAGAGGCTTGGGCTCAAGCCTATGCCATTTAGAGAACTGGACTATCTTCAGGGTGGGATCGCCCCTGACGGATCACCACGCGGGTGGATCCTGGATGTCGTGCAGGAACTCGCCAGATCCTTTGTGAAGATCCTTTAAAGCCAGGTGCCACCGCACTGGGCAGGTATTGTTATAAGTGCACCTACAAAGTACTCACACATAGTTGCAGCGCTGACCACGGGACAAGGGGTTATACTGTGGACACGGTGTGGGGTTACACGGTGGTGGGCACGGGGTATATGCTCCTAAGCGGGAGTTACTGACATTTGAGACTTTGGTACAGTTATTGAGTTGATAACATATGGTTAATGTGAGTGTGTTGTGTTATGTTGATGCTGCATATAGTAAATGGTTATACCTATACTCCAGTGTATGTGATTACTATATGCGGGTCCTGTGTAGGGGACATTCTATACTCCTAGAATCCTGCACAGGTGGAAGCGCTGATCGAGAGCATTCCAGAGAGCGGTGATGTCACCAACTCTCCAAGCATGAGTGACGGGTGTCCGCGCTATTTCGCAAGCATGTGGGGGAGGGATCGTTGCAGGCAAGCTGAGCGCGGTTCAATTACAGATTTTTTTGTTTACGCAAGCGCCAAGCATGGGTGAGTGTCCATGCCTTAGTCCAGCTGCAAGGTTGGTGCTATGACTTAAAAGAGCAGAAATATGTTTAGCTCAGCTCCAAAGACCCCCTGCTTCAAACCTATTTTTTTTTTTAATGCAGGATTGCTGCTTTAAAGAGATATTGGGACAAGTGACTTCAAAGGGTAGAAAATGCCCTGAGCTGGCCTGGTTGACGTGCTTTTAGCTGTGATGATTAATAACCTGAAACAAATGAAAATAATTCACAGGTATCATGTAATTATATATACAATCTCATGCTATTAAGGCATTATGCCTTTTTTTAGATTCAGATTTTCTTTTATTTAATGAATTTGGTATGATGGGAAATGGGAGTGTTTTTCAGGACAGCACCCAGGTTCTCTCTTTTATCTCTTGTCCCTTCCTGTTGATGTATTTTCCTCCACCCCTTATCCTCCCTGGTGTACTAATGGCACCAAGTATTCCCAGATGACTGGAAGCTCCATCTGCCTTTTGTTTAGGTTTTCCTCTGTTTATTTGTCTGCCCTTGCTATTTGATTACCTGAATATGAAGAGGGAAGGCGGTGACCAATGTCCCTCAAGGGGTTGCCATCCTATTTAGTCCTCTGCCCCCACCATAGCAGGAGGCCCAGGAGGCTTTCAGACCCAGGCTTAAAACGTCTGCAGCTCAATTAGGCAGCTAATTCTGTAGCCTGATTACCTCAGCTGCAAGGCAGCTGTGTACTGAACCCTCAATAGCTTTAGTAAGGGGAAAAGCTAGACTAACCCACTGTTTGTTACACTGTGATAATGAGCCATTAGTGACACTGTTTTGTCACAGGACATGTCTTCCCCTGTAAAAGGCTTTAAGTAAGGATTTACATATAAACATACACCACCACCACTTCTATTTGCAAAATCCTTTTGGTGTCATGTACTGAATAGCCCTGTAACTATTCAATTCCACTGTGATACAGTTACACCTGCAATATCATATAGCTCTGCTTTAGCTATTAATTCAAATGTTCCTAATGTATTTGCCAAGCTTGTTCTCACATTAGCAAATATTGTATGCAGTTAAAGGCTGCTGCTTGTCTGGGTATTGTTTTAGGTGCCAAACCATGAGCTAAGGTCTTAATAAATTCTGAAATTCTGTGCAAAAATGGCACAGGAAAGCACGAAAATGCTCTTATCAGAGTAGGCCACGTAGTCTAAGTGGTGTAGGATGCAGAGATATCACAGTAGCTGTGAACTATTCCATGGGGATAGCACAAGCTGGAATTTTGTATCATGTAAAGATGTTAGTCCCACCAGTCTAATGATATGTATCATTTTAAGTGTTTTTTTTTTTTTTTTTTTTTTTTTTAACCTTTAAATCCTGCAGGGTTTAGTCTTTCTTCTTTCCTCTTTCATCTAGGGTATAAGTCTAGCATGCTTTTTTTATGCAAGAAAACAGGAAAAATCCCTAGCCTTCAGAATAACTAACAAAGGTCCCAAAACATTGAACAGATGAATATATTAATATCATTAATACATATTAATACATACATATTACGTGACATGGAATCAACTTGCATTATTACCATCTTTACTTATTATTTTGTTAAATTAATAATAAACAGCGGTCATAAATAAAGCTGTAACTTATTTATTAGAGTTATTTTTCTTTTTGGTTGGAAAATTAAAAAAAAAATTGTTTAGATCAGGAAACTCAGATTCCTCATTTGATAAGACTGAGGCATCCAAGGGTAAGTTTAGAATAAAAATAAAGGACGGTACTGATCTTAAAAGTGGATTCTTATATACACTGGACTTGCAATAAAGTCTAAGTAGTAACACATGTAAGAGCATCTCTGTAATTAACAATTTCTTATGTTTTTAAATGTGTAATCACTATTTTAACAATGAACAGAATATATAATTGCAGTCAATATAATCTAACCCTCTTTGTGATGGATTTAGAGGTCTTAGGAACGCAATATTGCTGAGATACTATAGGTTCAGTAATCATGGCTGAGTTATAAATACTGTATGTTCTTTTGAAAACTAGTGTGACAGCATGGAGATGCAATGCATATTTATTTTATATACAGTATGTTGTGTGCTGTTATAATATTTTTTTCTACAATTAGAATTTAATATCATAGAATTCTTTAAGCTCATATATGTCTGTTGGAAAACAAGTCTGTTCTTTTGTAAGGACAACAAGGTATTTTGAGTGATATACTGCTCTGGATATAATTAGATTTGGATGACCATGTCATGGCGTCATCTATAATCTCAGAAGTTTCAGCAAGAGGGGAATCTCAGTACTATATAGATCAGAAGATCCACACAAGAGCATCTCCTGTAGACTGTATGGGCTAAGGATTCTGACCACCTGGCTTCATATACAAATTACATGGATTTGCACCATGTGAGCAGTGTCCCATACATTTAACTCTTCAGCTGTTTGCCCAGGCTGATGTCTGCTGGAACCAGATCTATCCCTGCTTGGGTAGCCTCTCTTGATCCATGTGCTAATTTGGCGCTCAACACTAGTGAAATTAATAGGGTTTTCTCAATTTGAAGAAAAGAGCCTGAGTCTGACTATGACCTGACTCAGACTCTGAAGCTGAAGAGCACAGTAATTGTCTTGTGGAATACTTGATTTCCCCTTCACCTTGCAGCCCCACACCTCCATGTGTTCCACTTTTAAACAAAAAACACCAAGACACATTTGTGGGTTAAAACTGCCACAGCATTTACAGTATTTACAATCTTATACAGTACATAAATTAAGAAGACCTTGCCAGCACCACATACAGTTAGGTCCGGAAATAATTGGACACTGATACAAGTTTTGTTATTTCGGCTGTGTACCAAAATAAATTCAAGTTACAGTTAAATAATGCATATGGGCTTTAAGTGCAGCCTATCAGCTTTAATTTGAGGGTATTTAAATCCAAATTGGAGGAAGGGTTTAGGAATTACATCTCTTTAATATGTAGCCCCCTCTTTTTCAAGGGACCAAAAGTAATTGGACAATTGACCCAAAGCTGTTCCATGGACAAGTGTGGGCTATTCCTTCATTATTTCATCATCAATTAAGGAGGTAAAACGTCTGGAGTTGATTCCAGGTGTGGCATTTGCATTTGGAAGCTGTTCCTGTTAACCCACAACATGTGGTCAAAGGAGCTCTCAATGCAAGTGAAACAGGGCATCCTTAGGCTGCAAAAAAAAAAGAAAATCCATCAGAGAGATAGCAGGAGCATTAGGAGTGGCCAAATCAACAGTTTGGTACATTCTGAGAAAAAAAAGAACGCACGGGTGAGCTATGCAACACAAAAAGGCCTGGACGTCCACGGAAGACAACAGTGGTGGATGATTGTATGATCCTTTCCATGGTAAAGAAAAGCCCCTTCACAACATCTAGCCAAGTGAAGAACACACTCCAGGAGGTAGGCATATCATTATCCAAGTCTACCATAAAGAGATGTGTCATGGAACAAGTAAGCCCATTTCTGCTCTCTCTGATCACTCCCCCCCTTCTTTGCAGCTTCTGCGTGTCAGCTCCTAAGTTCAGCTGCATGTATTTGTTCCACACACACACAGTGCCTGTGTGATGTATCAATATGTTGCATTTTCTGCCTCTGTTCATGAGGTCTGTGAGTTGCTATAGCAACCTCTGAGATCCTTCTCAGAATGGACTATTCTGCACTCCCCCTGCCTTGCTGACAGTTAGTTTGTCCCATCTCACTTCTAGTGTCACCCTTGCTCCTCACTTCCTTTCACTCAAGAACACAGTGAGTACAGACCTGTCTGCAACTACCCCTGGCAAGGCCTTTCTGTCTTACCGTAGTTTACCTCATAGAAGCATCCCAGATAGAGAAGCTCTCTCACACTACACCTACAAGCACCCCTTTGTTTTCTTCTTCTGCAATAAAGTTAAGAAAGACAATCAGGACTTGTGATGCTTTCGAGGAGGGAAGACATGAGTTAAGCTAACTGGGATTTTTCATACATCATACATGACCCTGGTTCCAGTATAGTAAGACAGAGACCGTGTGCTGGATGTCTACACAGAAGCTGTCACTCACAGCCAACATGCTAGAAAAGTGCAGCATTACACTGCTATACAACAAACAGCTACAGCTTTATGCAAAAACAAGCAAACAGCTTTACACTGCAAGACAGAGCAGCAGGCTTTATACCAAAGAGCACAGACTTTTTACAGCAAAAGCCTTACAAACAGCAAGCAGCTAACACAGCTTTTGCAACAGTACATAAAGCAGCCTTAGGCCTTGGCCCCGCTGCCTACTACAGCGTCCGCTGTGGAGGACGCTGCACGGACGAGAGCCCTCCCCTCAATGGCGCCGGGCCCGCTGCGAGGGGGGCCACAGTGCTGGGGCGAGAGCTGCTTCTGCTCTCAATAGAATTGAGAGCAGGACTCGCGTCGGGCGATACGGCACGCCCCCCCGGCAGTTCAGCCAATGAGGGTGAACCTGCCGGGTGATGTCATGGCCGTGCCGCCATCACTCCCCCGCCACGCCCCCCCCCGGTCTCTCTTCCTGCAGTGAGCTGCAGACCAGGTAATCGGCTGCACGCGCCGCCAATCTCACGGCGCGCGTTGCAGCGGAGATACCGGGGCCTTAGCCTTACACTGTGACACAGCCTGCAGCTCACAGAACTTCTGCAGCAGTACAAGCAAGCAGCTTAGGACTGTTATATACAGGATGCGGCTGTGCGGCCCTTTGCGAACGCGCATGCTCGTGCCGCATGCGTTTCCTGTATATAGTGCCGGGAGCTGCAGACAAGTGTATATGTGTGTGTATGTGTGTGTATATGTTGTGTGAGTGAGTGAAAAGATAAACACAAAAGCGCACCAAGGGTCAAGATTTATATAAAACAATTAAATAAAATAACAAGTAAAAACTTACATATAAGAATATATAAGTCCAGTAGAGCAGTGCATCGGTAACAGTCCAGATGGGTTCTTAGGCGCGGGGTGTAGGTGCTGAGGCTTACAGATCAGTCCCGCGCGCTGGGGCTGGCTTGCTCGGCACCACGTTGTTGTCACTTCCGGGTTGCGGCTTCTCGCAGGACCCGTGTATAGTAGCCCACCACGATCGCCGGTCCTCCAGCATAAATCTCACTCGAGCAAGGAGAAAATGTCTCTAGCTGCTTGTGGGAGAGCTGGAGCTTGTTCTACCAATTGTCTGTGTACCAATAGCACTGTGTGAACTATTGGAGTGTGTAACAGGGGACTTATCCCTGTTCAGGTAATGTGCTTCTAATCCAGCAGTGTGGTGGTTAACTGCTGGTAGTCAATTAACAAAACACCACCTGGCTGATTAGATGGCTTAGAAAGCCTGTCTTTTGAAACAGGAAGTGAGAACTCTTTAGCTGACACCTGAGCTGAACTTGGAGACACACTTGTCTTGAGCTCTGCCAAAAGATAGCAGAGCCGCTTTCAAGACACAGGGAAAACTTCTAAACCTGTATGCTGACCAACCCTGGAGACAAGGGAGCTGAAGCAGGGACAGTGAAGATTTTCCCTATAAACCACCAGGAACAGATAAGACTTTCATTCTTAAAAGACTGCTTATATCTGCTTATTGCATGCTATGTGTTTGGGGTTGGGAGAATTGCTTAACTAATGGAGATGTGAACTAATTGCAAGGATTTCACTAGAAATACTCCCAAGTGAATGGAAGCTTTGTTCCCCCCTGTGTTTGGATAATTTCTTGATGAAAAGGAAAAGGCACAATAAAGCCTATTATAATTTCACATTATAACGACTCCAATTTTGTACCTCTGTGAATGTCCGTCTTCATTTGGTGTCCGAGGTGGGACAAGAGGTGTCTTTGTAGTTAAAAGGACCGGAGTTTTTATGTGAAATTTTTTTGTTATGCTTTTTGCCTACAAACTGTCTAAACAACTTGAAAAAAAAACCCCTCTCATGCAGCATAGGCAGAGTTAAAGGGGTACACACCACTGAAACTTACACTGCACTGAGACTTACAAAAACCACGGATGGACACTTTTCCCCAATCCCAAGAGACTGCTGAAGCAGGTAAACATTTAATTGCCTATCACAAAGTGTAATACTGTCATTGAAATAGGGGTTTTGCCTTCCAGCCATAGTCAGGGTTCAAGAAGTGAGTCAGCCCTTGAAAAGGGATAGGTGTTTATTGTTTTCAAAAGTTTCGCTGAAGCAGTGAATACAGATGGTGACCCATGAGGGGTACTGATTTTGCAAATAAAGGTTGCCACACCGCATAGGGCTACCAGCTGTGAATGGAGTATATGCAGAAAAGTGTGAAAATTGATACAAAGACTGTGCTGAAGCAGGGGAATTTTTAGCAAACAAATGCTGAGTGAAACATTGCCCTATAAAGGAAAAAGGTTTTTCAAAGCCAATTGCTGAGTGTTGAGTTACCCTGCCGGGAATGAAAGAAATAGTCCACTGCAAAGAATGTTTTTTTTCTGCAAGTAAAAAAGTATACCTATTACCTTGGGAGCAAAACAGACACCCAAAGAGTGAAGTGTGAATGCCATAATACCCAAAGATGAGACTGAAAATTACTGAACTCAGGCAGAAAACCAAATTCTGTTGCTGAAGCGGGGAGATTGCACCCTGCAAGAAAATGGTGTAAAGCAAATAGACTTTTTTACCTAGCAACTGCACAACTTGTATACCTGATAAAAGAAAATGCATGCACATTACTGCTGATATTGAAAAAAAATTATCCAAGAAAGAAAAGTCTACAGAGATGCCTGTGAGAGCTACGACCTCTACAAGCAAAATATACCCATCTGTTGGACTTCCACAATTGGGGGTTCTAGCAAATACAGTGGCAACAGCTGCAATAGCGCCTCCTGAGATCAGGAAGAAAATTATACCTGATAGCCTAAAAATGGAGGACAAGTTGCAGCATTCCTGTAATGAACCCTACCCCACGGAAGAGTGGCCCTTCCAGTCCAATAAAGAGGAAGACATCTCTTACGGGGAACCCGAACCGAGTCACACCCACAAAACACCCCAAGAATGGTGGGGGTGCCTGAACTCGGCACGAACAGAAAAGACCGCTCCCTTTGATGACGAATATGATCAGCAGGAGACAGAGCGGGAGCAGTGGATCACCGAATATGTCTGTCAGCTAAAGAAGCTGCAAGAAAAGCCTGGCGTATATAATGAAGCTGCTAAAATTTCAAACGAAGATGGAGACCCCAATATCCCTGAAGGGACGGTGTCATCCAAATCAAAAAAGAAGAAAAAGAATAAGAAAAGCGGTTCTTCACTTACCGTGGAAGTAACAGATACGTCCGCAGATCCTGTGGAGGAAAAGGGGGACCGAATTGCCCTGCAGCCTAGTAAAAATGGAGAATTCGTCCCACGGTTAACCGAATATCCAGAGGGCCAAAGGCAGAAATCGTATACAACAAAGAAGTGTCTGTCCGGTGCCAACAGTGAGGAACCCTCAACCAGTCATCCCAGGGAAGTGGAGCCGAAACCAGTGAGTGACGATCCCTTGACCAGCCCTGAAGACGCCCTAAAAATTGCCAGGCATGACTGTGATCTGCTCTGTGAAGAATTGGAAAGGGAGAGAAAAAATAATGCTGAGCTACAGAAGATTGTGCTCGCAATTTACTCTGCGGCCAGGACAGAATTGGACGATCTCAAGACTGAGCTAGATACTGCAAAGGCTACTATTTCCACCATGGATGAAAAGCAGAGCCAATCTGATAAAATGGTGGCTACGCTAAATCGGAAGTATGAGGAGGCACTGAAGCAGATGACAGTCTTCCAGCAAGAGGTTCACACTCCTTGTATAGAGCGGAATGCCTCACAACAGGAGGTTAACAGTGTCCGGATAGAAGTGGACGTATCTCAGAAAGAGGTTCAGACACTCCACAGAGCACTTGATGCCTCACATCATGAGACCAACAGCTGCCGCGCAGAACTGGAAGTTTCCAGAAAGGAACTACACAGTCTCACTGAGGAGCTGGACATTGCTAAAGAAACTATTGGTAATCTTGATACAGATCTCAAAATCTCTCAGAAGGAGCTTCAGACCCTCAACCTAGAGAAGGAAGTCTCACGCCAGGAGAGTGTCATTCTCAAAGCAGATGTGCGTAAATGGAAGGAGGACTGCAAAGAAGCCCTGAAGAATACAGAGACTGAAAAAAGAGAAAATTCAAGATTAAAAACAGAAAACTTAAAACTGAAAGAAGAAAAGTTTCAGTTGACAGAAGAAGTCAAGGAAAAGTTTGAAGCAGAGCACCGACTGCAGAACCAACTGCAAGGTCTGCGTACACACCTCCAGTATGTTGAGGAGAAGCAGCAAATGCTGCAGGAAGAAAAGCTGCAGGCTGCTAAAGAAATTCAAGTGCTGCAGGAACGTCTGATGACCCAGTATGTCCCCGCAAAGCAGCATGAGAAACTGAAGGCTACCCTGAGCATCACCAATGCAACGCTAAAAGCCAAGTTTAGAACCCAGGTGACGCGGCACAAAAGGGAGCACAAGAAGGTCCAGAAACTGAAACAAGTAACTGTGGCCCAAGCAAAGAAGTTCATAGTGCGCCACAAGGCAACAAAAATGACAGAGCTCCAGAATATGAAGGAGACTCTGATACAGACTCAGAGAAAGCACCAGTATCCCACAGTAACTAATGCCCGTGAGGACAAGGGTACAGTGAGAGTTGGGGACTCCATGCAACTTCAAAACAAAATTACGAAGTTTGAGCCACCTAAGAAAGCACTAGCAAAACCTACAGCTGCCCAACAGGCAACAAACAGAGGTAGGAGTGCAGAATCAAAACCAGAAGAGTCCTTAGCTGAGGAAGCTGAAAAAATAGGACGTTCTCTGGAAAAGGAGGTGGAGGTGCAACTCGGTCCCAAAGAAGCTGAACTGGCGACTCCGTGGTGTGGAGAAACTGCAGATAGACCGCTTAAAGAGCAGAAAACTCTAAGGGCTAGTCCTAACGGCCCTACAACTGTTGCCATACACTTTGTCTACAAAAAGAGGAGTGCCCGACGCAACAGAAATCTCGTGACCGCGCACGAGATAAAAAGACTTTACGTGGAAAAAGTCCTCCTCGAGCGACTGAGGAGTGCTGATCTCAAGCACCTTCGGGAGGAGACAAAAATAAACTGGAGAAAGGGCTCCAATCCCAGCGGGACAGAGGGTTCTCTTCCTCCATCCACTCTCATTCAAGTCACAGAAAGATCTCGAATGAGAGTGGAAGGATGGGCTTTGGCCGTGGTAAGCCCGAGCTTCCCACAAACAGGGACGGTATGTAACAGGGGACTTATCCCTGTTCAGGTAATGTGCCTCTAATCCAGCAGTATGGTGGTTAACTGCTGGTAGTCAATTAACAAAACACCACCTGCCTGATTAGATGGCTTAGAAAGCCTGTCTTTTGAAACAGGAAGTGAGAACTCTTTAGCTGACACCTGAGCTGAACTTGGAGACACACTTGTCTTGAGCTCTGCCAAAAGATAGCAGAGCTGCTTTCAAGACACAGGGAAAACTTCTAAACCTGTATGCTGACCAACCCTGGAGACAAGGGAGCTGAAGCAGGGACAGTGAAGATTTTCCCTCCAAACCACCAGGAACAGATAAGACTTTCATTCTTTAAAGACTGCTTATATCTGCTTATTGCATGCTATGTGTTTGGGGTTGGGAGAATTGCTTAACTAATGGCGATGTGAACTAATTGCAAGGATTTCACTAGAAATACTCCCAAGTGAATGGAAGCATTGTTCCCCCCTGTGTTTGGATAATTTCCTGATGAAAAGGAAAAGGCACAATAAAGCCTATTATAATTTCACATTATAATGACTCCAATTGTGTACCTCTGTGAACATCCGTCTACAGTGTGAACTAGTTGTGTGAGTGAAATGAA
This sequence comes from Ascaphus truei, assembly GCF_040206685.1. NCBI lineage: Eukaryota > Metazoa > Chordata > Amphibia > Anura > Ascaphidae > Ascaphus > Ascaphus truei. The sequence goes on along the minus strand of NC_134486.1, from coordinate 203,952,411 downwards.
GTCTTAAACTTTTTTTTTATTTAAAAAAATCGTACTTAATATTTCTTTTTTTTTTTGCAATTATTTACCCCACACTCACACACACACACATCCACGCATACATACATACATACACACATACACACTACTACATACATTTGAGCGCAGGCAGCGGTGCGAAAAGATGAATTTCTTCATCTTCGCTGCTGTCTGTCGGCACCCGTCTCCCTACCGTGCACATGCGCGTCCCTCGTATAGAAAGGCTGACTAACGTCAGCCAAATAAAAATCCGCACGCACGGCATAGCGCGCACATGGCACTATAGAACGTGCCTTACACTGCACAGAGTCTGCAGCTCACACACAGGCATCAGCACAGCAGTCAGACTGTGCACTATACACAGAACTTTGATTGCTCTTTTCTATCTTTGAGTCCACCCTCTGCACAGCCTAACAGTGAGGAATTACCATCTCACCTAACCCTGCGCACGTTCCCACGGCTAGCGCCACCAAGGGCCACGCCACCGGACACCGCCAGGACACGGGTCAGAGCCACCGGAAACCTGTAAGTACAGCTACCCGTACATTTACCACTGCAGGACACCCACCGGCACTATCCGAGACAGTTATCCATCGCTGATGCAGGTAAACAGACCGCACGCCACACGCACTGGCTAAAGGCCTACACACACCTGCAGCATGGCAGAACTCAGATCCTCACCAGACATCACGCAGGAGAGTGATCACTCAGACACAGAGACAGCTGCGCAACTGCAACAGGCGCAGGCAGATGCAAAGCCTAAACGGACAGTCACACTGTAAGAAAAGGCGCACGAAAGGTACGAAACTGACATTGAAGCATTCCGCGCTAAATTAGAGTTGGCCTGGGAAACAACCACACTTGGGATACGCAATGTCGCCGGCGCTGGCAATTATGTACAACAGCTCGAGCAGGCAATAACTCAATTGAAGATAGATAACTCCTGCTACGAAGCGCTGTCACAGGCATATTTCACCTATCTAACAAGAACTAACATGGAAGATAGCCTGCGAGAACGCGACCTGCAAAAAGCGATTGACCTAGAACGTGATGGCATTGTGCAAACCGCCATCAAGGAAGCTGAGAATAAGAGAAAAGACCTTTTGCAGGAGACCGCAGGGCAGCGTTGCGCGGGTCCAGGCACTCATCAAGGTCAGCAAGATCAGCGCAATCTAACGCGTCGAGCGCAAGCGCAAGTGCTACCAAGGCACGAGTCACTGCAGAGGCCGCACGTACCAGGGCCGAATATGGTGGGTGAGAGGCAGCCGTAAGGGCAGAAAAAGCGCGCATAGAAGAGGAGGAGCAGAACGCCGCCGCCAATGCCGCCGCCGCTGTGCATAGAAAAGCCGAATTGGACACGGATCTAGGAGCTCTAAGCAAAGAAGAGGACGGTGGGAAGCAACTGTACAGACGGATAGCCTCTGTGGATCCAGTACAACGCACTGAAGACTACATAAGGAGCCTCTTCAGCGTAAACACCAGCACGCCATCTCAACACGAGGGGAGTGACTCCACAGACACAGAAGACTTGCTAGGTCCACGTGGAGAAGACGCTGTTCCTTTAAGGGTACATGCTACCAGGGATAGCCACAGCCGCAACAGTGATCCACACGCCAGCGTGCATATGGATGCACTACAACAGGCTCGCAATCCAGGTACACCCAAACGGGAAAACACAGCCCCTCACACTGACCAGCAGTCATCACGCGTCCACACCAAGGAAGAGGCGACCGCAAGGACTCTCCCGATAACTACCTCAAAACGCGACCAATACGCCGATCCCTCAGGCCTGACAGACATGGGCAAGTACATGATCCGGCGTGACATGGTGCAAACAGGACTTACCAACTTTGACGGATGTCCTGAGAACTACCGAATGTGGAAGCTCACGTTAAAGGACGCAATCAAGAGCCTGGGCAAGGCAAGAGCTCAGCCTGCTATCCAAATGGCTGGGGAAAGAATCCAGGGAACACGCGAAGAGACTCGGGATGGCAAACGCGAACCACCCCCAAGTAGGTCTTGACCTAGTATGGGAAAGGCTAGAAGAGTGCTACGGTAGCCCCGAAGCAGTCGAAGATGCGCTCTTCAAGAGAGTCGAAAGCTTTCCCAGGATCACAGCTAAAGACTACTTGAAGTTATGAGAGCTTGGGGACCTGCTGCAAGAGCTGGAGTTTGCAAGAAAAGACCATTCCTTAACAGGTCTCAACGTCCTAGATTCAGCTCGCGAAGTGAGACCCAATCTTGGAGAAGCTACCTTACAACCTCCAAGAAAGATGGATTTCACAAGGCTCCAAATACAAAAGGGAGAGGCAAGTCGCCTTCCCTCCCTTCTCATTCTTCTTGAGCTTCATCCACGAAGCGGCGAGGACAAGGAACGATCCCAGTTTCATCTTGGGTGCACAGACAACACACAGTGCAAGCGACCTGAGGAATGAGAGACCAGTAGCGAGATATGGTAACACTCGTACACCCATCTCGATCTACAGAACGGACGTGTCCCCCACGATCCAATCAACTCCCGATCAGTCGGTCACCGGAGACGAGAAACCAAGGGACCCAAACAGGGAATGTCCCATACACAGAGAAACCACACCCACTTAACAGGTGCTTTAGGTTCAGGATGAAGTCCCTAGAGCAGGCTTGCACAACACGTGGCCCGCGGGCCGCATGCGGCCCGCCTGCACTCATTGTGCGGCCCATGACTGCTTTCCCTATCTTCCTCCCTCCTGAGCCTCCTCTCCTGGCCGCGGGTCCCCCCTTCCTCTCCCGGCCGCGAGTACCCCCCTCCTCTCCTGGCCACAAGTCCCCCCCTCCTCTCCTGGCCGTGGGTCCCCCCCTCCTGTCCCGGCCACGAGTCTCCCCCTCCTCTTCCGCCCGGGAGCCGCGATCCCCCTCTCCCACCCGGGAGCCTGAGCCCCCTCCTCTCCCGCCCGGGAGCCCCAAACCCGCTCTCAGGACTGCACGAGTGTGCTAGTCCTGCCTGCTCCGTGAGGTGCCGGGGGGAGGTGAGGTGCAAGGGGGGGTGAGGTGCAAGGGGGGGTGAGGTGCAAGGGGGGGGTGATTTGAAGTGCAGGGGGTGATTGGAGGTGCAGGGGGGTGATTTGAAGTGCAGGGTGGGTGATTTGATGTGCAGGGGGGGTGATTTGAAGTGCTGGGGGAGTGATTGGAGGTGCAGAGGGGGGGGATTGGAGGTGCAGGGGAGGGTGATTGGAGGTGCAGGGGAGGGTGATTGGAGGTGCAGAGGGGGGTGATTGGAGGTGCAGATAGGGGTGGTTGGAGGTGCAGGGGGGGTGATTGGAGGTGCAGGGGAGGGTGATTGGAGGTGCAGGGGAGGGTGATTAGAGGTGCAGGGGAGGGTGATTGGAGGTGCAGAGGCGGGTGATTGGAGGTGCAGGGGAGGATGATTGGAGGTACAGGGGAGGGTGATTAGAGGTGCAGGGGGGTGAATGGAGGTGCAGGGGTTGATTGGAGGTGCAGAGGGGGGTGATTGGAGGTGCAGGGGAGGGTGATTGGAGGTGTAGGGGGGGAGCAGGGGGGGTCATTGGAGGTGCAGGTGAGGGTGATTGGAGGTGCAAGGGGAGAGAATGATGTGAGGTGCAGGGGGGGAGAGTTATGTGAGGTGCAGGGGGGAGAGTGATGTGAGGTGCAGGGGGGAGAGTGATGTGAGGTGCAGGGGGGAAGAGTGATGTGAGGTGCAGGGGGGGGGAGTGATGTGAGGTGCAGGGGGAGAGTGATGTGAGGTGCACGGGGGGAGGAGGATGTGAGGTGCAGGGGGGGATGTGTGGGGTGTGCAGGGGGGTATTGTGTGTTTGATGTGGAGGGGGAGGATTATGTGTGTGGATGAGGGGGAGAGATGGGGTATGAGAGATAGATGGGGAGTATCGCAAAGGTTGATAGTGAGGGGTTCTGGGGGAGATATGAGGATGATGATGAGGGGTGCTGGGGGAGATATATGAGGATGATGATGATGATGATGAGAGGTGCTGGAGGAGAGATGATGATGATGATGATGATGATGATTTTACCCGAGCGGCCCAAATTTTTTTTGCTTGGAGCAGTTCGGCCCTTCTCGCTTTATGAGTTGTGCAGGCCTGCCCTAGAGGAACGCAAGAAGTTGCTCGGAGAATTCGGAGTTTGCTTCAGGTGCTGCAATTCCACAACTCACCTAGCCAGAGACTGTAAAGAAGACATCAAATGTGTAGTGTGCAAAAGTGACAGGCACGTAACATCTCTACATCCAGAGGCGCTGACACTCCACCAACTCAACAACCCATCCTCCATAGCTGAGCATGGCGGGGAGGAAGGAGAAGGAGACCCAACATCTGTCACGTCTCAATGCACCGAGGTTTGCGGGAAAGGAAGTGACAAAATGTCCTGCTCCAAAATATGCCTTGTCGCAGTGCACCCCCAGGGACAACCTGAGAAGGTTATTCGGATGTATGCAATGACAAGGTCATACCCTTGAGATCAGCAAAACCATCTTCACATCAGGGGAATGTGTCAATGGCCTAGGATGATCAGTAGTCAAGACCACTGAGGATGATGAGTCGACTCCACTCAAGGAAGAAAGTAACCTCCTGAAGGTGACCGTCAAGAGGATCGTCCAAAGGAAAAGAAACAATCGGACGGTCCCCCTGCGAGCAATGGCCCAGCTAAGATGTACAGTCATTCCTCTCCGAAAAATACCAAGTGGCAGAGCAGCCAGCTGCCACAGCTGGCATAGCTGCAAAAGATTGCACCCTGCAGGTGAAGCCAAAGGGGCAAAACGACTGTCCTCTCACATGTCTCAAAAGAGACAGTCGCAGAGACATTTCATAAAGGGATTTACAAGGGCAAAAGAGACAGTTCTTCGTTATGTCCAGGGAGAAAACAACCTTCTGGCGGCAGTTAACAAAGAGACACAAAGACGTTTCCCCAAAATACGTGGAGACGTTCTCGTGCAAGAGAAATGTTTCGACGGCCTAGGGTGCACAGCGTTCCAGACAACAAGGGATGGTAACAAACGAGCACCATAGAGAATGTACCCTATGGGGAATTTAGACGTTTAAAACGGAATTGCACAAGGAAGGAAGATTACGAATCACAAATAGAGCCAATGAGGCAAAAATGTGTTGAGAAAAGATACCAGAAAGACAGAGGATAACAGAATCAAAATTCTTTGATTTAAAAGATACCAGAACAAAATAATAAGCAATGCAATCCAAAAAGTCAGTAGTCTAGATAGATTAAAGATGTTAGAATACAAAACCAACACACAAGAAAGTACAAGAGGAAGTAATCAAAGAATTCCTTTTATTACCAAATTCAGTACACAATCTAATGATATTAGAGGAATTCTCAACAAACACTGGCATGTATTAAAAAAAAAAAGACCAATGGCTGAAGGAGGTTATTAGTCATAAACCAGATGTGATTTTTTTCAAGAGCTCCGAATTTAAAACAAACTAGTACCTACAGGTAGCTTCATAAATAAAAAATCAAAAGAAAACTGGTTAGACCAAGCCTCTAAATGGTTTATCAAATATCTTAACTGCAAAGCCTATAATAATAATAGAAAGCAAGAAACAAAAATAAAGGAATTCATGAGCAGTATATCTCCACTCAAGTACACTATTAAATCGAACATTACAGTACATGCAATAGCAAAGGAATAATATATGCATTAGAATGTAGCTGCAAATTGCAGTATGTGGGTAGGACTATCTGGAAATTAAAAACACGAATTGGTGAGCATATAAGGAACATCACAAATGGATTAGAGACCCATAGAGTATCCCAGCACTACAAATTGAAACATGGCATGAATCCTAAATGTTTGAGATTTTGGGGGATAGAAAAAGTAGACCATGATTGAAGAGGAGGAGACTTTGGTCAGAAAATGTCCAAGAGGGAAACCTTCTGGATATTCACTCTGCAAACACTAGCCCCATTAGGTCTCAACATAGATATGGAAAGTGCAGCCTTTCTCTGAATATGTTTATGTTTTGTATGCACATTTTATGGATATTATCCCCTTTTGTCAATATATGTATTTTTAAATCATGTTTTAAATAGCTGTGGATTGTTTGGTAGTAATATTCTTATACAGACCACAATCAGAGCTTCAACACAAATTGAAGGGTACAATTAAGTAACTGGGAGGAGTAAAAATCGGAGCACTATAAAGGAAACTGCATTACACCCACTATGACATCACTGAAGAAGCCAAACCTGGCGAAACGCGTTTGATGTGGATGCCTTTTTGATCACTTGGAGCCACCATACCTCTGGGGATTGTGGATAGCCCAATCAGCTTTGGGAGTTAGCGGAGAGACCGGCACATGCGCGGTGCGGAGACACGGACGGAGAGGAACAGACCAGACTGTGCATAAGTCTGGAAAAGCCTCCATTTGCCGTGGGACCTAGCTGACGACTAAGGGCTGCAAAACAGGTGACTGCTGGTATATTTGCTTGTATATCTATGTACAGAGATATTGCTCCAGGACACTAACAGCTGCTGAATCCATCAAACTCTATGTGTTTGGCTGTTTGTGAGTGCTATTTTTATCCATATTTTTAACTTTCTCAATAAACAGTATTATGCTATTCCTCTCTCCACTTTCATCCTTTAAGGTAACAGCAGGAAGGACATAGAGGAGTATACGCTACGGGAACAAAAACACAGGCAAGTGTTAAGTTCTCTAATTCTACTTCTCTACAGATATTACTAGCACTGTCGACGTATATTATACCACTTGTTTGTGGTGTGTTCTCTGTCTTTCTTTTACATATCACAGAGAAAAAGGCAATAAGACCACGCGCTGGAGGACTACTATATCTTTTATAAACGAGCACCATCGATGGAAGATGGAGAATTCCAGAAGTTAATGGATAAGGAGCTCTTCAAAGACAGATCGGGCAGTTGGGTGACCCCGCTACCATTCCGTTCACCAAAAAGACGCCTCCCAAACAACAGAGTACATGCCATATCTACATCCGCGGCCCCGTTTATTCTCCAACATCTCCGAATTTTTTCGGGGATTTTTTCCGCATGCCAAGCACTTTTCTGAATTTCACCACGTTAATGACGCATTCATACCGCATTCATGTCGGCGTCACCCGCAGTTGATGTATTTATTGATGTGTTTATTGATAATGGTTCGGATTTAATTGGTTACAATTCTTCGCTTATCCGCCAGGTGGCAGATATTAATGAATTGTAATGCGCATGCGCTTCAGTAATGTGTTGACTTGCAGGGGTTTAAAAGAATACCACAGTGGTCCATTTTAAATTGGCCTTGGTACTGAAGAAGTTACAATAATGTATTAATTTAGGCTTTTCATATTAAAAATTACATGCACAATGTCTGGTGTTTTATTGTCCTGAGAGTCCCGACATGAGTGCACCACCGCAGTCCGTGTTCCAAAAACCCGACAGAACGTACGCTTATTTAATATGGGCGGCAATTAATGCAACAGATGATAAGATGGCAACAGTTGGTCAAATTTATCAGTATTTTATCGAAAACTATGACTTTTACAAATTTTCACCAGATGCTCATGTGTGGAAGCGTGCAATAAGGAAAAAGTTATGTATTGATCCGTGTTTTTTTCGTATTGATCCCGGTGTTATTGGAGGGTATTGGTGTGTATCATTGGATTTTTCCCCTATCTATGATCATGGAGACTTCAAAAGGCAAAAGGTCATGTTAAAACCAACTAAGAAATGTCAGTCGCATGCAAGCAATGCGCCAGCGCCAGCACCAGCACCGGCTTCCAATAACGGTCCGACCGTCAGTGAAAACCTAGTGACTGGCAACCCTGCTGTCTGTCCCTCCCGGATACCTGCAGCCTGAGCCAGATTTCGCGTACAGATTCCAGCAAGCTTGCATGCACCTAAGCGATTTCCAGCCTCATCAGCTGACTACAGGTGTAGTAGTCCCGCTGTCACCTGTCAACTACGTGTATAATCAAGAATATGGGACTGGCAGTGGCTCGGCGCCAGCTGATTAGCGAAGTCTTTGGTGAGTAATGTTGCCGTATTTTATTCTGTTTTTTGAAATATCAATTCAATGCACAGTCAAGCGATTCTCCTGTAAGCAATATCTCCTGTAAGCAAAATCATTGGCTGATCAGCTTCTACAGTAGATACTGAACAATTGGTGGAAAGCTAGGCGCATGCGCATTGGAACCTTCTTGAAACGCATATGCGTGTCATCACATCGACAGTAGGCGCATGCGCATGTGAACAGGAGACCCCCCCCCCGAGAAAATTATTGGTGGGACTGACTGTGGGAAATTCTTTAGGGGACTGACTTACCATTACAGCAAAACGTGTACTTTTGTTTTTCCTCAGAAAAGAAAACTTTGTCATCTCATGCGGAAAACGGCAACTTGAGAGATTTCGATGGATAATATCGCTTTGTGTAACAATGCCTGCACAATGCTGAATCGAATTTAAAAAAACACGTACCGTAGTCTACAGTTTAGTGGCCGTTGATTGCTGCAAGACTCTCGTGGTCTCGGAGATCACCCGCTCCCTCCCAAGTCTCTGCCATTCCGGAGCTGGGCCATTCCCTGTCTCCGGGCGGTTCGGTGGTTACAGTGGCTACAGCTGTGGATCGTAGCTCAGCCTGCCGGGTTTCATGTACTTGGACGTCCTCCTCCATCTGCTCTACACTTCTGCCCTCCGTGGGCAGCCCGTACTCGTGGCACTTGTCCTGCAGCTGAGCCCGGGTCCGGACTGAAGATGAACCGGCACCCTCGCTCATGGTAAAAGGCTTCTCGTGAGTAGGGAAGAACAGTGAGGTGGTGCTATATCCCCCGTTAAATGATGTATAACCGTGTGCTCAATATCATTAGCCTTAGGAACTTGCAATTTCCCCGAGTTCCTAAGGTATTACAGAGTCCCGCAGTACAATGTAATACAGATTCAGTTCAATCCCGCCGCTGCCACCAGTTTATTATAAGCCTGTGACGGTAGCGTCGGACAGGGTTATAATATACACACAAAAATTACTTCACTGGGTTGAACTGAATGCCACTAAGATATAATAAAGAAAGTTTATTCCTTAAAGAAGGAGAAAACACAGAATAATACAATTAACGCACAAGATTTGAACACTTATTTAGGGTTTGGGAAATGAAGCAGTCAGGAACGGGACTGGCAATTCATTCAGGGTACAAAACTAAGTCACAACAAAGAACACTAACCCTGGGTATAGGTCTGACCCTAATGTATATAGGGTTTGAGTCCTATACCTTAACATGGAATTTCAACACACTAAATCAAAGGCGTTGGTGGGTCTACTAGGCTGATCACTAGCCCATCATAGCCTTTGTTAAAGGTGTGACACACAATATTTTGCATAAGTACTCAGGGATTGTTCTCCTCTGCCCTGGCATTCACAAGCAGAGTGGGGGAGAGCCTTTGACTAAGGGCCCACTGTAGACCACTTGTCGCACCCTGACCATTTAGCATATTACAGAGCCCATCTCTTTTCCCGCGCTTTTATGCCAGATACAAAATACAATATTTCTGCCAATCATGGTTATATCAAAATAATCCATTCAGTTGGGCCGAGCGGACCAGAACTTGCCCGACCCTAATGCCGGAGGGTACTCTCCATTGTAGCCAAGTTTCAGCTCGCTAGGACCCACAGAACCGGAGTTACAGAAAATGGGTTTAAATGCCTTTTTTAACCAAGATACATTTCTCCGCCATTGAAGTCAATGGCAGAATCACACAATTCAATACTTACCCCGACTCCGTTCTGCTGATCAGAGAGGGTCAGGATTTGCCATGCAATCAAGCCGATGCTATGACTATCTGCTGTACAAATCCTGGCTCTCTAGTTTCCACAGAACCGGAGTTACAGTTTTACCTTCTTTTAACTTAGCCGTTTAAACACGTGGCTTTCCCCCATTGGAATCAATGGCCGGCGCCTCCATAGAAAATGCATGAGCCTGGCGCTGCCATTGGATTCAACGGGGCCTCCGCTACCATTGGAATCAATAGGGACGGCGCCGCCATAGGAAATGCATGGAAATGCATGGGCCGGCGCCGCCTCCGGTCTGGCGCGACCCTTTCCCGGGGTCATTGACCGTCGGACCCTGTTGGGATCGAGTGAGGGGGGTCCTAGGATCTAGAGGCAAAAAGAACTTTATTCCGGGGTGCCCTAGAACCTAAGTTTCCCACGCCAATTGCACGTGAACTTGACCGGGGGTTGATCAAAGCTCTTTTTTGAAAGGGTTTCCGCTCTTGCGGTTTTGCGGGCTGGCGGGCTGCCAGCTCGTCTCCGGAGGTCGGCATCGAGGAATCCCCATTGAAACACATTGCGCCATTGACTTTCAATGGGGAACCGCCGCTCCTCCTCTTGGGCGCCACCTACAGCTCTTCTATAATATCAGGCCCAAACCAGTGCAATTCCCATTGACTTGCATGGGGCTTCAATGGCGCCCTATGGAGAAGCTGAAAAATGGAGACTGCAAAGGCGGGAAAAGGGACAAAGGGCCATAAATACAGAATTAACATTAACCCTTTCCTTCCCGCATAGATCCCAGTGTATGTGTTGGTGCAGACACTGGAATGGGAACAATACATATTTACAGGTGAATACACATTTGAGTGTTGCAGCAGGGTAAAGAACACATTAATGGACCGCAGTCCAGTTAACCCCCTGCCTCCTACGTGAGAGCAGGGGGTGGCCAAATGGGGTGTAACCCCTTTAATACCGCGCCAAACCCCCTCTCCCATGACAATACTCTCTCTAGGTAGCCTAATAACATCTCTTGGGTTTAAATATCACCTCTATGCTGACGACACACACATTTACCTTTCAACCCCTGCCCTTACACCTGCTGTACAAATCAAAGTTTCTGAATGTCTCTCTGCTACTGCTCCGGCAGCTTTTATTCAAAGTAATCACCGGCTTGTATCTGGCATGTTCCTGGAATGCCACGCTGTTCACCCGGAGCATGCCGGGCTCCCAGCCAGGGTCATGCCCGGCTGACGCGCGGTTGATGTGTTTATTGATAATGGTTCGGATTTTAATAGGCTGCAATGCTTCGCGTGTCTGCCAGATGGCATAAATTCATGAATTGTAATGCGCCGAATCAGTAATGTGTCGGCTTGCAGGTGTTTCGTTTAAAAAAGATACCGTACCACAGTGTGCTATTGTAACTTGGCCTTGGCCTTGAGACTGAAGGAAGAGGTTGCAAAAATGTATCAATTTAGGCTTTTCATATTAAAGAAAGACAAAGACCAGTTTCAGTTTGTGTTACACGATTCTGCAGAGACCCACCCGCCATGAGTGTTCAAGTGCAGCCTGCTTTCCAAAAACCTGACAGAAGTTACGTGTATTTGATATGGGCCGCGATTAATGCAACAGATGATAAGATGGCAACAGTTGCTCAAATTTATCAGTATTTTATCGAAAACTATGACTTTTACAAATTTTCGCCAACTCCTCATATGTGGAAGCGTGCTGTAAGGAAAAGGTTATGTAGTAACCCCTGTTTTCACCGTATTGAGCCCCAATTCGTTGGAGGGTATTGGTGTGTGTCACCGGATTTTTCCCGTATCTATGATCATGGAGGCGGCAAAAGGCAAAGGGTCGTGTTAAAACAACTAAGAAGCGACAGTCGCTGCCAAGCAATGCACCAGCACCAGCACCAGCACCGGCTTCCAATGACGGTCCCACTGTCAGTGACAACCCTCAGCCTGAGGCTGAGCTGGATTTGGCGTGCAGTTTTGATGAAGCTTGCATGTACCTAAGCGATTTCCAGCCTCACCTGCTGACTACAGGTGGACTAGTCCCGCTGCCAACTATCGACGTGGATGATGAAGAAAGTTGGAAGGGCAGTGGACCGGCACTGACGCAAGCTGAATGGGAAATTCAATGGTGAGTACTGTCTTGTTGCCATATTATTTTGGTGGGGCTGGCTGGGTACTTCTTTAGGGGGCTGACCATTACTGTACATTAAAACTTTTCTTTTTGTTTTTTCTCAGAAAAGAAAACGGCTAATGGGGGGATTTCGATGGATAATATTGTACTGTATGCTGATGTTTTCCGGCCGTACAGTATACTGTGTAATAAACCCAAATAAATAAAACTACGCATTTATTCTAAATGTTCAGTATCGTGTCATTATTTGTCTTCCACAGTATACTGTACAGTGGTATACAGTGCCTAACATCTATGGGCAAAAAGAATTTTATTCCTAGGTGCCCTAGAACAGAAGTTCCCACGCCAAATGCCCGTGAACTTGACCGCGGCCCTAAGTAGTTCCCACGCCAATTGCGCGAATATAATGTAAAATAACCCGTTCTGTGGGTCTGAGTGGGTTGAAATTTACCTGGTCCTCATGCGGGAGGACCCTTGCCATAGTGGCAAAATATCAGCCTTGCACAACCCCCGGAACTGGAGGTACCAAAAGACAGTTTAAAAGCACATTACCAAAGTGGCTTTTTTTCTGCCATGCAAGTCAATGGCAGAAACCTGAACTTTAACATCACCCTGACTCCGTTCTGTTGCCACGAGAGGGTCGCAATTTGCCATGCAATCCTGCCGCAACTAGAACTACATGGTCACCGAATATGAGCCCTCTAGGTCGAACAGAACCGAAGTTGTGGGTTCCAGGTTTCTGCTCATTCTGACTTAGCCGATTCAAAGCTTTCTCCGCCATTGCGCTCAATGGTAGGACCCTCCTCGCCGGCGTGACCCTTTCTCGCCGCCATTACTGCTCGGACCCTGTTGGGGTCAAGTGAGGGGGTTCCTAACATCTAGGGGCAAAATGAATTTTATTTCTAGGCGCCCTAGAACAGAAGTTCCCACGCCAATTGACCTAGTTCCCACGCAAATTGCCGTAGTTCCTACGCCAATTGCGCGACCAGGCAGTTAAAAAACAGTGCAGCAAGCCTCTACAGTACATTTGTTACACTGGCAAAGGAGCAAATGGAAACAATGTGAGGCAATTCAACATGGTCTTTTATTGGTGGAGTCAGTACAAAAACATTTATTTACAAATACTGTACAATGTTGAAACATTTAAAGTGCACAGCAATTCTAACCATCCATACACAATAATACATTCTGCAGCCTTTATTATATTCTTCTGCCACAAAACATTTTTGGTGCATGGGGCACAGGGAGTTAAAGTGACTTGCTTTTTATGTACTGTATTTGGGGGTTGTCTTTGGGGGTTTATTCATCAAATTATTATGATGAACTGCCTTTTGAAATGACACTGCTGTTAACTATTTCAGCCACACACCTCTAGAGTTTTTAATCCCTCCCTAGCCAAGCATACTGTATTGACATTGTGATCTTAATCCGCCCATAGCCGAGCTACAAACACAGTATGCCTGCGTCTAATCACACCATCCCCCTCCCCCAACCCTTAGAGGCCTGTTGTTTGAACGGTAATGCTTTGGAAAATCAACATGGTCTTTTATTGGTGGAGTCAGTACAAAAACATTTATTTACAAATACTGTACAATGTTGAAACATTTAAAGTGCACAGCAATTCTAACCATCCATACACAATAATACATTCTGCAGCCTTTATTAAATTCTTCTGCCACAAAACATTTTTGGTGCATGGGGCACAGGGAGTTAAAGTGACTTGCTTTTTCTGTACTGTATTTGGGGGTTGTCTTTGGGGGTTTATTCATCAAATTATTATGATGAACTGCCTTTTGAAATGACACTGCTGTTAACTATTTCAGCCACACACCTCCAGAGTTTTTAATCCCTCCCTAGCCAAGCATACTGTATTGCCATTGTGTTCTTAATCCGCCCATAGCCGAGCTACAAACACAGTACGTCTGCGTCTAATCACACCATCCCCCTCCCCCAACCCTTAGAGGCCTGTTGTTTGAACGGTAATGCTTTGGAAAATCAACATGGTCTTTTATTAGTGGAGTCAGTACAAAAACATTTATTTACAAATACTGTACAATGTTGAAACATTTAAAGTGCACAGCAATTCTAACCATCCATACACAATAATACATTCTGCATCCTTTATTAAATTCTTCTGCCACAAAACATTTTTGGTGCATGGGGCACAGGGAGTAAAAGTGACTTGCTTTTTATGTACTGTATTTGGGGGTTGTCTTTGGGGGTTTATTCATCAAATTATTATGATGAACTGCCTTTTGAAATGACACTGCTGTTAACTATTTCAGCCACACACCTCCAGAGTTTTTAATCCCTCCCTAGCCAAGCATACTGTATTGCCATTGTGTTCTTAATCCGCCCAGAGCCGAGCTACAAACACAGTACGCCTGCGTCTAATCACACCATCCCCCTCCCCCAACCCTTAGAGGTCTGTTGTTTGAACGGTAATGCTTTGGAAAAAACCCTGTCGAATTTGAAATGTAAATATGATGTGCACAGCACTGTGAGAATTGAGAGTACACTGAGACAGTATTTCATCAGGGTGTGAAAATATTTGTCAGTCACTATGGTTTACAGTCACATGTTTTTAATACAATACAGTACATTCTTTAATATCTTTAAAATAAAAATATATAAATCCTGTATACTGTATACTGTAAGTCCATAGTGGCAAAATATCAGCCTTCCAAGACCCCCGAAACTGGAGGTACAAAAAGACAGTTTAAAAGCACATTACCAAAGTGACTTTTTTTCTGCCATGCAAGTAAATGGCAGAAACCTAAACTTTAACATCACCCTGACTCCATTCTGTTGCCACGAGAGGGTCGCAATTTGCCATGCAATCCTGCCGCAACTAGGACTACATGGTCACCGAATATGAGCCCTCTAGGTCGAACAGAACCGAAGTTGTGGGTTCCAGGTTTCTGCTTATTCTGACTTAGCCGGTTCAAAGCTTTGTCCGCCATTGCGCTCAATGGTAGGACCCTCCTCGCCGGCGTGACCCTTTCTCGCCGCCATTACTGCTCGGACCCTGTTGGGGTCAAGTGAGGGGGTTCCTAACATCTAGGGGAAAAATGAATTTTATTTCTAGGTGCCCTAGAACAGAAGTTCCCATGCCAATTGACATAGTTCCCACGCCAATTGCCGCAGTTCCTACGCCAATTGCGCGACCAGCCAGTTAAAAAACAGTGCAGCAAGCCTCTACAGTACATTTGTTACACTGGCAAAGGTGCAAATGGAAACAATGTGAGGCAATTCAACATGGTCTTTTATTGGTGGAGTCAGTACAAAAACATTTATTTACAAATACTGTACAATGTTGAAACATTTAAAGTGCACAGCAATTCTAACCATCAACACGCAATAATACATTCTGCAGCCTTTATTAAATTCTTCTGCCTGCCACAAAACATTTTTGGTGCATGGGGCACAGGGAGTTAAAGTGACTTGCTTTTTATGTACTGTATTTGGGGGTTGTCTTTGGGGGTTTATTCATCAAATTATTATGATGAACTGCCTTTTGAAATGACACTGCTATTAACTATTTCAGCCACACACCTCCAGAGTTTTTAATCCCTCCCTAGCCAAGCATCAATCGGCTGAGTCACCCTATCCTACCAACCTCCTCTGTCCACTGGGTCGTTAACCTTCTGCATATTGCCATTGTGTTCTTAATCCGCCCATAGCCGAGCTACAAACACAGTACGCCTGCGTCTAATCACACCATCCCCCTCCCCCAACCCTTAGAGGCCTGTTGCTTGAACGGTAATGCTTTGGAAACCCCCCTTTCGAATTTGAAATGTAAATCTGATGTGCACCGCACTGTGAGAATTGAGAGTACACTGAGACAGTATTTCATCAGGGTGTGAAAATATTTGTCAGTCACTATGGTTTACAGTCACATGTTTTTAATACAATACAGTACATTCTTTAATATCTTTAAAATAAAAATATATAAATCCTGTATACTGTATACTGTAAGTCCATAGTGGCAAAATATCAGCCTTCCAAGACACCCGAAACCGGAGGTACAAAAAGACAGTTTAAAAGCACATTACCAAAGTGGCTTTTTTTCTGCCATGCAAGTCAATGGCAGAAACCTAAAATTTAACATCACCCTGACTCCGTTCTGTTGCCATTACTGCTCGGACCCTGTTGGGGTCAAGTGAGGGGGTTCCTAACATCTAGGGGCAAAATGAATTTTATTTCTAGGCGCCCTAGAACAGAAGTTCCCACGCCAATTGACCTAGTTCCCATGCCAATTGCCGTAGTTGCTACGTCAATTGCGCGACCAGGCAGTTAAAAAACAGTGCAGCAAGCCTCGACATTTGTTACACTGGCAGAATGAGCAGAAACCTGGAACCCACAACTTTGGTTCTGTTCGACCTAGAGGGCTCATATTCGGTCACCATGTAGTCCTAGTTGCGGCAGGATTGCATGGCAAATTGCGACCCTCTCGTGGCAACAGAACGGAGTCAGGATTTATATATACAGGATTTATATATTTTTATTTTAAAGATATTAAAGAATGTACTGTATTGTATTAAAAACATGTGACTGTAAACCATAGTGACTGACAAATATTTGCACACCCTGATGAAATACTGTCTCAGTGTACTCTCAATTCTCACAGTGCTGTGCACATCAGATTTACATTTCAAATTCGACAGGGGTTTTTCCAAAGCATTACCGTTCAAAAAACAGGCCTCTAAGGGTTGGGGGAGGGGGATGGTGTGATTACACGCAGGCGTACTGTGTTTGTAGCTCGGCTATGGGCGGATTAAGAACACAATGGCAATATGCTTGGCTAGGGAGGGATTAAAAACTCTGGAGGTGTGTGGCTGAAATAGTTAACAGCAGTGTCATTTCAAAAGGCAGTTCATCATAATAATTTGATGAATAAACCCCCAAAGACAACCCCCAAATACAGTACATAAAAAGCAAGTCACTTTAACTCCCTGTGCCCCACGCACCAAAAATGTTTTGTGGCAGAAGAATTTAATAAAGGCTGCAGAATATATTATTGTGTATGGATGGTTAGAATTGCTGTGCACTTTAAATGTTTCAACATTGTACAGCATTTGTAAATAAATGTTTTTGTACTGACTCCACCAATAAAAGACCATGTTGATTTTCCAAAGCATTACCGTTAATAAATAAATAAAAGACCATGTTGAATTGACTCACATTGTTTCTATTTGCTCCTTTGCCAGTGTAACAAATGTACTGTAGAGGCTTGCTGCACTGTTTTTTAACTGCCTGGTCGCGCAATTGACGTAGCAACTACGGCAATTGGCATGGGAACTAGGTCAATTGGCGTGGGAACTTCTGTTCTAGGGCGCCTAGAAATAAAATTCATTTTGCCCCTAGATGTTAGGAACCCCCTCACTTGACCCCAACATGGTCCGAGCAGTAATGGCGGTGAGAAAGGGTCACGCCGGCGAGGAGGGTCCTACCATTGAGCGCAATGGCGGAGAAAGCTTTGAACCGGCTAAGTCAGAATGAGCAGAAACCTGGAACCCACAACTTCGGTTCTGTTCGACCTCGAGGGCTCATATTCGGTGACCATGTAGTCCTAGTTGCGGCAGGATTGCATGGCAAATTGCGACCCTCTCGTGGCAACAGAACGGAGTCAAGGTGATGTTAAAGTTCAGGTTTCTGCCATTGACTTGCATACAGAAAAAAAGCCACTTTGGTAATGTGCTTTTAAACTGTCTTTTGGTACCTCCGGTTCCGGGGGTCGTGCAAGGCTGATATTTTGCCACTATGGCAAGGGTCCTCCCGCATGAGTACCAGGTAAATTTCAACCCGCTCAGACCCACAGAACGGGTTATTTTACATTATATTCGCGCAATTGGCGTGGGAACTACTTAGGGCCGCGGTCAAGTTCACGGGCAATTGGCGTGGGAACTTCTGTTCTAGGGCACCTAGGAATAAAATTCTTTTTGCCCATAGATGTTAGGCACTGTATACCACTGTACAGAATACTGTGGAAGACAAATAATGACACGATACTGAACATGTAGAATAAATGCATAGTTTTATTTATTCGGGTTTATTACACAGTATACTGTACGGCCGGAAAACATCAGCATACAGTACAATATTATCCATCGAAATCCCCCATTAGCCGTTTTCTTTTCTGAGAAAAAACAAAAAGAAAAGTTTTAATGTACAGTAATGGTCAGCCCCCTAAAGAATTACCCAGCCAGCCCCACCAAAATAATACGGCAACAAGACAGTACTCACCATAGAATTAAAATTCATTTCCCCCCAGATGTTAGGAACCCCCTCACTTCACCCCAACAGGGTCCTAGCATGTACATTACAGTACTGTACTTTAAAATAAAATTAAATATGCAATTTTACTATTACTGCGCGCGCACGCACGCACAGACTGTGTACTGTAGGTTGAACCGGTTCAGAGACAACAGCTCGCAAACGCCCCCATGCGTTTTTACACGGAATTGCAGTATTGCAGCCAGCGGGAATAAAATGCTTAAATCACGGGCGCGAAATAACGCAATACACTCCGGGAGAAAACGTTACTAAACCGCACATCACCGGGATATTCCGAAATTCGCGGAACTAGCCAACTTCGAATAAAGTTGGTCGCCACTGTATATCATCCTGGATGGCCCTCCGCCACCTTAAACTCAATATGGCAAAAACAGAACTCCTTAATATTTCCTCCCAAACCTGGCCCTACTACCTCCTTCCACATTACTGTTTGAAGTATGATCATTCACCCGGTAGCCCAAGCACGCTGCTTAGGGGTCACACTTGATTCCTCTCTCACATTCTCCTCTCACATTCAAAACGTTTCTAAAACCTGTCACTTTTTCCTCTGTAATATCACAAAGATACGCCCGTTCCACTGTTGCACGACTGCTAAAATTCTGACTCAGGCCCTCATTCTCTCCCGTCTTGGTTACTGTAACCTCCTGCTGTCCAGCCTTCCTGCCTCTCACCTATCTCCCTTACAATCTAGTCTTAACGCTGCTGCCAGAATCTCTCTGATCTTTCCTAAATCTGTCTCCGCGTGTCCCCTCCTGAAATCCCTCTCCTGGCTTCCGATCAAATCCTGCATCTCGCACTCAATTCTCCTCCTCACTTTTAAAGCTTTACACTCCTCTGCCCCTCCTTACATCTCAGCCCTAATTTCTCGCTATGTACCATCCCGACTCTTGCGTTCTGCTCAAGTATGTCTTCTTTATACCCCTTTGTATCTAAAGCCCTCTCCCGCCTTAAACCTTTCTCACTGACTGCCCCGCACCTCTGGAATGCCTTTCCCCTCAATACCTGACAAACACCCTCTCCATCCACCTTTAAGACCCACCTTAAGACACACTTGCTTAAAGAAGCATATGAATAGCACTGTGGATAATACTAGACACGTGATACATAAAGCTTGGCCCCCTGCAAATGCACTTACCAGAATGCCCTCCTGCTTTCTCTGTACGTTCTCCCTACTTACCAAATAGATTGTAACTTCTTTGGTTTGTACTAACAAAGAATTACTTTCTATTTAACAGTAGACTCTATCACCAGGTTCAGGGGACAGCAATGGGGACTACTTATGCCCCATGCTATGCGAACCTGTACCTGGGATGGTGGGAAGCCGAAATAGTATTCTCAGAGGATAATGATGTCTATACTACCCATATCATTCTTTGGGCGAGATTTATTGATGACATCATTATCCTCTGGAGGGGTCCGCGTGAGCACTTTGTCGAATTCATCAAAAAACTGAATCAGAACGCACATAATCTACGACTAACATGTGAAATCGGTGTTGATAGTATTGTCTTTTTGGACCTTAAAATTACACGTGGAATGAATGGGAAAATTGAGACTACGGTCCATCGGAAGACCACAGCCACAAATAGTCTCCTCCACGCCGACAGCCATCACCCTAAAAACCTCATACATGGCATTCCAACTGGCCAATTTCTAAGAGTGAAAAGAAATTGCTCTAGTGAAGAGGAATTCGAACAACAAGCACAATCTATGCGCCAACGCTTCCTCGCTAGAGGCTATAGTAAAAATAGCGTTAAAAAAGTGTATAATAGAGCTAAAAGAACACAACATGCATCTTTGTTGAATCCCAATCCAAAACCAAGATAGCGCAAGGTCATTCGCCTGATTGGCACATACAATAGGCAATGGCAGAATATCTTTGACATAGTAAATAGGCATTGGCATGTCCTTTTGGAGGACACTGACCTTCAGGAGGTCCTTCAGCCCAGACAAACTATGGTCAGTAGAAGATCTACAAACATTAGAGACCTCCTCATTAATAGCCATTTAGAACCTATCACTACAGGAACCTGGCTAGATCAGAGATCTCCAGGCAACTATAAATGTCAGGGTTGCCGTGCTTGCCAGTACGCTCAAGTTTCTAAAACCTTTGGTAATTGGGACGATACTAGAATTTTCAAGATGCGAAGGTTTGTGAACTGTAGAACCATTGGGGTGATCTACCAAGCTATATGTAGCTGCGGCAAGAAATATGTGGGGAAGACTAGCCGTCAGTTTAGAAGCATATAGGGACCGTTAGGTACAAGGCTGACACCCCACTTGCCAAACATATCAACGGCGCCCATGGAGGCGATCTGTCAAATGTACGTTTCAAGGGCATAGATCAACTGCCTGAAAACATCCGTAGAGGAGACTGGGACAGAGAGCTACTCAAAAAGGAGGCTAAATGGATCTACACTTTGGGCACCCTCTATCCTCAGGGACTCAATGAGGGCTTTATGTTTGCTCCATTTATTGGTTAAAAACCCTCATAACATCGAGATCTGTACTCTATGCATTAATTTATGTGAATTTTTATGCATATTGTATTTCCGGATATAATACATCTTTAAAACTTGTGTATGTATAAATCACTTATCTATACACCAGTCCCTGAATTTTATTGCTATGTTTTATTGCTATGTTGTTAGCTTCATTTACCATCATATATCCCTTATAATCCTCAGATTTAACATTCTCTGGCAGCCATTAATTCCTTTAAGTATTATCTCCTCTTTCCCTCCATATATCTACTCCGATACTTTTGTTTGCAACACATCTCACTACTTAAGAGTTTCCTGATATTAGGCTTTGATTCAGTCAGCCTGTCACCATTTATTAATAATCAAAAAACATATTATAAGATTGAAATATCTCTTTAATTGATTGAGAGGCATTATACTTACCACAGTGCTATTGATGCTATAGCAACAGAAAAAACACAGCGCACAACGCTCATAGTGTATTAAAAATTATATTAACATAAACAATAAGTAAGGTGAGTATCGTGCGTACATCAAGGTGATGTTAAACAAGCAATTTCGGGATAATGTTACCCAAACACCACGTGGAAGCCGGATCAGATGTCCTCACATAGATATGGACGCTGGTGCCTCGGACACAGGTCCCTGCTTAGGTAGGTATGGAGTCTCTGAAAGTTCTTTCTCCCATAGACGAGTCAAACGTGTGCAGCTCTCTCATAGAATGCTGCTTCAAAGCGGAGCTCCACGCCAGCTGGAATCCTCTCTCTCCCCTCCGTTCAGACCCTTCCGGGTTGGTGATGTCACCGCGGGGTTCTCGCCGATATTGGCGCCGATTTCACTGAGTCAGCTCGCGTAATAGGACAGTACAGTTGAAGGCAATACTGTTAGTAGCTTTTCCAACGCGTTTCGAAACCCGTGGGTTTCTTCATCAGGGAATATACATAAGTGGTATTTGGAAAGTTTTAAATACCCCACGCCAGTACCTCATTGGCTCAACTGACTAAATTCTCCACCAATGAGAGAGTGGCGGGGAGGAGTCAAAAGGCCCGGTTTGCACGCATCACTGGTTGTCGATGACAACATAACATAAACAAAATAAACTTTATTGACAATCAAAAATTACATAGTGCAAACGCAATCGGTGATTCTAAAACAAGAAGAGGGATATTAGTACATAGAAAAAAAGAGAACAACATATTCAAAAAGTGTATCAAGTAATGACACACTTAAAAGACTTTCCTCAAGTCCATCATATCACATAATACTAAAAAAGAAGCACGAAAATGGAGCAAATTACTCATGTATGACACTGTAATGAAAGCACAAAAATTATTAAATAGCATGCCAGAATGCATTTTGCAATATAAAATAGCAATTATAAAAGGACATAGAGACAAAATATAAAATTATAAATATCTAAAATGAGTTAATGTATTAATAAAACAGGTATAGATCAAAAAATCTTGAGGATAACTAAATAGAGAGACCAAATATCTATATCCTCATTTAAACCCCCTGGATACAAGGTGTTTAGTTTGTGTATCCAGAAGGTTTCCTGCCTGGAAAGTTCTTTTACTCTGTCACCCCCTCTCCTATTTTTTGGTATATGTTTAATACCTTTAAATAGTAGAGAGGAGGGATCACTATTGTGGCATTGTACATAGTGTTTTGACAGGCTATGTTTCATAAACCCTATTCTAATGTTGCGCAGGTGTTCCTGGTGCGCACATTTAGTGGACGTTTAGTGCGTCCCACATATAATAGGCCACATGGACACTCTAATAAATAAACTACATGGTCTGTATTACAATAAATAAAATCTTTTATATCATGGATTTCTCCAGTTTTTGTACACCTAAATGTTTTCTTATCAGGGTGCAAATGCTTGCATACTGAGCACTTACCACACTTAAAATTCCCAGTTGGTTTGTTATTTAACCATTTTTTATCCCCACTATGGTGTTCTTTTAGTTTTATATCACTTGGGGATAATGTATTTTTTAAATTTTTTGCTTTTCTGTATATGAATTTTGGGAATTTCGAAAGGTGAGCACCCAGCAGCGAGTCATTTGAGAGAATTGACCAATGTTTTTTTATAATTTTCTCAATTTGCCCCGTCATTGAATTGAAATTTGTGATAAAAGACACATTACATTTTCCCTCATTCTCCTGAAGGCTCTTTCATTTTTTATTCTTTGGCAATAGCATTGTTTTTCTTTCTATTTTTCTCACTTTTTCCAAGTCATTGTTCAGTTTTTCAAGACGATAACCCCTCTCTAAAAATCTTGAAGTTAATTTTTTGGCCTGTTCTTCAAAGTCTATTTCTGTGCTACAATTTTTTCTTAGTCTATAGTATTGGCCACTGGGAATGTTTGTTATCCACGTTTTTTTATGGTTACTTGTGGCTAAGAGGAGATTATTTGAATCAACCTCTTTGAAGTGTGTTTTTGTCACCAAATTCCCCTCATCTGACACCACAAGACTAAGATTTTTAGAGAGGGGTTATCGTCTTGAAAAACTGAACAATGACTTGGAAAAAACATTGGTCAATTCTCTCAAATGACTCGCTGCTGGGTGCTCACCTTTCGAAATTCCCAAAATTCATATACAGAAAAGCAAAAAATTTAAAAAATACATTATCCCCAAGTGATATAAAACTAAAAGAACACCATAGTGGGGATAAAAAATGGTTAAATAACAAACCAACTGGGAATTTTAAGTGTGGTAAGTGCTCAGTATGCAAGCATTTGCACCCTGATAAGAAAACATTTAGGTGTACAAAAACTGGAGAAATCCACGATATTAAAGATTTTATATATTGTAATACAGACCATGTAGTTTATTTATTAGAGTGTCCATGTGGCCTATTATATGTGGGACGCACTAAACGTCCACTAAATGTGCGCATCCAGGAACACCTGCGCAACATTAGAATAGGGTTTATGAAACATAGCCTGTCAAAACACTATGTACAATGCCACAATAGTGATCCCTCCTCTCTACTATTTAAAGGTATTAAACATATACCAAAAAAATAGAAGAGGGGGTGACAGAGTAAAAGAACTTTCCAGGCAGGAAACCTTCTGGATACACAAACTAAACACCTTGTATCCAGGGGGTTTAAATGAGGATATAGATATTTGGTCTCTCTATTTAGTTATCCTCAAGATTTTTTGATCTATACCTGTTTTATTAATACATTAACTCATTTTAGATATTTAGAATTTTATATTTTGTCTCTATGTCCTTTTATAATTGCTATTTTATATTGCAAAATGCATTCTGGCATGCTATTTAATAATTTTTGTGCTTTCATTACAGTGTCATACATGAGTAATTTGCTCCATTTTCGTGCTTCTTTTTTAGTATTATGTGATATGATGGACTTGAGGAAAGTCTTTTAAGTGTGTCATTACTTGATACACTTTTTGAATATGTTGTTCTCTTTTTTTCTATGTACTAATATCCCTCTTCTTGTTTTAGAATCACCGATTGCGTTTGCACTATGTAATTTTTGATTGTCAATAAAGTTTATTTTGTTTATGTTATGTTGTCATCGACAACCAGTGATGCGTGCAAACCGGGCCTTTTGACTCCTCCCCGCCACTCTCTCATTGGTGGAGAATTTAGTCAGCTGAGCCAATGAGGTACTGGCGTGGGGTATTTAAAACTTTCCAAATACCACTTATGTATATTCCCTGATGAAGAAACCCATGGGTTTCGAAACGCGTTGGAAAAGCTACTAACAGTATTGCCTTCAACTGTACTGTCCTATTACGCGAGCTGACCCAGTCAAATCGGCGCCAATATCGGCGACGTCACCAACCCGGAAGGGTCTGAACGGAGGGGAGAGAGAGGATTTAAGCTGGCGTGGAGCTCCGCTTTGAAGCAGCATTCTATGAGAGAGCTGCACACGTTTGACTCGTCTATGGGAGAAAGAACTTTCAGAGACTCCATACCTACCTAAGCAGGGACCTGTGTCCGAGGCACAAGCGTCCATATCTATGTGAGGACATCTGATCCGGCTTCCACGTGGTGTTTGGGTAACATTATCCCGAAATTGCTTGTTTAACATCACCTTGATGTACGCACGATACTCACCTTATTTATTGTTTATGTTAATATCATTTTTAATACACTATGAGCGTTGTGCGCTGTGTTTTTTCTGTTTTTATCTGTTAGCCTTAGGGGGTTCCTGAGCCCTCCCTTCACCGCAGCTGCAGACGCTCTGATTTGTTCAATTAAGGTCACGTATTCTACCTCATTATTTATCACCTCACATATAACATTATTTGCGCACTTTTCTTCTTTTTTCATGCTATAGCAACGCCTGGTTATTTAAACCTCCGGCTATTGTGAAGGCGGGGCCACCTTGAGAAAGAGTCAGTGTGACGCGAAACGATCATCGGTGGGTGCTACTCTATGACGTCATCCCACGTGATAGCGCGGTGATGTGCAGACAGTAGCGGGCAGCCTCACTCTGTATTTTCAGTGTGGAGAGCCACCGCTTTATATGATAGTTACCCAGTCAGCCTACTCCACTCGGCAGTTTACGTTCTGTGGTGTTCATTAATACACCACGCTGGGTGGAGCCTAGTAGCGTGTAAGGTTACCGGAGCTGTGAACTGCTTTTATTATGATAGCAAGAGAAGGCAACCTCGTGAGAGGAATCAGTGGAGCACTGCAAGCAGAGTAGGGCGCAGGTAGAATGCAGATGGAAATGGCACACCAAGAGTAAAAAATCTAATTTAATAAGTGACTGGAGACATAACAAAAAGGAACAGAGTAGTGCACTCTGACGCGTTTCGGGCCTTGGCCCTTTGTCAAAGAGTATAACCCACTCTGCCATAAGTGTGTGTGTATAAATAGGGATAGTACCTGATTGATGCTGTCCGAAACCGGAAATGACGCAATTGGAACTCTAAGACCGTCTCACATGATCTTCCAGTGAACTGGGGATCCTGGTAGATGATCCAAGTTGTCACTACAGTGCCATCGGGTGGGGAGGACCGATGGGAATACACAACACTTATACCAGACAAATCTAGTGTGTATCATGACAGCAGTCTCCATAATGAATAACTTCAAAGATAGATCGATCACATATATTGACTGATAAATTTATATCTAGTCAGAAATGAAGTCTAGAGTCATTCTGATGTAGAGAGTAATAACTCTATTGAATGAATGCTGGCATGAGACACATCAGACTAAAAACATTACATGCATGTTATTAGTAAAATAGTATACAATCTATATATAAATTTTATTTCAAATCTAAATAAAAATATAATCAAAGAAAAAAAGGGTTAAATACAGTCTGAAGAGGGATATATACCTTGATATGTAAACAGCATATATTTTATATGGTATAAGTGTATAAACATTATGTATATATAATCATAACAACATGGTAATAAATCCCTTTCAATCTGACACAGTACATAATCATAAACCCAACAGTAGATGCTAAAAAAACATCATAACTTGTATATGCCCATTTCTTAATGTATAAAAAATAAAAAATAAACATAAATCATTTATCCTGAAATGTATCAACATATATTATAACCAGAGTAGAAATTAAGGACTAAATATCTCTTGATAATAACATCTAAACCCGGACAAATATAAAAAATCACTATCACTGATAATAAGTTGTTTAACGGATATTAATAACTAAGATATTGTAATATTAGTTAGATGAACAAACATATGACAAGTTATATAATGTAATATAGGTTAGATGAACAAACAAATAAAAAATTTGTAAAATTAAATTTGACGAGGGATGAACACTGGCGGATCTCTCAATCAGTTCAAAAAATGTTTGAGCTCCCAATCAGTGTTCATCCTTCACGGGGACAGTGATCCTAGGGAATGGATCCAGTACATTTCTCTACGATTCAGGATCATTTCTCTATTTCCCCCCCTGGTAGGTGGTAAGATATTTTGAAGAGCACTAAATGTGAAGTTACTTATATCTCCAGAGGGGCAAACAGAGAAATGCCTGGATACAGGATATCTATCATCATTTTGTTTAATGGACCTTAGATGTTCTGAAATACTCTGTTTCAGGGGGCGTATAGTTCTCCCTATGTATCTACTACCACAACCGCATTTCAACATGTAGGTTACAAAGTTAGAGTTACAAGTAATAAGAGTTTTAATTTTAAGTGTCTCTTTAGTATGGACATTTTTAATATATTTTAATGGGGCTGCAAAACGACACATATTACAGTTACCACATTTTTTAAAACCTTTAAGTTTAGTAAGTACATTTAACTTTTTGTTGGTTTGTATGAGACTTGGTGATAAAAAGTGTCCAAGAGTCTTCACTCTTCTAAATACAAATTTCGGTGGTATCTTAACTATGTGTTTGAGCTCGTCATCAAGACAAAGTACGTTCCAATGTTTCAAAATAATTTTTCGAATCTGTTCAGATTGTCTACTATAGGTTGAAATGAATAAAGGTGTTGTTTCACTAGAAAAATTATCTCTAGATTTTTTATTCTATCTTAATAAATTGTTACGATTAGTATGTAAAGCATTAGTGTATGCTGAGTCAATAAGTGTTTCTTTGTAACCTCTTGATATAAATCTATTTTTAAGTTCAACAGATCTATCAACAAAGGCCTGATCTGTTGAGCAAAGCCTACGTAAACGTAGAAATTTAGCTTTGGGAATCCTTTTGATAAGGGATTTAGGATGTGCACTAGAAGATTGGAGGAAGGAATTGCGAGAATTAATTTTGCGGTAAAGATCTGTTTGAATGGTACAATCCATATCGATATATAAACAGACATCTAAGTAGTTAATATGGTGTCTGTTGGATTCAAAAGTGAACTTTAGATTATAATTATTTTTATTGAGGTAGTCAATAAACAAAACCAATTCTATATTGCTACCCTTCCATATTAGAATCAAGTCATCGATGAAACGACGATAAAAAATGATGTTATTACGATATGGATTATTGTTCCCAAAAATAAAAATAGACTCCCAGAAACCCATAAATAAATTTGCGTAAGATGGGGCAAATTAAGTGCCCATTGCAGTGCCACGTGTTTGAATATAGTAAATGGTATCAAAAAGAAAATAATTGTGATTTAATAAAAATGATATAGCAGCTAAAAGCTAAAAGTGACTTGTGCTGGTGATAAAGTGGATCTATCTAAATAAAAAAGTGTTGCATGAATACCTTGTGTGTGATTAATACTTGTATATAATGACATAACGTCTAAGGTGACCCAAATGTAATGTGTGCTCCAAGTGAATGTAGAAATAATGTTCAATAAATCAGATGAATCTCGAAGATAAAAAGGTAAGCTGTGAAATAATGGCTGTAAAAATGAATCCACGTATCTAGTCAAACCATCTCCCAAAGATCCAATGCTCGAGATGATAGGTCTGCCCGGAGGGCAAACTAGAGACTTATGGATCTTTGGGAGATGGTGAAATATAGGTACAATTGGATGAGTGACTGTGAGAAATGAGGACTCATTTTCGTTTAATACTCGCAATTCCTTACCCAAATCAATGAGAGATAGATAATCCGCTAGAAATGTATTAGTCGGATTAGACGTAAGTTTCTGATAAGAACTTTGGTCGCTTAGTTGTCGTAAAGCTTCTGTAATATAGTTGTCTATATGTTATACAACTATAGCCCCGCCTTTGTCGGCTCTCTTAATTATTAATTGTTTGTTCCTTTTCAGAGTCTCAAACTCTACTAATTCCTTACTGGATAGATTATTATGTCCAGTAGGGGAGCAAGTATACCCTTTAGCCAGAAGCTGCAGATCCCTCTCTACCAGCCGTTCAAATGTTTGAAGGTGTGGTCCTTTATTATATGCTGGATAAAATGTAGATTTACTTTTAAAGGTAGAGTGTTGTGTACCTACCAAAAATAGAGAGGGATCAGCATTGCCGGCAGGGTCTTGATCTTGTGTCTCTTGCTCTTGTAATAGATCACTGAGGTCTTGTAGAGCTGCCTGATCTGAAAAGGAAGAAAGACTCATAGATTGATTAGTGTATGTTCCTAGAACCTCCTGTGAGTTAGCAGTGGGGATATCTATAGTATCGACTACAGTTGTGTTGAGAATTCTTTTACAAAAAAAAACTACCAGCAAAATCGATCATCTAATAAAGGTCACAATAAGAAGGGAGGACAGCCCAACAAACAGGGACAGTCTAAATCTATCCTTAAGAACAGGCATTCAGACATCTCTAGCATCTCAGATACAGTATATCAGACAGTGATAATAAATACCAGACTGTATCCTTTTCCAGGAGTGACGAAGGCAACAGGGGTGAATCATCTGGAGATGAATCCTGTAAAACTAAAGATCATTCACGACGATCTAGTAAGTCCTATGCTAATTCTTCTACTAACGATGAAGAATATGAGTAAAAAAACAGGGGACGAGGACTAGACGATCAAAGAAGAAGCGGTACCCCCCATGTGAAAAGCGTGAATAAATAAGAGTCATAATCTGAGGATCATTGCAGAATGACAAATAAGTTTATTGCAGTGTACGGTGCACACGCAGAGGAGAGTTTCAAAATAAAACTCTCCCAACGACATGATGGCATACAGGCCTTATTTATACTCAAAATACTAAGCCCACGCCCCCTATACGAGGTTGCTTGTGCGTCACTACGTAAGCATTTAAGATAAACAAAATATGAACATGAACACATTGAGTTAATAACATTATTATGGGATTCATAAATGAAATGATTCAGCAATAACACTTTATTCAAGCCGTTGACCTTTTCTCTACATACGGAACTTCATGGGCACTTCCCTCGGAATGCGAGACAGTGCGTTATCTGTCTCTTATTTTCATAACATAGGCACTTTTGCTCTTCTCTTCAAGGTTTTTCAGTTAGCTGCTTGGTTTATTATCACTTTAAAATTGGAAGCAAAAATCTCTTTCAAAACTTCCATTCTCATACCCCGTTCACTCAGACAAAACCTAAAATGAATGCTGACTTAAAATGGTTGCTTAGATCCCAGTGCTGTTATGTCAGACCCCCCCCCCCCTTACGTCATATTCTAACTTTGTCACCCAAAAAAGGAAAAAGACCATATAGATCCTAATAACAACATTGTTATTAATATTTCAGGTATCCCATTAACAGATTATGCCATATCACTCCTCAACAGAGGATTGAACTTCGTCCCCAGTAATAATTTTGAACTGTTTCATATGACCATAGATCTCCAACGTTTCATACGGAAATTATCCCTTAAAAAAAAAAATTGTAAAAGAATTCTCAACACAACTGTAGTTGATACTATAGATATCCCCACTGCTAACTCACAGGAGGTTCTAGGAACATACACTAATCAATCTATGAGTCTTTCTTCCTTTTCAGATCAGGCAGCTCTACAAGACCTCAGTGATCTATTACAAGAGCAAGAGACACAAGATCAAGACCCTGCCGGCAATGCTGATCCCTCTCTATTTTTGGTAGGTACACAACACTCTACCTTTAAAAGTAAATCTACATTTTATCCAGCATATAATAAAGGACCACACCTTCAAACCTTTGAAAGGCTGGTAGAGAGGGATCTGCAGCTTCTGGCTAAAGGGTATACTTGCTCCCCTACTGGATATAATAATCTATCCAGTAAGGAATTAGTAGAGTTTGAGACTCTGAAAAGGAACAAACAATTAATAATTAAGAGAGCCGACAAAGACGGGGCTATAGTTGTATAACATATAGACAACTATATTACAGAAGCTTTACGACAACTAAGCGACCAAAGTTCTTATCAGAAACTTACGTCTAATCCGACTAATACATTTCTAGTGGATTATCTATCTCTCATTGATTTGGGTAAGGAATTGCGAGTATTAAACGAAAATGAGTCCTCATTTCTCACAGTCACTCATCTAATTGTACCTATATTTCACCATCTCCCAAAGATCCATAAGTCTCTAGTTTGCCCTTCGGGCAGACCTATCATATCGAGCATTGGATCTTTGGTAGATGGTTTGTCTAGATACGTGGATTCATTTTTACAGCCATTAGTTCACAGCTTACCTTCTTATCTTCGAGATTCATCTGATTTATTGAACATTATTTCTACATTCACTTGGAGCACACATTACATTTGGGTCACCTTAGACGTTATGTCATTATATACAAGTATTAATCACACACAAGGTATTCATGCAACACTTTTTTATTTAGATAGATCCACTTTATCACCAGCACAAGTCACTTTTAGCTTTTTGCTGCTATATCATTTTTATTAAATCACAATTATTTTCTTTTTGATACCACTTACTATCTTCAAACACGTGGCACTGCAATGGGCACTTAATTTGCCCCATTTTACGCAAATTTATTTATGGGTTTCTGGGAGTCTATTTTTATTTTTGGGGACAATAATCCATATCGTAATAACATCATTTTTTATCGTCGTTTCATCAATGACTTGATTCAAATATGGAAGGGTAGCAATATAGAATTGGTTTTGTTTATTGACTACCTCAATAAAAATAATTATAATCTAAAGTTCACTTTTGAATCCAACAGACACCATATTAACTACTTAGATGTCTGTTTATATATCGATATGGATTGTACCATTCAAACAGATCTTTACCGCAAAATTAATTCTCGCAATTCCTTCCTCCAATCTTCTAGTGCACATCCTAAATCCCTTATCAAAAGGATTCCCAAAGCTAAATTTCTACGTTTACGTAGGCTTTGCTCAACAGATCAGGCCTTTGTTGATAGATCTGTTGAACTTAAAAATAGATGTATATCAAGAGGTTACAAAGAAACACTTATTGACTCAGCATTCACTAATGCTTTACATTCTAATCGTAACAATTTATTAAGACAGAATAAAATATCTAGAGATAATTTTTCTAATGAAACAACACCTTTATTCATTTCAACCTATAGTAGACAATCTGAACAGATTCGAAAAATTATTTTGAAACATTGGAACGTACTTTGTCTTGATGACGAGCTCAAACACATAGTTAAGATACCACCGAAATTTGTATTTAGAAGAGCGAAGACTCTTGGACACTTTTTATCACCAAGTCTCATACAAACCAACAAAAAGTTAAATGTACTTACTAAACTTAAAGGTTTTAAAAAATGTGGTAACTGTAATATGTGTCGTTTTGAAGCCCCATTAAAATTTATTAAAAATGTCCATAATAAAGAGACACTTAAAATTAAAACTCTTATTACTTGTAACTCTAACTTTGTAATCTACATGTTGAAATGCGGTTGTGGTAGTAGATACATAGGGAGAACTATACACCCCCTGAAACAGAGGATTTCAGAACATTTAAGGTCCATTAAACAAAATGATGATAGATATCCTGTATCCAGGCATTTCTCTGTTTGCCCCTCTGGAGATATAAGTAACTTCACATTTAGTGCTCTTCAAAATATCTTACCACCTACCAGGGGGGAAAATAGAGAAATGATCCTGAATCGTAGAGAAATGTACTGGATCCATTCCCTAGGATCACTGTCCCCGTGAGGGATGAACACTGATTGGGAGCTCAAACATTTTTTGTACTGATTGAGAGATCCGCCAGTGTTCATCCCTCGTCAAATTTAATTTTACTAATTTTTTATTTGTTTGTTCATCTAGCCTATATTACATTATATACAGTAGAGGCAACGTTTATTCTAACATTTGCTGTAAACTAGCCGGGTTACATTCTGGGTATGTGCTGGCTATGTGCTGGGTATGTTCTGGGCTAGTTTGAGGCACGTTTAAGGCATTTCTGCATTGACTAACGACCCATAGGATTAACACAGCAGGAATCCCTGGCAGTCCCATTCAGTTTGAATGGGACTGCCAGGGACCCCCGCTGTTAATCTGATAGGCCATTAATCAATGCAGAAATGCTGGGGCTAGTTTAAGGAAAGTTTAAGGCATGTATTCAGAATGCACCTGGGTGTACCTGGGTCTTTTGGGGAATTGCCACTGGTTTTTGTTAGAATAAGAGTTGCCTCTACTGTAACTTGTCATATATTTGTCTATAGATCTAATACCTAACTAATATTACAATATCTTAGTTATTAATTTCCGTTAAACAACTTATTATCAGTGATAGTGATTTTTTATATTTGTCGGGGTTTAGATGTTATTATCAAGAGATATTTAGTCCTTCATTTCTACTCTGGTTATAATATATGTTGATACATTTCAGGATAAATGATTTATGTTTATTTTTTATTTTTTATACATTAAGAAATGGGCATATACAAGTTATGATGTTTTTTTAGCATCTACTGTTGGGTATATGATTATGTACTGTGTCAGATTGAAAGGGATCTATTACCATGTTGTTATGATTATATATACAGTAGCGGCAGCTTTTATTTGAAGTAATGCCGGCGGCATGCCGAGATCTACTCCGGCTGCCGCCAGTCAAAACCGCGCGCCACCGCGTTTCCCCCACGCACCCCCCCTCCACTTCGCGCGCAATTTACCCCCCTTCCCGACCCCGAACCCGGCTCCTGCTCTGCCCCTCTGCTTCCCCGCACCCCCGCTTACCTTACTTTAATCTCCAGGAGTGTCGGGGAAGCCCGGGGAAGCCGGGGAAGCCGGGCGCGCACGTGACTGTGACGTCACAGTGCGCCGCAACGTGCCGCGTTTCCACGCTGCACACACGCACCCGGCCGGCGGCATTACTTCAAATAAAAGCTGCCGCTACTGTACATAATGTTTATACACTTATACAATATAAAATATATGCTGTTTACATATCAAGGTATATATCCCTCTTCAGACTGTTTTTAACCCTTTTTTTCTTTGATTATATTTTTATTTAATTTGAAATAAAATTTATATATAGATTGTATACTATTGTACTAATAACATGCATGTAATGTTTTTTGTCTGATGTGTAGTGAAAAAAGTGAAAAAAAGTCGCGAACAACTTAAATGAAAGTGTGAAATAATAATAAATTAAGTGATATACAGTACAGTGAAGATAGTTTAAATCTTAAAACCCAGCTCAAACCCTCTGGTGGGACCTGTTTCACGGGTACCAAGGTGTAAGGCAATTTCTCAAACAATCCAGGGGAGCATATACTGTAGGGAAAGAAAAAACACACAATTAAGTGCAGATTTATGGGAAATTTATTAATAAATTAATAAAGGTTTCTTGGCTCGTATGTCTTGTCTTCTCACAGGATATCAGTGAATAAAAAGCAGTTTGCAGATAGGGCTGCTACCCATATGGAATAGTATGGTCAGGATCCCCCTCCAAGATCAAAATAGGTCCACTCAACTCGTTTCGCCCAGTTAGAATGAACTGTTGTCGGCTTCGTCAGGAGTGTGTGTAATGGTATACAGGTAACCCTTATATACCCATTTACATATGTGGTAAATCAATTAAACACTTAAATATGCTAATCAGCTCTAATAGCACTAGGATACACACAGGTACATAAAATCAGATGTCTAACACGATTATAGAGATGGCAATAAGTACACGAATATAGCACATATAGAGAAATACAATACACATAGAGAAAAGCAGCATCATAAACAGTGCATTGCTTAAATACAGCATATGAGAAAAGAACACCATAATAATCAATAGTAGCAGTATAATAGGAATAAAACCTATGAAATGTCATTGGTCAATTATTTAATGTAATCAGAGGAAAAAATCCAGTTTGGATGGCAACTTGATTCAATATTAATATGATCTATATTCTAGTTTGTTGTAAAGAGCATAATACATATACATGAAAAAAGGAGAATATTCTCCAGGAGAAATTGACAATTAATTAATATATTCAATATTAATTTTAAAGGAAAAAGAAAAAAGAAAACAAAAGATATATGGCCCATCAGGAGACAGAGGGGGGAATATATGTATCACATCTTATTTTCAATGTTTTTTTATCTTCTTATTAGGTAGCTATTTAGTTGTAGTTATACAAGATGTATATAATTCGTTTTAATTTCCTTAAAGAGTTAGGAGGCATTGGTCCCAATTGAAATGGTAGCATATTTTAAAAAAACATTTATTCATGAATACATTTGTGAGCATCTATACTTGAATAGAGATTACATTCCATATCTCTACTTCTAATCTTCATTTTGAACAGGATGGGCAACAATTGACTATTTATTTGAGATTAGCAAAATAGGAAAAAAAGGGGAAATATATCAAAAGAACCCTTATATGTATGTGCACAAATTGTGTCAAAATAATCTGTTTTAATTTCAAAATTCACTATAATGACATTTTATTTACATAGGGAAATGATGTATATCAATACTAGACATATTTTGCTTAAATCATCTTCATTAAATGTATCAAATAGATTACATAATATATGAATTTGCTCAATAATAAAGACACAGTGTTGATGATACATTCAACATCAAAATCATCATATTGATGGTTAATCCACTACAGACAGAAATACAATATGATCATGTTTATCTGAAAAACATAAAGCAAGGGAAGGGGAGAAGCAGAGAAAACAGGAGATATTATTATATGTGGAATATGATTTATTTCAAAAACGGTGCGAGATCTATTTCTGCATTTAAACCTCTAGGGGTAAGTGTCTTAAGGCGATGGATCCAGAATGTCTCCCTTTTGAGTAATTCTGATCCCCTATCTCCTCCCCTCCAGTGTGGTAACACATGTTCGATGGCTTTAAATTGCAGGCATGTCGGTTCTCCACCATGAAACTCTACAATGTGATTTGGTATACTATGATTAGTAAATTTTCTCTTTATGCCACTTAGGTGCTCAATAATCCTAGTTCTTATAGGCCTTATTGTCTTGCCTATATATTGTAACTTGCAGGAACACTCCAGCAGATAAACTACATGGTCTGTCCTGCAAGTCATAAATGTTTCTAAATTGAAGATTTCACCTGTGACATTCGAACAAAATTGAGTTTGATTTGGTGACTTGAACTGAAATGCCTTACAGCTTTTATAACCAAAAAACCTTTTCTGTTTAGCCAATCATTATCTTTGGATTTAATTTTTGTCTGATGTGTCTCATGCCAGCATTCATTCAATAGAGTTATTACTCTCTACATCAGAATGACTCTAGACTTAATTTCTGACTAGATATATAAATTTATCAGTCAATATATGTGATCGATCTATCTTTGAAGTCATTCATTATGGAGACTACTGTCATAATACACACTAGATTTGTCTGGTATAAATGTTGTGTATTCCCATCGGTGCTCCCTACCAGATGGCGCTGTATTGACAACTTGGATCGTCTACCAGGATCCCCAGTTCACTGGAAGATCATGTGAGACGGTCATAGAGTTCCGATTGCGTCATTTCCGGTTTCAGACGGCATCAATCAGGTACTGCTGCGGCACATCTGAGTCTAACACATCGCCAGTTTCCCCCCGGCTTTTTCATGGAATGCGACGCAGTTCACCTGGCGCATGCTGCGTTCATTTTGCGTTCCCAGCCACGGGTCATGCGCGGCTGACGCGCGGTTGATGCGTTTATTGAGAATGGTTCGGATTTAATAGGTTGCAATTCTTCGCGTGTCCGCCAGATGGCAGATATTCATGAATTGTAATGCGCATGCGCTTCAGTAATGTGTCGACTTGCAGGTGTTTCGTTTAAAAAAGATACCCCAGTGTGCTATTGTAACTTGGCCTTGAGACTGAAGGAAGAGGTTGCAAAAATGTATCAATTTAGGCTTTTCATAGTAAAGAAAGACAAATACCAGTTTCGGTTACAGTATTCTCCAGAGACCCGCCCGCCTTGAGTGTTCAAGTGCAGCCCGCTTTCCAAAAACCTGACAGAAGTTACGCGTATTTGATATGGGCCGCGATTAATGCAACAGAGGATAAGATGGCAACAGTTGTTCAAATTTATCAGTATTTTGTCGAAAACTATGACATTTACAAATTTTTGCCAGCTCCTCATATGTGGAAGCGTGCAATAAGGAAAAGGTTATGTAGCGATTCCTGTTTTTATCGTATTGAGCCACAATTTGTTGGAGGGTATTGGTGTGTTGGCTTTTTCCTGTATCTATGATCATGATGACGGCAAAAGGCGAAGGGTCGTGTTAAAACCAACTAAGAAACGACAGTCGCTGCCAAGCAATGCACCAGCACCGGCTTCCAATGACGGTCCCGCTGTCAGTGACAACCCTGAGCCTGAGACGGATTTCGCTTGCAGTTTCGATCAAGCTTGCATGTACCTAAGCAATTTCCAGCCTCATCAGCTGACTACAGGTGGACTAGTCCCGCTGCAAACTATCGACATGGATGATCAAGAACGCTGGACTGGCAGTGGACCGGCGCCGGTGCCAGCTGAATGGGAAATTCTATGGTGAGTATTGTTGCCGTATTATTTTCTGTGTTTTTTTTATTTTGACAATACAGTATCAATATCGGTGCAATTCTCCTGTAAGCAATATTATTGGCTGAGCGGTTTTACAGTACTGTACTGCAGATACTGAACTACTGTATTGGTGAAACGCTAGGCGCATGCGCATTGGAACCTTATTGAAACGCATACAGTATGCGTGTCATTACATCGACGGTAGGCGCATGCGCATGTGAACAGGAGACGCCCCCCGAGAAAATTATTGGTGGGACTGGCTGGGAACTTCTTTAGGGGGCTGACCATTACAGTAAAACCTTTATTTTTGTTTTTCCTCAGAAAAGAAAACGGCTAACGGAGGGATTTTGATGGATAATATCGCTTTGTGTAACAATGCCTGCTTAATCGGATTTAAAAAACCACGTACCGGAGTCTACAGTTTAGTTTCCATTGTTATTGATTAGGATAGAATACTGTACCTGAAACAGTATGCTGATGTTTTCCGGCCGTACAGTATACTGTACAATACTTTTTTTTTTTTTTTTAACTTTCATTTTATTGGGTGAAACAATACAGACATGTTAACACAGTCCATTGGCTTACAATGAATCACCTTATTTCTGTTTTCCTCCTCCAATCAACATATATTACGTGACATAACATACAGGACGAACACAGGAACCGGGGGTAGGAAGAGGGGGGGTGGAGGGGTATGGGGTGGGGGGCGACTCGGGCGTTAGTTGTTCTACTTCTGCTTAATCGTCCATGGTTGGATCAGGAACCCCAGCTGTAGGAGTGACTCTTGCCTATCTCACCTGCTCTAGGTTGAGTTATGATTCAGTTAAATCTGCACTTTTAAGTCAATTATCCTAAAGTCTAACGTCTAGGATCCATTTCGCTACCGGAGAGCGCCTTTTCTTGATATTATTGCAGTATGTTGGTATCATCTATCCCCGGGATGTCTGTCTGTGTCAACCAAGGTGACCAAACTTTTAGGAAATTTGTGCCGGTGTCGTTGACCAGACTTGTCAACTGTTCCATCTGGCATACGAACCAAATTCTGTTTCTGATTTTGGGTATAATTGGAATCTCCGGTTGCTTCCACAGTGCTGCGATCTCGCATCTGGTGGCCGTGGCAAAGTGTGCGATTAGTTTGTGCGTTGCGTTCGGGAACCCCTGAACCCGCCGACCCAACAAGAACAGCCACGGATCCAGGGGGACCTCGATCCCAATTAGCCGCTGCAGCCATTCCTGCACCAAATCGGGGCCACCTTAGTGCACGACCACAGCATGTGGTGCAGGTCTGCTCTTTCTCCACACTGCTTGGGGCAGAGCGGAGAATAGCCTTTGACGAATTTAGAGAGTTTTGTTGGGGTATAGTACCAACGCATCAGGACTTTATAGGCGTTCTCCTTTAGCGTGGTACAGATAGAGCTCTTCGCTGCTGCCTGTAGGATCCTGTCCCATTCGTCGTCCTCTAAGATATCTCTTAAGTCTGTCTCCCACTGCCTCATGTAGTTAAGTCTGGGCGCGTCAGTCGTCTCCGGACAGACCACTTCCCTGTACATTCGAGAGGTTAGTCCCCTTGTGTCCGTTTGTCTGGCACACATCTGCTCAAAATTTGTTCTCCGCGGCCGAATAGGGGTCTTATTATAGAAAGCCCTTATCTGTAAGTATCTAAACAATTCGGAGTTCGGAATGTTTTTTTCCTCTTTTACATGAGCAAAGGATTTGATTACATCCCTGCCCTCCAGATCATATAATCGGAGATAGCCTGCCTGGATCCAATTTGCAAAATGAGCACTATCTAGGCCTGGAGCGAAATCTGGGTTACCCCAAATGGGGGTCATCAATGACTGCTTTGTTGTGAGAGAACATCTAAATTTAGTGGCCTCCCAAATTTTCAGGGAATTTCTCATGGCCTGCAGTGGTGTTTGCATCCGTATATGGCTATTCTTGGGTAGCCATATCAGGTTTTTCAAGTCCACCGGAGCGCAGCACTCCCTCTCCAGTGCCACCCATCTCCTAAGGGTCAGGTCTGTGTTACACTGCAGAATTTGCGTTAACTGAGCTGCTTCGTAATAGGCAAGCAAGCACGGCACCCCCAGCCCTCCTCTCGAGGTCGGCCTCCTCAAGATATCTTTCTTAATTCTGGGGCTTTTTTTGTTCCAAATAAATTTTGTTATTGCTGACTGTAAAGAGAGGATCTCATCTCTTGGCAGGGGAATCGGGAGGGTCTGAAAAAGATACAGCACCCGTGGAAGAAGATTCATTTTAACGCTTTGAATCCTGCCTATCCACGAGATGCCATATTCTGCCCATCGTCGTAGGTCCTCCTTTAAAATTTTAAACAACTGTGGGTAATTTGCCTTATATAAGGTTTTATAGTCTTTGGTGAGATTAACCCCTAAATATTTGATCGTGGAGGGCTGCCATTTAAAATTAAAATTGAGTCCAATTAGTTTTTCTGTTGCTTTGGGTAGATTTAGATTGAGAGCTTCTGATTTGGCCTGGTTAATTTTGAAACCCGAAATTTGATTAAATCTTCCTAGAATTGAGAACACATTGGGTAGAGAGGTAAGAGGCTGGGATAATGTCAGGATCACATCATCCGCATACAGGGCCACTTTGTGTGACTGCTCTTTGAGTGTTATGCCCGCAACATCCGGGCTATTCTTAATATGTGCCGCCAGGGGTTCAATACATAGGGCAAACAGCAAGGGGGACAGCGGGCATCCCTGTCTTGTGCCACTGCGAATCTGGAAAAGCTCCGATGGAATCCCTGATGTCTCACCCTCGCTGCCGGCCCCTCGTACAGTGCCAGTATGGCCCCCAACAAACTTCCTCCGAAGCCAAATGCCCCTAGCGTCTCTCTCAAGTAGGGCCAGTCAATCCGGTCAAAAGCCTTCTCGGCGTCCAGACTGAGCACCAGCGAAGGGATATTTTGCTTTTGGGCCAGGTCAATTACATCAATTATTCGTCTGGTGTTGTCTGCCGCCTGCCTGCCACTGATGAACCCCACCTGATCTGGATGTATAAGCCTGGGAAGGACGATACCCACTCTATTGGCTATTAGTTTTGAAAAAAAATTTATGTCTGTATTGATTAATGAGATGGGCCGGTAGCTCTTACAGTCTACCGGGTCCTTTCCTGCTTTGTAGATCAGTGAGATTGACGCCTGGAGCATCTGTGCTGGGTACGAAGCCCCTTGTAATACCGAATTAAATAGTTTCAATAAATGTGGGGCTAGAAATTTTAGGTATTTTTTGTAGTAGAGGTTGGAGTAGCCATCTGGGCCGGGCGCCTTGGCTGGCTTAAGAGACTTTACGACATCTGTCAACTCTTCTAAAGAGAAGTCTTCCTGTAGTGCCTCTCTTTCCGTTCGACTCAATGTGGGCAACTTTGCCTCTTTCAAAAATTCTCGGAGATTATCTTTCGTTTTTTGATTATGGATAACTTTACCTCCATCGTAGAGCGACTCATAGTATCTCTTAAATATCTCTACGATTCGCTTAGGATTAGAGGTAAGTTCTCCTCCCTGCGTGCATATAGATTGAATGTGAAAATTTGATTTTTTGTTTCTAAGTTTTGTCGCTAGGAGAGTGTCTGGCTTGTTTGCCTTTTCGAAAAAACGACGTTTAATCCAGCTCATTTCTTTTTCTGCGTGAGATGGCAGTTTTAGATTTAACTGATTTTTGGTATCTTGGATTTGTTCCAGGATTGC
Source organism: Ascaphus truei (assembly GCF_040206685.1). NCBI lineage: Eukaryota > Metazoa > Chordata > Amphibia > Anura > Ascaphidae > Ascaphus > Ascaphus truei. The sequence continues at coordinate 203,911,674 of NC_134486.1, read as the reverse complement.
TTCCTTTTTGGAGGTTTTGTGTAATGCTGTCAGGGTCGCCAATTTCCCTTTTAGATCCTTTATCTGACTCTCTTGTTCTCTTTTGTGTCTAGCCGCTAGGCACATAAGAGATCCCCTGAGGGTAGCCTTATGGGCCTCCCACAGTGTGGCAGGTGATGCTACACTTCCCTCGTTCTCTGCGAAGTATTCTCTGATTTTGTCTGCGATTTCCAGGTCGAATTTAGGAATTTTTAGCAGTAGCTCATTTAGTCTCCAGTTCGCTCCTGGTCTATCTAGTAGATTTAGCTTGCACCGCAGCTCTATAGATGCATGGTCTGACCACGAAATATCGTGTATTCCCGAATGGGAGACCATTGGGACCAGTCTGTTGGATACAAGGAAGTAGTCTATTCGGCTATATCGGTTATGAGGGTGGGAATAGAAAGTATAGTCCTTGGTCTGTGGGTGTTGCTCCCGCCATATATCCACTAGCTGACAGTCTCGGAGTCCGTAAGAGATTGTTAGTATGTCTCGTCTGTTGGGGGGATTAGGGGCTGTACATCTGTCTAGCTTTGGGTTTAGAGTACTGTTTAGGTCCCCTGCCAAAATTATTTGGCCCTTTGCTTCCCGCTGCAAACGTCGGAAGAAGAGGGCAAAAAAATCTGGTGCCTGTTCACACGGGGCATATATTGAGACCAGTGTGAGGGCCTGACCTTGTATGGATCCTACCAAAATGATAAATCTGCCGTCTGCATCTATCACCTTTTTTTCTAGCTCGAATAATAAATTTTTATGGAATACAATGGCCACCCCTCGTTTCTTCACTGATGCTGAGGCTAGGTAAATTGTGTTAAAATCTTTGTCAATTTATTTGGGGTAGCTAGTTTTAGAAAAGTGAGTCTCTTGTAGGAAGAGGATGTCTGCTTTGTGTCTTTTATAGTCTTTAAAGGCCAACTTACGCTTAGCTGGGTTATTCAGTCCCTTTACGTTATGGGAGAGGCAACGTATCTCTCTACCCATTAGGGTCGTCTTCTAGTGATTCCTGTGCTGTAGCTGTTTTGGTCGAGCTGGGCCCACGCTGTGGGGTCTTTCTCCAATCCCGATCTTGTTGAGCTAAGACTGCTGCAGTGCTGTTTACCTTTGTTGCCGGTGGGGCAGGTGGGAGGAGGAGGGGCAAGACACACGAGGATAGACACATAAATGACAAAGAAAAGACATCGTGTAAATACACATGTTTAAACAATATGTTCTCCCCTTCAGGACTCCCGTGTCCTGAAGTAGAGTCCAACGCCTTCAGGGAGTGTGGCCCCACACCCTCTGGACCATTACCCACTCTCCATCCCCAAAGGACTTTTACGGGATCCTGGGAGACCCCCCTCCCCAGATCTCGTCAACAGCACATGCCGACCTTGAGATATGAAGCTCCCTCCATCCCTCCGGCCCGCTTTCTCTCTTTTTAACTACCACATTTAATTTTATGTAGATAACCAGTATAATCTTTATTAACCTTTTGAGTTAAACTTATCTTTTAACTGTAACCCTGTTTAGGGTCTCCTGAACTATCGAAACTATAACTTGTGTTACTCAGCCCCGAGTATCCATGATTGCTAATTCAATAACGTTGTTCTTTAGCTTCCCTCCATATTTCTGTTGTCCTGTCTCTCTTAGGCCCCTTAACTCATATGTTTCCCTCCCTTCTGGTCTCGTATAGGGGTGTCCCACCTACTGTGCCCTTATATTGTAATGGGGACTTCTCTATATGTCCCTATCTGCTGTGTCTCCCTTTGGTGTGTGTGCTTCTTTTATTTATTTTATTTTTTCCCCTTAGTCCCGCTGTCCTGTGTGGTTCCGCGATCGTGGCGCCGCTGTGTCTCTGGCGCTTGTCTGGTGACAGTGCCGTCCCGGCTGATAGCTGTCTCCTTCCGCCTGTGGGGCCTTCGCGACTTGCGTCAGCTCCGGATAGGTCTGCCACCTCCAAGATGGCGCTGGTGTTTCTGGCGCTCTCTGATGATGATGACTTCCGGTTTCCGTCGGCGGCCATTTTGGATCACCTGCTGCCACGCGGAAGATGTGCTGATCTTCGCTCCCGCTCGCTCACCTCTTCCTGAGTCTGCGCCTCACGGTGGAGTACAAGAAGCGACATTATGCCCGCCATCTTCCTCCAGCCTCGTGGTCAACATTCAAAGGTGAGTTTTTTGTTTTCTTCGTCTAGGAACTAGCGACGTTGACGGGAAACCGCGGGGAGGCTCAATATCCATTCAGAGGGTTTCTATGAGCTCTCCGGTTGGGGTTTAAAGACGAGATCCAGGTGTGGGTCAGCCCCATTTCTGAGCACAATCATGGCACAATTTGGCCGTTAACCTGTCAACTTTAACAGCAAACCATAACGTGTATTAAGAGTCCACAACAGTTCTTTATTACGATTTTCATTTTGTTCTCTTGGGTTTTGGGGTGGTTGGCCCACCACTCCATTCTGGTTCCAGGGCTGTCACCTCCTCCGTTGCTTCTGCCGAGGGGCCTTTCAGCCCCAGTGTGTTGAGGAAACCTGGGCCTTCCCCGATATCTTTTAGAGTAAGGGATCTCCCGTTTTTCGTGACTTGAAGTCCGAACGGGAAGGTCCAACGGTATCTTACGTTATTATCCCGGAGTACTTTTGTCACGGGGAATAGGGAGCGACGTCTCGCAAGGGCAAGCGGGGACAAGTCCTCGAAGATTTGCATTTTATTGGACTCGAAATCCACCGTCGGGAAGGCTCTTGTCAGCCTTAGCACTGCTTCCAGCATTGTGTAATAATGCAACCGGAGGATGATGTCTCTCGGTTGCTCATTCTGGGTTGGTCGGGAGCGTAAAGCCCTATGACAGCGGTCCATTGTGAGGATTTCTTTCATGCTGTCTGGCATCAGGGACTCCAGCCATCGTGCGGTGAAGGCCTCGCAATCCCCGATCTCCTCGGAGACTCCGCGTATCCTGATGTTGTTTCTTCTATTGCGGTTCTCCGCGTCCTCCTGCCGCTCTTTTAGTTCATCAATCTGCTTTTGCAGGTCTGCTGTTTTTTTCTCTGTCTTCTTCCCTGCTTTAATAGTGAGATCAACTTTAGTTTCCAGGTCGTCTGTTCGAGTTCCCAACTTAGTAATCTCTCTTTTGACCTCTTTGATATCAGCTTGTAAAAGCTTTTTTAAGTCATTATACAGTCGTTCGAAATCGCAACGTCTGACTGGGAGTTGGGACTGATTGTTCGTGTCCTCATCATCTCCTTCCATCTCTGTATCTGTGTCCGCCATTTCTCTTGTTGGGGCAATTTCTGCTGCTCATCCAAAGTAAGTCCGTACATCGGACAGCTTTTGCTTTTTTTGCCCCACCGGCTTCTTCGGAGCCATCCTGGGGTGTTTATACAGCTCTCTGTATATAGATGTGAGGATTCGTTTTTTTGCTTTGGGTAGTTTTATTCGTTATATACTAATAGCGCGGGACGGAGCTAGTCTCTTATGCTTCCATACTCCGATCCTTCACGCATGCGCCTCCGTACAATACTTTTTTATATACAGTACCGTATACTGTGTAATAAACCCGAAAAAATAAAAACTATGCATTTATTCTACATGTATCACATACATTATGCGTCTTCTACAGTATACAGTGCCAGTACATACAGTACAGTACAGTTTGTGTCTCTATTTTTGTGTCTTATACTTTTTTATATACAGTACCGTATACTGTGTAATAAACCCGAAAAAATAAAAACTATGCATTTATTCTACATGTATCACATACATTATGCGTCTTCTACAGTATACAGTGCCAGTACATACAGTACAGTACAGTTTGTGTCTTCTATTTTTTGTAATACTCTTATACTGAGCATGCTTACAGTATACAGTGCAGTATGCCTCGACATTCTAGAAACACTGTATTTTGTTACAGTAGTAAAGGAGCAAATGGAACAATGTAAAACAAATCAACATGTTCTTTTATTGGTGGAGTAAGTACAAAAACATTTATTTACAAATACTGTACAATGTATAAACATTTTAAGTGCACAGCAATTCAAAACATCAACAGGTGTATGGTTTACTGCTACATTTGTGAAAACATTCTTTATTCATAAAATAAGCAAGACGCAACATCTCCTTTATTAAAGAACGGCAAGTCAAAACATATACTATACAGTGGGATGGTGTGCAAAACAGTCTGCACCAGTACAGTCCTTCAGGGCAGCAAACAGGGCGGGTTTTCAGGGTAACCTTTGAAAACCGTGCCTGTTTGCGGCCCCCAGGGACTGGAATTGTGCCGGTCCTGTGTGTGTGGACAGCAAGTTAAAACATTTCTGTATAAATACAAGTTAAAAAACAAACAACAACATCTCCTTTATTTAAGTACAGCAGGTCAAAACATGTAGAGTACAATACAGTTCAGCGCAACAGTATGGTCTTACCTGTGATTACAAAAAAAACTTTATTCATAAAATACAGTATACAAACGAAACATCTCCTTTATTAAAGAAACATATACAGTACAGTGGGATGGTGTGCAAAACTGTCAATCAGACCTGCACCACTACAGTCCTCGAGGGCAGCAAACAGGGCAGGTTTTCAGGACAACCTTGAAAACCGTGCCTGTTTGTGCCCCTCAGGGACTGGAATTGTGCAGGTCCTATGTGTGTGGACAGCAAGTTAAAACATTTCTGTATAAATACAAGTAAAAAACACACAACAACATCTCCTTTATTTAAGTACAGTAGGTCAAATCATGTAGAGTACAATACAGTTCAGCACAACTTACAGGTCTTACAGAAAGTCCTCCACATTGTCCGTCCATGGCCGATTCCTTGCATGGCGCAAAACGTCATTAATGCAGTCTCGAACGCCTTTCATTACAGGATCTGTAATTGGATAAAAGCGCCGCATTTCATCCTGAATGTTCTTTCTTAAATTGGCAGGAAGCGCCTTTTTAACGCGATTTCCTTCGTAGTTCACTTTGATAGGCCCAGTAGCAGTACAACGAGTAGGGAACATGGTGCTTAGAAAGTAATAAGGTATACTTGTGGGGTGCACCAGCACTCTTCACCCTATACTTCTCCCTGAGCGCCGGTGGCAGATCGCACACGGTGATGTCGGGCACCGTATCGATGCGAGCGTTGTAGGTCTTTTGGGAGCGGGTGTGCTTGAGGCAACGGGCGATGGTAGGTTGTCTGGGAGGAAGCTTTCCTCCGGTCTTGGTCACCGTGTTGTCTCCTGGCGTGGTCTTGATGGGGTTGTCATGTCCTCCTCAACGGCATACATGTACACTACATCTTCTGGTGGAGGGGGTGTGCTTGGTGATGGAAGGGGGTCGAAGGTCCCATTCATCACATCCATGTCACCCCCCTGCTCCAGCGTCGTGGAAACAGGGGCATTAACACCGAGCAAATAATGTATGCCCGCTATGTCAGCCTGTATCTTCTCCATCCGTCGATCCATCCGTTGATCCATATCTAGCATCCATTGATCCATATGTATCATCCGTTGATCCATATGTAGCATCCGTTGCTCCACATTTAGCATTGTCTCCAGAAGCAGATCTATATTTGCTAGCACAATAGAATTCCCGGGGAGGTTCCACAGTTATCCCATTCAGCATCTGGTTTAACGAGCTGCTTCTTGTGCATGGTGTGTGAACATCTGGGTGGATGAGTGCAACGGAGGATGAGATGGGGGTTCCATGGAGAGAAGCGGCAGCGACGTCGAAGAAGAGTGGAGGAAGTGACCTGTGGATATCCAGTAGAGGAGAAGCGGCAGCGTCGTCGAAGAGGGATGGAGAAAGTGACCTTTGGATTTCCGGGCAAGAAGCAGAGTCGTCTAAGAGCAAAGGAGAAAGTGACCCGTGGATTTCAGAGGCAGCGTCGTTGGATAGAACTGGAGAAGATGGCCTGTGGGTTTCCGTGAGGGCGGCGGCAGCGTTAAGGACGAGGGGTGGAGAAGACGGGCTGAAGATTTCCGGGACAGCGGTGGCAGAGTCGTCGAAGCGTATGTGAGGAAGTGGTCTGCGGGTTCGATGGGTTGGCTGCAAATTGTTCTGCGTCGAGAGTACATCACCGTATATCTTCTTGACATAATAAGGCTGACGTCTATGAAAATCCTTAGCCATTGGGGTCAGCAGAAGGTTTTCTTTTTTGGCCTTAGCCTGTCGCTTTTGCCTTAGCGTGGAAACGGCAACCGCCTTTCGCTTTTTCTGCTTGACAGGCACGGCAGAGGCAAGTGGGTTCCTGCGTCCGTAGAATCGTGGTTGCTCCATGGAAGCAGGTGGCACAATGCAGTATCTGGACAAGGGCAAGTTCAGATAAAGATCATCGAGTGGTGGGCTATGCAAAGTGTGAAACCATTTATGCATGGCGACCAGGTACAGTTTTTTGTATTCTTTTGTTCCTGATGAAATAAAATAAATATTTATTCACATTACTGGTAATCATAATCATTGACAACAACCACACACCCCTCCCCCACCCCTACAGCATAAGAATGAATGACAAAACAACATGAATCAGTTAATGGTTTTTTTTACTCTCAATTCTCACAATTCTGTGCAAATCAGATTTACATTTCAAATTCGAGAAGGGATTTTCCAAAGCGTTACCATAAACAAAGCCTCAAAGGGTTGGGGGGGGGGGGGCTGGGTGAGTCATGTACAGTAATCAGCTAGCTCCCATCTCAAAGAGGCTTAGAGTACACGCAGGCGCAGTGATCCGAATGATGCTCGGCTAGGAACGGATTAAAAACACAATGACTAACTTCAGAAAATGAATGACTCTGTGGAGGTGTCTGTCGAATGACTCTGTGGAGAGGGGGGGGGGTTGGGTGACTCATGCACAGTACGCAGTTAGCTCCCATCTCAAAGAGGCTTAGAGTACACGCAAGCGAAGTGAGGTGATTGACGCTCGGCTAGGGACGGATTAAAAACACAATAACTAACTTCAGAAAATGAATGACTCTGTGGAGGTGTCTGTCGAATGACTCTGTGGAGAGGGGGGGGGGGTGGTTGGGTGACTAATGCGCAGTAAGCAGCTAGCTACCATCTCAAAGAGGCTTAGAGTACATGCAGGCGCAGTGAGGCGATTGACGCTCGGCTAGGGACGGATTAAAAACACAATGACTAACTTCAGAAAATGAATGACTCTGTGGAGGTGTCTGTCGAATGACTCTGTGGAGAGCGGGGGGGGGGGGGGTTTGGTGACTCATGCGCAGTAAGCAGCTAGCTCCCATCTCAAAGAGGCTTAGAGTACACGCAGGCGCAGTGAGGCAATTGATGCTCGGCTAGGGACGGAATAAAAACACAATGACTAACTTCAGAAAATAAATGACTCTGTGGAGGTGTCTGTCGAATGACTCTGTGGAGAGGGGGGGGGGTGGTTGGGTGACTAATGCGCAGTAAGCAGCTAGCTACCATCTCAAAGAGGCTTAGAGTACATGCAGGCGCAGTGAGGCGATTGACGCTCGGCTAGGGACGGATTAAAAACACAATGACTAACTTCAGAAAATGAATGACTCTGTGGAGGTGTCTGTCGAATGACTCTGTGGAGAGCGGGGGGGGGGGGGTTTGGTGACTCATGCGCAGTAAGCAGCTAGCTCCCATCTCAAAGAGGCTTAGAGTACACGCAGGCGCAGTGAGGCAATTGACGCTCGGCTAGGGACGGATTACAAACACAATGACTAACTTCAGAAAATGAATGACTCTGTGGAGTTGTCTGTAGAATGACTCTGTGGAGAGGGGGGGGGGGGGGGGTTGGGTGACTCATGTGCAGTAAGCAGCTAGCTCCCATCTCAAAGAGGTTTAGAGTACACGCAGGCGCAGTGAGGCGATTGACGCTCGGCTAGGGACGGATTAAAAACACAATGACTAACTTCAGAAAATGAATGACTCTGTGGAGGTGTCTGTCGAATGACTCTGTGGAGAGCGGGGGGGGGGGGGGGTTTGGTGACTCATGCGCAGTAAGCAGCTAGCTCCCATCTCAAAGAGGCTTAGAGTACACGCAGGCGCAGTGAGGCAATTGATGCTCGGCTAGGGACGGAATAAAAACACAATGACTAACTTCAGAAAATAAATGACTCTGTGGAGGTGTCTGTCGAATGACTCTGTGGAGAGGGGGGGGTGGTTGGGTGACTAATGCGCAGTAAGCAGCTAGCTACCATCTCAAAGAGGCTTAGAGTACATGCAGGCGCAGTGAGGCGATTGACGCTCGGCTAGGGACGGATTAAAAACACAATGACTAACTTCAGAAAATGAATGACTCTGTGGAGGTGTCTGTCGAATGACTCTGTGGAGAGCGGGGGGGGGGGGGTTTGGTGACTCATGCGCAGTAAGCAGCTAGCTCCCATCTCAAAGAGGCTTAGAGTACACGCAGGCGCAGTGAGGCAATTGACGCTCGGCTAGGGACGGATTACAAACACAATGACTAACTTCAGAAAATGAATGACTCTGTGGAGTTGTCTGTAGAATGACTCTGTGGAGAGGGGGGGGGGGGGGGTTGGGTGACTCATGTGCAGTAAGCAGCTAGCTCCCATCTCAAAGAGGTTTAGAGTACACGCAGGCGCAGTGAGGCAATTGACGCTCGGCTAGGGACGGAATAAAAACACAATGACTAACTTCAGAAAATAAATGACTCTGTGGAGGTGTCTGTCGAATGACTCTGTGGAGAGGGGGGGGGTTGGGTGACTCATGTGCAGTAAGCAGCTAGCTCCCATCTCAAAGAGGCTTAGAGTACACGCAGGCGCAGTGAGGCAATTGACGCTCGGCTAGGGACGGAATAAAAACACAATGACTAACTTCAGAAAATAAATGACTCTGTGGAGGTGTCTGTCGAATGACTCTGTGGAGAGGGGGGGGTTGGGTGACTCATGTGCAGTAAGCAGCTAGCTCCCATCTCAAAGAGGCTTAGAGTACACGCAGGCGCAGTGAGGCGATTGACGCTCGGCTAGGGACGGATTAAAAACACAATGACTAACTTCAGAAAATGAATTACTCTGTGGAGGTGTCTGTCGAAAAGAGTTTGTGTGTGCGTGGGGGAGGGATGAAGGATTAGTTGTGCTGCAGTTCAAAGAAATTACATACTGTAGAGTAGAGTACAGTAATTTCAAAAGGCAGTTCATCATAATAATTTGATCAATAAACCCCCAAATACAACCCGAAATACAGTACATAAAAAGCAAGTCACTTTATCTCCCTGTGCCTCAGGCACCAAAAACATACAGTAGATTGTCAGCTCCACGGGACAGGGAGGGACCTGTGCCTGCAAAATGTCTCTGGAAAGCGCTAGGTATACTGTAACTAACAGCGCTATACAAAAACATGCTATTATTATTATTATATTATCAAGGTGATGCTCTGTGCAAATCAAATTCGAGAAGGGATTTTCCAAAATGTTGCCGTAAACAAAGCCTCAAAGCTCCCGTCTCAAAGAGAATTACACGCAGGTGCAGGGAGGCTTTGTACTGTAGCTCGGCTTTGGACGGGTTAAGAACACAATGGCAAAATTCAGAAAATTAACGACTCTGTGGAGAGGGGGGGTTGGGTGACTCATGCGCAGTAAGCAGCTAAGCAGATAAATAGCTCCCATCTGAAAAAGGATCACACGCAGGCGCAGTGAGGCTTTGAAGCTCGGCTATGGACGGATTAAGAACACAATGGCAAGATTCAGAAAATTAACGACTCTGTGGAGAGGGGGGGGTTGGGTGACTCATGCGCAGTAAGCATCTAGCTCCCATCTCAAAGAGGCTTAGAGTACACACAGGCGCAGTGAGGCGATTGACACTCGGCTAGGGATGGATTAAAAACACAATGACTAACTTCAGAAAATGAATGACTCTGTGGAGGTGTCTGTCGAATTACTCTGTGGAGAGGGGGGGGTTGGGTGACTCATGCGCAGTAAGCAGCTAAATAGCTCCCATCTGAACAAGGATTACACGCAGGCGCAGTGAGGCTTTGAAGCTCGGCTATGGACGGATTAAAAAACACAATGGCAAGATTCCAAAAATTAAAGACAGTCGCATGAAGTTCAAAGCTAAAGACATACTTTAATTTCAAAAGGCAGTTCATCATAATAATACACCCCCAAATACAGTACGGAAAAAGCACACAAATTAACCATGTGCATTCAAACGCACAGGGTCGCAGACAAAAGCTACTGTACAGCACAGATTGAATATCGTAATACAGTAAGATGGTTTTTGCAGGCTTGCGGAGAAAATGTAAAAAAAAATTACAATAATTTTTTTTTCACTCACTCAAGCAAGCAGTGGTGGGCAAAGCTACAGGCGCATGCGCAGTAAATTCCTGCTGTCAAGCAGAAATGTGATTGAAACCAGACACACGTTCAAAGGAATGGTGTGGGAGAGATGTACAGCACTGCACAGAAGATAAGAAGTTGAAATACCCTGCAGTGCAGTTAATTATCCTGAGCGAGGGGAGAGCGCTGTATATGCCGAAATGTGACACTGTTACAGTACAGTACACGCCTATGCGTTTCAACAATTTTCAAATGAGACATACCGTACTGTACTGCAGAACAGCACTGCAAATGCATGTATACTTTAAATATGCAAATTTACAATTACTGCGCACGCACTCACAGACTGTGTACTGACATAGGTTGAACCGCGAAGGTATTAGACTTCCAAGACAACAGCTCTCAAACGCCCCCCTGACTTTTTACATGGCATTGCAGTATTGCAGACAGCGAGAATAAAATGCTAATATCACGAGCGCGAAAATAACGCAGTTCACTCCGGACGAAAACGACACAAAATCGCACATAACCGGGATAATCTGAAAATCGTGGATCTAGCCGATTTAGACTCAGGTCGGCTGCCACTGTATTATCCCTATTTATACACACTAATGGCAGAGTGGGTTATACTCTTTCACGAAGGGCCAAGGCCCGAAACGCGTCAGAGTGCACTACTCTGTTCCTTTTTGTTATGTCTCCTGTCACTTATTAAATTAGATTTTTTACTCTTTTACTCTTGGTGTGCCGTTTCCATCTGCATTCTACCTGCGCCCTACCCTGCTTGCAGTGCTCCACTGATTCTCTCACGAGGTTGCCTTCTCTTGCTATCAATTACCACAGCTGGATGCACACCTGGATGAGCCACTATCTGCAATTAGGCTCCGTTGAGCCTTCATTCTAACAGTGAGTTATTTATGGATTTCAAATGTATCCTTCACTACCAGACACCTTGTATGCTCTAAGTAGTCTCATTTAAGTGTGGTGGTGAACGGGGGTATACTTTTACCTTTTGGTTGTCATGTCCCCCAAGTACCCCATACATCCCACTTTTATTAGCCTACACGGGCGACTACTACTATATGAGCTATAGGTAATAATTTTCTGATATACCACTGATGCTCTGTATATCCTAAGAGCCACTACATGATACAAGATTTATGCTTATTGCTCATCACTAAAGGGATTCAAAGAAGATTTGAAGTATTTACCTGTGGGCTATATTCTGTTGCACCGATGCCTTGGACTGTATGTCTACCCATATGCTTTTATTATGAGGCAGACACCTAGTCCTACTTTTATCTGAAAAAGCTGATAAATATCATCTCTGGTTCTACACTACAATGATGGCTACAAATATTATATACTGACTAGGGTTACATATATTATTCGCTGGGACTATATACTACAGTATATAAAACAACTTATTTCCTATGTACACGAATAAGATACAACTACTATCTAGTTACTGCTGCCACCATAGAGTAACTGAGCAGCATCTTTATTTCCTGATATACTGCTCCCTTTAGGCTCTGGTAATTTGATGTATTTATATACCACTGCCAGTCTGTTGAATGGATACTTTGACCGTCAACTATAAATACAATTTATTTAAAATCTCCATTCACCAGTCACATATTCCTAGCTACATTGTAGCCCAATTTTGATACTATTTGTTTTTAATTGTGTTGCTCATAAAGGACTATCTGTTATTGTCACTCTTTTGCATAGAGTGTGAATATAATGTATTAGGCATATATTTAGCCTTTAATATCCACTCCAGCAGGCTGCACTAAGTATATATCTGGTTAGAACACTATTTTTGTACCATCATCTATTAGTGAGGTGCTTTCTGTATTGCACCTCTCGCTGTTCTCCTTTTGCAGCTTGCTTACAACAACATTTTTCTTGAGAGACAATCTTATCAGGAGTGGTCAGAGGATGTGAAATTGTTATTTACAATATATAATCATACCAAATTCGTCTGTACCTATATACACTTACCACCCTGAGGCATCTTATATATTAGGATTCGAACATTTTAAGGTGCCAGTCTCTAATAGTCCATTTATTTACCACCCCAATCATTGCGTTTCTTGATTTGGAGGCGGTTAGTTTAATACTTGTTTTAATTACTAGTGTTGTGTGTTTGTGTTTTAGTGTTTATTTTTCATTCATTTATTATTTCATAACTAATAAAGGTTAAGTTTTTTTCTGTATTTACCATACCATCATCCCATGATTGCTAGTTATATAGGGGTCTTTTTCACTTGTTTAGGCATGTGTAGTTTTGCTCATTATTTCTTTACCCCTGGCACCATCTTATAGACTGTTGCAAGAGCGGGCTTTCTCTTTCCTCTCCCCGATCTTTTCCTTTCCCTCCTATTTATTACCAGTATTAGCGGTTTATCCCGCATTCTTATAGCTCTTAGCACGTCCCTTTGCTATGGCAGGCTTTCTGTCAACCATATCGGATTTCTCTACATGGCAAAAAGAAGCTAGTGATGTTTTTTCATCAGAGAATACCATCACTTCCTCTCCGAACAATGACATTAAAAGTTATTTCATCAACCTTGAAAGATTACGCATAAAACAGGCCAAAATGTGGTGGGAAATAACCAGCATTGAAAATTACCTTCATAATAATATAACACCTAGGGGCTTACGGGTTAATTTGGCTCCATCAGCTCTATCTACAGAGGGTGATTTTCTAAAATCATGGGAAAAGATTTTAACCCAATGCTCAATAGATTTAATGGAATTGATTGTGACACATGAGAAGGAGAAACTAGCCATAACTACTGAAGAGTTAAATAAATGTCTTTCTGACGTCCCAACATGGAAAGAATGTACTGAATTTAATGAACTTGAGATCAAATTAAAAAATAGCGTATCTAAATTTACAAATGATCTCAAGGCACGTAAACATCGAAAGTTTTTACGTGATAAAAAAGATTTCACTGAGGGATATGTTTTTTTTTTTTTATAACTCAGATTTTATTGACAGTTTATCGTCAAACAACACGATGTACATTGACCTGCATGTAACACGGCCTAGAAATGTTATAATACTTGCATGTAACACAAATAAATGCCATAACAAAGAACAGAAAACGAAAAAAAAAGAAAAAAAAGTGGGAATGGGCGGGTATGGGGGGGGGGGGGGGGTTGGGGAAATGGGGGGATGGGGAAATGGGGTCCGTCCTCCTCCTTTTTCTTCTCTCACGTCTTCTTCTGAGCTTACATTTTTCTTGGGCTCCGCTCCAGGGTGGGCCTCCCGCGTGGCCGGTGGCTCTGCAACCCGGTCCTACATCTCTCTCCTAAGACTCAATAGCCCTTAGTCCCAGCTCCTGTAGGTCAGTGGAGAACGCGTTTCTGACATTATCATAGCAAAATAGAAGTACCATCTACTCCTGGGATGTCTGTTTGTGCTAGCCACCATATCCAGACTTTTAGAAATTTAGCGCCAGTATCATTAACCAAACTCGTTAATTTTTCCATCTGGCATACGTACCAAATTCTGTTCCTGATTGAAGCAATAGTTGGGATTTCATTCTGTTTCCACAATTCTGCGATCTCGCACCTCGTCACTGTTGCGAAATGCGCTACTAATTTGCTTTGTATTCTGGGAAGCCCCACTACCGGCCTGTTCAGGAGTTACAGCCAGGGGTCCAGTGGGATTGAGAGGCCCAAGATCCTCTGCAGCCAATCTCTGATTTGCTCCCACAAGGGCAGCACCCGAGGACAAGACCACAGCATATGTAAGAGATCTGCTTCCCTTCCACATTGTTTTGGGCACAAGGGGGAATAGCCTGGTATAAATTTAGATAATTTTGTCGGAGTGAGGTACCACCTCATTTATACTTTATACGCGTTCTCCCTTAACGTCGTACATATTGAGCTTTTAGCCGCTGCCATGAAAATCTCTGCCCACTCCTCTCCTTCTAATGTTTCACCTAGGTCCTGCTCCCATTGTGCTACATAGCTTAATTTCTTAGAGTAGGCCGCCTCGAACAGACCACCTCTCCGTACAGGCAAGATATAAGTCCCTTCGTTTCTGTTTTTAATACACAGATTTTTTCAAAGTTTGTCAATTGGGGACGGGGCAAAAATTTGTTATAAAATGCTCTGATCTGGAGGTATCTAAAGAATTCAGTAAGTGGGATGTCCTTTTCAGAATTAATTTGTTCAAACGTTTTGATACTGTTTCTACCCTCCAGATCTTTGAGTCACATTAGACCCTTCTGTTTCCAATTTTGAAAATCCCTGCTGTTCATACCTGGAGTGAAGTCTATATTGCCAAATATTGGGGTCATTAGTGTATTTTTTGCTGTCAGGGCACACCGAAATTTAGTGGCCTCCCAGATTGTAAGTGAGTTTGTCATTGAGGGCAGCAGCTCTTTGGCGGATTTATACATCCTTTTTGGGGTCCAAATTAGGTTGTGCAGTTCCAATGGGGCACATACCTCTTTCTCCAATGACAGCCATCTTTTAAGGCTCGAGTCTGAGTGCCGTTGTGTAATTTGACATAATTGGGCCGCCTTATAATAGAATAACAAGCAAGGTACCGCTAGCCCCCCCGATGATGTTGGCCTTTTTAAAATACTTCCCTCAATTCTTGTTTTTTTATGTCCCCATATGAATTTGGATATGAGTGACTGCAGAGAGACTAGATCTTTAGTTTTTAATGGGATTGGGAGAGTCTGGAATAGATAGAGAATGCGCGGCAGGAGGTTCATTTTGATATAGTATACTCTACCCATCCATGAGATTCTATATGTAGACCATCTCCTGACATCGTCTCTCAATGTTTCTATTACTTTGGGGAAATTAGCCCGGTAGACAGATTTAAAGTCCTTTGTAATTTGTACCCCCAGATATTTAATGGACTCAGGTTGCCAATTGAAATTAAAGTTGATGGTTATCAGTTTCACCATTTCTTTTCGAAGGTTGATGTTTAACGCTTCCGATTTTGTTTGGTTAATTTTGAATCCTGAGACCCTGTTAAATGTATCCATTAGATTGAATAAATTGGGCAGAGAGGTTAGGGTCTGGATATTGTGAGGAATATATCGTCAGCATATAGCGCCACTTTATGCGACTGTTCTCCCAGTTGGATACCTGTATTATCTGGATTGGACCGAATGTGTGCCGCCAAAGGTTCCATACTCAGGGCGAATAATAACGGCGACAAAGGGCATCCCTGTCTAGTACCAATCTTGATTGCAAATGGGTCTGATGGGAAGCCCTGATGGATAAACTATGCCGCCGGGTTCCCATACAGTGCCATAATAGCTGTTAATATTCTATCCCCAAAACCAAACGCTCCAAGCATGGCCCTCAGGTATGGCCAGTCTATCCTGTCGAAAGCCTTTTCAGGGTCTAGAGTTAGCGCCATCACCCGGATCTTATTGGAGTTAGCTATTTCAATTAGATCTATAATACGTCTAGTGTTGTCGGCCGCTTGTCTATCCTGAATGAATCCCACCTGATCCAGGTGAATCAGCCTAGACAGGATGTGACTCAATCTGTTGGCCAGCATTTTAGAAAAAAATTTAATGTCCGAATTGATTAACGAGATCGGCCTATAGCTTTTACAATTTTTTGGGTCTTTGCCTTGTTTATAAATCAATGAGATTGACGCTTGGAGCATCTGACTCGGGAATGAAGCTCCTGCTAACACTGCATTGAACATGCGGAGCATATGGGGAGCTAGTTGTTTGGCAACTTTTTTGTAGTATAAATTTGAGAAATCATCAGGGCCCGGGGCTTTAGAGGGCTTTAAATGTTTAATCACTTGTGTCAGTTCCTCCAGTGAGAAGTCACTCTGCCACACCTCTACCTCCTCTCCGCTCAATTTAGGAAGATTTGAGGCCGCCAGAAATTCCTCTAGTATCCGGCTCGTTTTGGTATTGTGGCTGACCTTTTCACCATTGTATAACTCTTCATAATATTTTCTAAATTCTTCCACAATTTGTTTTGGGTTAGAGGTCAGAGTGCCCGATTTCAGTTTGATAGCATGTATACCATAATTAGATTGTTTATTCCGTAATTTATTTGCTAGTAAAGTATCTGGCTTGTTTGCTTTCTCATAAAATTTCCTCTTTGACCAACTCAACGATTTTTCAGCCTGGGAGGTAAGTAGCAAATTCAGCTCTATTCTAATGTCCTTGAGCTCTTTTAATGTATCGGGCCTTCTATTTCTCTTATGTAAATCTGACAGTTCTGCCAATTTTTCCTGCAGCTTTAAAATTTGGGACTCCCTCTTCTTTTTACGCCCTGCTGCAATGCTGATAAGGTGGCCTTGTGAGCCTTCGATAGAATAATCCTTGAGTTGACGCTATCTTTATTTATCCTAAAAAAGTGGTCCAGCTCATCACTTATCAACTGGCTGATCTCTGGGATTTTTATAATTGCCTCATTTAGTTTCCAGTTTGCTCCAGGTCGGTCCAGGCTAAAATAGGAACACCGAATTTCAATCGGTGCGTGGTCTGACCATGAAATATCATGGATCTTAGCATATGCTACCTGTGGAACCATTCTGTTGAATACAAAGAAGTAGTCTATTCGGCTATAACTATCGTGGGGGTGTGAAAAAAAGGTGTATCCCCTTTCTCCCGGGTGTAGCTCTCTCCAGATGTCAATTAAGTGTCTTTCCTTCAATTCCTTCGACAGTGCCACTGACTTCGCTTTTCGGCAATGTCTCGCCTTGGAAGATCTATCAATATCTGGATCTAAAATCCTATTAAAGTCTCCCCCCATGATCACTTGCCCCTTGGCTACGGCATCTAATGTTTTAAAGAAGTTTAAGAAGAAGGCCGGGTCTTGTTCACATGGGGCATAGACATTTGCGATCGTCAGTGGCTGTCCCTGGATTGAACCCGTTAGGATTATGTACCTACCGTCCCTTTCTTTTTTTAACTTGTTCCGTGATAAAGGGACATCTATTATGGAAGAGAACCACCACTCCTCTCTTTTTTACTTTAGCAGATGAGAGACAGAAGTTCCTGAAATGCTTATCAAGATAGTTAGGGTAATTGGACTCACTAAAGTGTGTCTCCTGGATTAGGACTATATCTGCCTTCATTCTGTTGTATTCGGCCATTGCTATTTTTCTCTTGGATGGTCTGTTAAGTCCTTTTACATTATGCGAAACTAAGTTTAGTGCCATTTAGGTAGTTCTAGGTCTTCTCTTACTTCTGCACCTCTCTTACCTGTGCCACACGGCAGGTTGCTCCTCTGCCTTGTTTTAATCTTCCACGGATCTTCTGAATTGAGCCGGACCCTGTTGGGGAGGATGAACAGACCTCGGGAAGGGAATGGGGAACAAACAACACAGCATATAAAAAAGCAAATAAAAATTGTCTTCAACATACAAACACGAAAACAAGAGCCACCCCTGGCCCAAGTGGGCCTCGGCTCTTCTGCCCTAGGGTTTATCATTTCTTCAGGACCTCCCGCGGCGAAGGTCCAGTCACCTGGTCTCCATTACTCTCAGGCGCCCTAGGGACTTTAATGGGCATAGGGGCTACTCCCCCACCCCTTTGTATCCGGAACATGCGGACTGCCCCCTCCCCTTATGTTGTCTCCTTTCTGTTTGAATCCCCTCCATTTACTCTGCCCATTCATATTCTCCTTCCTACCTCTACTAGGGGCACTGCCATGTCTCTTCTCCACTACTATACGTGCCTCCCCTTCCTCGTTCCTCTATAGATATACCTAAAACCTGTATCCCTCATTCCCCAGCAGGTGGAGCAGTGGGTTCAATTTTTGCTCTCCCTTCATGGCTCCCCTATTTGTCTCCCTCTACTCTCCTTTCCTATCTCCATTATGACTTGTGCCAGAGAGACTAGAATGACTACTTTAAAGAATAAGAGGCTATCTATTCAGACTAACTTAAACCAAGAGGGATATGTTTTTAAGCACAATAGTCCCAGGAAACCATTTAAACCTACACCCAGTGTCTTGTGTATTAATGTATTGTAATTAGGGTGCCCATTGAGTGCTATAGAGGCTTATCATGCCCATATTATTATTATATGGGTATGATGTACCACTATACTACTCAATGGGTACAGGGTGGGTATAGTCAGTCAGAGGTGGGTGCTTAGGCCTCCCGGGTTTGTATCAGGTCAGGGTGGGTTAACCCCTTAATGACTATAGCGGTTAGTAACCGCTAAGGTGATTAAGGGGTTAGGGGCCATTAGAATATCTTTATTATGTACTGTATACTGCATATGCTTTCTCGCTACGGAGGACAGAGGGACCTGCTGTTGTGGTAAGTATAACTGTATTTATTTACTTTATTTTTGTATGCCAATGCAGTGTTTAATAATGGGCAAATAATCTATTATCCATATCTGGATAATAGTTATTTTGCCCATTACTGTACTGTATGGGTTTGGGCGGAGGGGGGGGAGGGGGTGGGGCGTGTATTGATGTTTATTAAAATATTTATTAATATACATTTCTTTCATGGTGTATATGTGCAGGGGGTCTCCGGAGCTTAACCACATTGGTTTTATGTCCAGGGACCCCCTGCTTCCCGAGATACAGGCCCCTTTATGGGGTGCTGGTATCCCTCTGCATTGAAATGTCCCGCGTCACGTGACCGGGACATTTCTTTGCATAGGAGATACCGGCACCCCATAAAGGTTCCTGTATCTTGGGAAGCAGGGGGTCCCTGGACCTGAAACCAATGCGGTTCAGCTCCGGAGACCCCCTGCACATATACACCATGAAAGAAATGTATATTTAAATAAATAATTTTCGGGCGACATTTCAGCTGGGAGAGGCGGCTCTCTCAGAGCCGCTCTCTCTGCAGCAGAAATGAATCTCCGGATTAGGCCTTTTCAGAGGCTCGATGCTCTCGCTGGCAGCAACTCGCCCGGTTTGGGAATTTTGGTATCACTGGTAATCGAGCCTTTCTGAATACCGTGATAGCAACACCCAAAAAAACGGCATTTTAAATGCCCTGGCGATAATTGTTATCAACCCTCTCTGAATGAGGCCCAGAGTGTTTTATCCTATCATTACAAAATGCATACATTTATAAATTTATCATGACCAAAAATATAGATCAATACTTAATCCCAATGGAGACAAATATTAAAATAGTATAAGAGTGATATCATTTCTCCATTTAGAAAAATGCAATGAATATACCTGTATATTATTACTCAAAACACACATAAAGGCAGAGCACAATAAAGAAATGTAACCTGAAAATTAGGAAATTATTCTATTCATTTAATAGTTAGTTGAGTTAGAATATTTTGATATAATTGATTAAAAGAATTGCACATTGCAAATTTATAGATAAGATAAATAATCACATATTAGCACATTTAGAGAGATATAATCGGTAACCACATTTTAGCAGAAGATATTTAATCCCCTATTGATTATTTAATCATAATATAGAGACCTACATTTACTGGATTCAATTTTGGACTATTCTTATCTTACATACATATGTCAAGATATCTGATGATATAGTTTAGAAAAATATTTTTATATGAACATGAGAGAGGATAGATACATAATTAATTTTCTTAATTCCCACATAGTTAGTTAATTTAGTGTAATTTAACCTGAAATGTTTTAACATTGGGATTAATATAGTGGAGAGAGAGTATAGATTACTCCATATCATATTTAGTAGATTCTGTTAATATTATTAGAATGCGTATATTTAAGAAAAATATTACAGGGGAAAATTAAAACCCATATATATCTGTTAGATCTATTTAGACTAATCTTTTAGTTCACATAGCAAATTGTCAGGAAAAAACATGAGAAATAGCTTTAGTCATATACTGGAGAATCACAATATAATGAGAAGGTCTTCAATCATATACATAATGAGAAGGTCTTCAATCGAACATGGACTGTAAGATGTATCACTATTTACTATTAAAACCAAGACAGTTCTTTATATATTGCATCTTGGTCATATTGGAGAAGGAAGATGATAACCTACAAAAGTCTGTTCATATCTATTACATAAGACCAGAGCAGACCTATCATAAATCACACATTTTGAGAATAAATTACCCATGATATATGAGAAAGGGATCAGGAACAATAGGTACATACACTGAACATCCACCTATGATGAAATCCATTCATCATAAAACCATCAATGGATATCAAAGGCATAGTGTAAAAGGACCAAAAATGAACATACAAATAAATATTGCAACCACTGTACTTTACAGTTAAAACACACATAATATCAATGTATTGAACTCATATATACATATATAGAATAAGTTGTAATAAATTATCAATACTATCAAATGAAGTAGCAAGTCATGTATGATTGATGTAATAAGAAATAACATATCCTAACCATATAATATTTAAAAAAAAAAGAAAAAGATATTCCCATTTAGCTAACACAGGCTGGAAACAGAAGTGTCTGGGTGGCATATGTAAAAGTAACAGCAGCTTAGAAAATGATATTGACACCTGTACAGTCATAGATACATCAATTCTTAGACTCCATACCACCTCAGATTAGTCACGTAAAAAAGAACCCAAATCTATATCAATGTTTAGACCCAAAGGCATCAATGTTTTTAAGACATATATCCAGTAAGTTTCTTGTCTTTAAATCTGAACAATGTTGTTACCTCCTCGCCATTTGGGTCTAATTTTGTCCATCCCTATAAATTTTAGCCCTTTTGGGTCCTGTGAGTGACATTCTTTGAAGTGTTTGGACACACTATGTTAGAGGAAGCCCTTTTCAATATTTGTAATATGCTCCGCTATTCTTATTTTTAACTTCCGTGTGGTGCGGCCTACATATTGTCTGTTACACGGACACTGTAGCACATAAATTATGTGGTCTGAATTGCAATCTATAAAATCATTGATTTCAAAAGTTTTTGTTGTTACTTCTGACTTGAATTTGGGTGTAATTTGTATATATATATATATATATATTCATGATGAAGCACTGTACAAATGAATGGGTGAAGGGTGGGTATCGGGCAGGGTGGCTTAACCCCTTCATTACCTTTGTGGTTATTAACCAATAAGGTGATTAAGAGGGGAGATTAGATTGGCTCTTTTTATTTTTGCGTATGTTTTGCAGCACCCGAGGGCATGGACGGTGATGAAGATGAAGATGGCCTTCATCGTGGCAGCCAGGCAAGGGTGAGTGCAATATGTATTTATTTTATTTATTCTGCTTTATGTATTTTAAATGGGCAAATGCATTACTATCCATTTGTGGATAATAGTAATTTTGCCCATTACTATACTGTATGTGTTAAGGGGTGGCAGTGTGGGGGGGGGGGGGTGGTGTATTTATTTATAAGTATTGATGCGTTTTTTAATTATTTTTTGGGGGCACATAATTGGTACTGCAGGCAAGCGGGGACACCTGGGCAAATGCGGGGAAACCTGCCTATATTATCATTGTTGTGCATCCCAAAAATTAAATATATGTACTGTATGATAGGGGTATAGGGGTTGTTGGGGGCACAGGGGGTGTGTGTTGTATATTGCAATGTTTATTGGGGGCAATTGTCTCCAATAAACATGCTATTATGCCTTAACACCTTCATTGCCTTAGCGGATAGCCGCTAAGGTAATGAAGCAATATTAATGTTTTTTTAATAATATTGTGAGGAAACAGGGGGTCTCCTGAGCTGAACCGCATTGATTCTGGCTCAGGGAACCCCTGCTTCCAGAGTTACATGCCCCGGTTTGGGGCATCGGGTGCCAGTGTCGCCGCCATCTTTATAGCGGCCATGTCGCGTCATGAACGCTATAAAGATGGCGGCGACACTGGCACCCGATGCCCTATACCGGGGCCTGTAACTCGGGAAGCAGGGGGTCCCTGAGCCAGAACTCACTGCGTTTCAGCTCAGGAGATCCCCTGCTCCTGTAGACTATTATTAAAAATACATTAATGCTGCTTCATTACCATAGCGGGTAGCCGCTACAGTAATGAATTATTGTTTATTGATATGTGTGTTTTACTCACAGTGTAGATGTGCAGGGGTTCTCCGGAGGTCAACTGCATTGGTTTTAGGTCCGGGGACTCCCTGCTTCCTGAGATACAAGCCCCGTTATGGGGTGCCTCTGCTTTGTTTACATCCTGCGGTCACGTGATCGGGACATTAAATGCAGAGGATACCGGCACCCCATGACAGGGCCTGTATCTTGGGAAGCAGGGGGTCCCCGGACCTCAAACCAACGCTATTCAGCTCCGGAGACCCCCTGCACATCTATACTATGAGTAAAATTTTATTACAAAGATTTTTTTTTACGATATTTGCGCAGAGAGTGGCAGATCTCTCTCTGCTGCAGCCTGATCTCAGCAGGGGAGGCCTTATCGGCATGTTATCGGCAGGCAGAGTGTCTCGCCACTGGCTACTCGCTATGTTTGGAAATGTTGCTCTCGCAGGGTTTCGCAGGGATTCGGACATTCCTGCATACTGCGAGGGCAACAAGCAATTAACATGGCGAGTTCTACCCCTGCCGAGAGTGCTTTTTCGGTGCTTACTGCATGGACCCCTACATCTGATGTCCACTTGTTACCCGGGTGACCTGCAACCTAGAAGAGTGACCCCACTCAAGGATTTTCTGGTGGAACTGCGGAGCAGCATATAAACAACCCTCTGGCACCTTCATACCCTCGGGAATTTGCTTCTGAGTCTCCAAGATCTGATCCAGTATATCGAAACAATTTGCAGAAATTATATATTTAAAAGGAAGAATGTTCCCTGGAATATCTTCAGATTTATCTTCAATGAGAAATTGACGAGATAAAGCATCCTGACGAGAACCGAGGCGACGAGCGCCCTCAATATACAATACATTTTTATGGTCCATGAGGATCGAGATAGGGTTTTCGGTACCCTCCAGGAGATGTCTCCATTCTTCCAGGGCAAGCTTGATGGCCAGAAGATATCTGTTACCTACGCCGTAGTTTTGCTCTGCGGAGGAGAATTTCTTAGAGAAGAACCCACAGGGGTGTAGTTTATCCTGGGGGGTTTGTCTCTGTGAGAGTATGGCTCCTGCTCTAATTTCCGAAGCGTCTACCTCCAAAGTGAAAGTGAGAGTAGGGTCAGGATGGCGCAAGATGGGGGCGGAGACAAATGCCTTCTTAAGGGATTTGAAGGCCTGGCTTGCTTCAGGGGGCCAGGCAGAAGTATCCACTCCTTTCTTGGTCAGAGCAGTGATAGGAGCAAGGGTAGCGGAAAAGTTACAGATAAACTTACGGTAATAATTGGCAAAGCCAAGAAATCACTGGATAGCTTTTAGAGAAGTGTGCTGGGGCCCATCTAGAACTGCCTTAAGTTTCCCAGGGTCCATGGTGAATACCTCATCCGAAATTATATAACCTAAGAAGGAGGTTGAGGTTTGGTGAAACATACATTTCTCCATCTTGGCGTAGAGGTGATTCTCATGAAGGCGAGAGAGAACTAGGTTAGTGTGCTGGATATGTTTTGATAAGGATTCTGAAAAAATAAGAATGTCGTTGAGATATACAATAACAAAAATATTTAGGACATCACGAAAAATCTCATTCACAAACTCCTGGAAAACCGCTGGTGCATTACATAGTCCAAAAGGCATAACTAAATATTTGTAGTTGCCGTCACAGGTGTTAAAGGCTATCTTCCATTCGTCCCCTTGTGTTATGCGTATGAGATTATAATCCCTGCGGAGATCAAGTTTAGAAAAGGCAGAAGGTCAATGGGGCAATCAAACGGACGATGAGGGGGAAAAACTTCAGAACGGACTTTGTCGAAAACGACAATGAATTCTACATATACTTCGGGAAGAGAAGGCTTAACAGGGGAGATGGTCTCTAAACCAGTGAGAATATGCACCGGAGAGGAAGAAAGTTATTTAAGGGACGTATCCCATCGTATCGGTTCCTTGGCACTCCAGTCTATAAGAGGATTGTTTTGCTGGAGTGAATTACGTCCAGGGAGTCCAGGGAGATCTCCTCCTTGTGTCCATCCTTCGTGGAGAGGGAAAGGGTTGGTGTCTCCAAGGATATGAAGGCTGGTTGGAAGGGACGTCCATCAATGGCCTCCAGACCGACGGTTACGTACTTCTTTACCAAAGGAATCCCATGTTTGGTAGTGAAATCTTGATCCACAAAATTTCCCCCAGACCCGGAGTCAATGAATGAGGAAGCAGAGATTCGGAAGTGAGGACCCTTGAGAAAGATTGGGAGCTTAATTCTCTTTGGCAGGGTTTTCATCATAGAGGGGAAAGAGGAAATGGTACCCAATGAGATCCCCTCATAACTCATTGGGCGCTGGCGTTTCCCGGCTTCGTGGGACAGCGATGCACCAGATGTCCTGTTAGTCAACAGTAGAGACAAAGGCCCTCATTCCTCCGGCATTGTCTCTCCGAAGGTGAGAGTTGGTGACTACCCAACTGCATGGGTTCTGGAGTCTCAAGAGCTGGGAAAACAGCAGGAGAGGAACTGCAGGGAGGAGTAATAGAAGTTAGAGACCAAGGACGGTGGCTTTCAACCCCCCTTTCTTAGAGGCGTTGATCCACCCTGATACATACAGCAATAAGATCCTCAAGCGCAGGGGGTCTTTCCTGAGCGGCTAGCTCATTCTTCAGAATTTCGGAGAGTCCCTGCCAGAAGGCCGCCGAATGTGTTTGATTGTTAAAATGATAAGATCTAATAAACATTTGTTCAGTATTCCTTCCCACTTTGTGCAATATTCACTTTGATCTGCAAATAATGTCGGTCTCAGATTACATCTGAGCCCTCGTGGAATACTCTTGAACCTGTAATATTCTGCTAGGGTCGTAGCATGTAACTCCAAATTTGTTTTCCTTTTGAGTATTCGTTCCAACATTTAGGGACGTCTGAAGGGTTATTCTCTAAGAGAAAATCCCTGTTGCCTAGGCATAAAGTTCGATTTTTACAGCATCTATGTCAGAGTATGCAAAAGTATTTGAACTAGAGGCCGAGGCAACAGCGTCCTGAGATTGCGACATAAGGTCAATGTAAATAGGTGCATGCCTCTAGTTTGGGTAAATAACAATATATAAACAAATAGACAGTACTCTAAACAAAGTAAAAACTCATAAAGCACAGGGTGCAAAAGGAACGAAGTGGGCCCAAACAACCCCACTGAAGATCATAGAAAACCCAACAAAGCTCCAGCACACACTGATTGATAGAGAAAACGAAAAGAGTCTCGGATTAAACCAACATTTAATAGCGATGATAATAGAACAATAGGTATCACAAATGGGAATGCTTAACGGCTATAATCAAAGAATATATGGTTCTTTAAAAGCACAAGAGTAGGGGTGGGGGGAAAAACACAGGGAAGGAGAGTGGGGAGGGGGGAAAAAAGGGGGAAAACTGCTAACAAAAAAACATATAAAGACAATGGGGGAGGGTAAGAGGGGCAACGTTTCAGGGTAACGACCCTTTCCTCAGACCCGTTCCCTTGGGTCCAACGGAACCACAAGGTACTTCCCTTAACCCTTAACCCCCCCTACAAGACACAAAATAGCAAACTCAGAATAAGCTTAGAATAAAGTCCTGATCAAACATCTGCAGTTTAAGCAATAGTATATGTCAAACTCAAACTGTCCTTTTTCTATATGATTATCAGGCTGCTCTCTCTTCCTCTCTTCCAAAGTAAAAGTGGCTGACCGGACACCTCATGGAGCCCGATATATGTAGTACCTTCCTGGATGACGTCACACACAGTGCGTGGTCCAGCCCATAATGCTTATGCAAAGTTACTCATTGCTCAGTGGTGACACGCAGAGAGTGTAAACAGAGCAGGGACGCAACAGTTTCTCCCTCCACTGCTCCATTGCACATGCACAGTCAGCCTTTAGGAATGTGCCTAATGTAACCACAGCAGGGTAATGCAGAAGCCATTCCAAATGAGAGTACACGTGGAGAGTGTAAACAGAGCAGGGACACAAAAGTCTCTCCTTGAACCTCTGCTCAAGTGCACATGCGCAGTCAGCCTCTTGGATCATGCAAAAGTAAAGACAGCAGGGGTGTGCTGAAAGTTGCCAGTATAGCTATTATGTGGACGGGCAGGAGTTCCGTAGGATAGGTGTGCCTTGTTAAACTGGTGAGAAGGAAACAGAACAAAACATAATAAGTCTAATGAACAAACATAATTTACAAACATAATTTGAACACATTAATAAAAGGAAGCAGAGACCACACATGTAAAACATCATGAGTCTGATCATTATCAATCCCTGGTCTGAGCAGCCCTAATGTTGTCCTGTGCCAACCCGATGAGCATCTCTAACCGGTCTCTGAGATCTACCACATATTGAAGCACAGAAGCATCAGTATTGGTAGATTCCCCTTCCCTTCCCTCACGGAATAGGTCCAGAGGTCCACGTACCTTACGTCCGTATAGCAGCTCAAAGGGTGAAAAGCCTGTGGATTCTTGCGGTACCTCTCTTTATGCAAACAGCAAGTGTTTCAGGTGAATCTCCCAGTCTTTCCCCTCTGCCTCTATAAACATCCTAAGCATCTGCTTTAAGGTACCATTGAACCTCTCACATAGTCCGTTGGTTTGAGGGTGGTAAGGGGTCGTGCGCTGGTGCTTCACCCGGCACACATTCCAGAGACACTGTAGCAATTCACTCATGAATTGTGACCCTTGGTCGGTTAGGACCTCGCTAGGGAAACCTACCCTAGTGAAAATGGTTAGCAAAGCCTTAGACACTGCCTTAGCATCAATAGTAGCCAGCGCTACAGACTCAGAGTACTGGGTAACAAAATCCACCACCGTGAGAATGTAGCACTTCCCTGTCCAGCTAGGAATCATAAGGGGCCCCACAAGGTCCATTGCCACCCACTGAAAGGGTTCCCCTATCACCGGTAATGGTCTCAGGGGTGCCTTCACACGATCACCCGCCTTACCTACTCGCTGGCAGGCATCACAGGATCGGCAGAAATCTGCCACCTCGCTGGATGCCCCCAGCCAGTAGTAATGCTGAAAGAGCCAGGTTCTCATGCGTGCGACCCCCAGATGCCCCACAAGCGGTGATGAAGTGGGCAAACTGTAATAACTGTTGCCTATATCCCGTGGGTACCACTAACTGTTGCTTGCCTGTCCAAACCTCATCTAACCCTGTAGCCCCCTGCTCTCTACACAAAAGCCTGTGGTGCCACAGTTAGTAATCAGACCCCTCGCTTGGCTTAGACTCGGACGCCCGAAGTCTCATGCCCTCCAAGGTGGGATCCCATTGCACTGCTTCCCTAAACTGAGTGCCTAGTTCTGGCCCCACCCGGCCATACCTGAGTCAGGAGGACAGGGAACAGGGACAGGGTACAGTAAGTCAGTGTCAGAAGCGGACTGAGTCCGGCTTACCTATCTGGTCTCTGCAGAGACTGCTGGAACTGTAGGTCCCAAATGCAGGGGGACAGAGGTTGCTGCTGTGATCTTCGCTGACTGGCTCATGGTAATCGCTGCAACCGGTGCAGCAGGCGTCAGCTCAGTGGTGAAAACACAAGTAACATGCCCCAGGTCATTGCCAAGGAGCACCTCAGCATCCAAACCGAGCAATACCCCCACCTCCCTCATGCCACGACCTGCCCCCCCCCCAGTCCAAAAAGACCCAGGCAACTTGGAGTGACCTTGGTCCTCCGTCTTGCATGGTCACTTGCATCCCGGTGGCCGGGAGCAAATCCTCTGGCCGCACCATATCAGGCCGAACCAGGGTCATGGTGGCACCGGAGTCCAGCAACCCATCTGCTTGCTGGTCTCAGATGGTCACCCTCCACAGATTAACAAAAAAAAACGGTGCAAAACAGCGCTAAAAAAATAATAACAACAATACTTGAAATAAATATTGCAGGCAGCCTGGCAAATACTGACTGTACAGTCAGAAAATGAACCACAGAGAAAAGAAAGAATTGCCGGCGCCAAATCAGTCCTTTAAATAATAACTCCGAATAAAATGTTTTAATGTCAACTTTTTTGGCGTACTGCACCATTATCTGTTTGTTTTCTTCTCTTTTTTACATATTGCACTACCATTTGGTGTGAGCCGTTCGTTGATCCCTTCACTGCCTATCTGTTCAAGGACACTTTTAGGACTTTTCAAGAGACGGTTTGGTTTTTATTCGGAATTATTATTTAAAGGACTGATTTGGCGCCGGCAATTCTTTCTTTTCCTTCCTGCCTTTCACCTATCTCAGAGGAATAGAGAGCGTTGATGGCGCACTGTCAGGGGGTCCTGAGAGAGTCAATCAGGAAAAAGAAACAGCCAGGCCACTCCAAAGATGAAAAAATGGTGTTAGGTTTATTGCATGCTGATAAACACACAGGGAACGGACAGATAAACGCACCTACGCGTTTCGTACTAAGTGTACTTTATCAAGGTGACCAAAGTGCTCTAAAACTGCTAATTTATACTTACCCAGACCGCTTCCAAACCAATAGGATGCCGCGTCACCTTCGCGCGTCTCGTAGAATGGAGGCGGCTAATCCAGTCGCCTGTATGTGCGAAATCGCGCGAGAGTGGTGCGCGCGCATCCATAGGATGGGCAGTGTGGGCAAAGTACACATAGACATGGCTGTACTTTCGACTTCGGTCCACCGAGTGACGTCACAGCCGCGCGCCATGTTGAGTGGGCGCGCCAGTGTGACGTCATATTCAGTAGACCGATCGAGTCTCAAGTGGTGTGTTTTTTTACACAAAAATAACTTTATTAAACAGACAATGTAAGACGGACAAATAAATAAAAAATATATAAAAAAATACATTAGAGATACAAATAACTACAAATAACTAGTTGCTATGTAAGCAGCAACCCTATGCAACTGTACAGGGGAGAAAGTAGAAAGAAGGTACATTAGAAAATCTATATATATTAAAGTGATAGATTGGTCATACAGGGATAGTAATATATGTTACAGTATTTAGATTTAGGTGAGCATAATTGAGTTTATCTAATTCAATATACCAAAGCCTTTGAATCACAAACTAATATATCATATGGCCCATCAAGACATTTTTTGAAATATACATATTTGATATTATTTCATAAAATGTACCCATACAGTTGGTATGCATAGGGAAAAATTAAAACACCTTGTTTATCGGAGGAGAGAACAGTATATGATATGGAAATCATATAAAAAATATATTCATAATAGTCATAACATCCTTACATATAATAAATTCATACAGTATAAAGTATAAAGCATTGACATCAGTACTGTTCATAACAGAGGAACATTAGAATATAATAGAAATTTTATCTGATTTCTAGATGAATATATGTTACATGTTAAGTTTTATCTCATATAGCATGTTCATAATTTTATAGTTATGAACACCGAGTGGGAAATTCAAATCTGTTTCCAATATATATAGCTGATTATAAACATAATCAATGATAATATAAAAAATATATATATATATTGTTTATAATAGTGAACTAGTATTTACAGATGATATGTATATTTGAACTTATTTGTGAATAAAATTAAAAAATCACAAGAATAATTATAAAAAAGTTATAAGCAAAGTGATACACTGATATATAATAATTAAATATATACCAGCAGAAAATAAGTGTTTAAATTTATAACTTTATAAAAAGTGACTCAAATCCCAATCGGTGTTCATGCCCAGAGGAGTTCTTGTTCTCAAGGTGAAGATCCAAAAGGATTCCCGTCTATCTAGTTGTTTCATCCTATCTCCTCTTCTTATGGGCATAGGAACATGCTCTATCCCTTGAAATGTGAATGAGCCAGCACCGCCGGTCGGACAACTAGAAAAATGCTTTGCGACTGGATGGTTCTGGTCTGCATTATTAATGAGTCGTAAGTGTTCAAGAATTCTAATTTTTAAACATCTAGTTGTCCGTCCTACGTACTGTAGGCCACATCCACATTTCAGTAAGTAGACAACATATGAAGAATTACAATTTATAAATGATTTTATAGTATAGTTCTTTCTGGTATTGGAAGAAGTAAAACTTCTACTTTTAGTCATTTTTGAACAGGCTTTACAGTGGGAACATGGATATGTTCCATGAGGTATCGTAGATCTATCTTCTCTTGCAGGTTCAAAGAGACTGGGGGATAAGTGGTTCGACAGGGTTTTAGCCCGTTTGAAAATAACATTGGGGCCTGTTGCTATATAGGGTTTTAGAACGGGATCCAGAGACAGAACGTCCCAATGTTTTTTAAGAATATGTTTTATAGCTCCAGCTTGCTTACTAAAGGGGGTGATAAAGGAAGGACTTATGTTGGTTCTGGGCTGTTTTGGTTGTTTAGTCAATAATTTTTCCTTTCCATAGAGGACACTTCTAAAAGTGTCATATCTAAGTCCCTTCTATTATATCCTCTCTGTAGAAAGCGTGTGTGTAAGTCTGATGCTTGTATCATGAAGTCATCTTCATTTGAACAATTTCTGCGTGCCCTCATAAATTGGCTTTTGGGTATCCCTCTGAACATGGCGGGAGGGTGGCAGCTGCTGGGCCTCAAGAAGGTATTGCGTGAATTGAGTTTACGATAAAGTGTCGTCTGAATATTTAAAGTAGTGTCTATGTATAGACATAAATCTAAATAATTAATGTGCTGTGCATTATAAGTGTGGGTGAATTGGAGATTAAAGCTATTAGTGTTAAGTGACAAAATAAATTTATCCAAAAGTGTGACATCACCCTCCCAAATCAATAACAAGTCATCAATAAACCGTTTATAAAACAAAATGTGCTCCCTATATTTGTTCACTTCTCCAAACACGTGAAACAGCTCCCACCACCCCATAAAGAGGTTGGCGTACGAGGGGTGGCCGTTCCACGTGTCTGGAGATAGTGAACCCCATTGAAAAGAAAAAAATTGTGAGTGAGGAGAAAATGAATTGAATCGAAAATAAACGTTACTTGTGCAGGTGATAAATCAGACCGGTTGAGGAAATACTCAGCAGCTGTCAGTCCATGTTCATGGGAAATAACAGTGTAGAGGGAGGTGACGTCTAATGTCACCCATAGTAGATTGGGTCTCCATCTGACACCCTCCAGGGTACTAATTAGATGACTGCTGTCTCTAATGTAAGATGGTAGATTCTGCTCCAGGGGTTGGAGAAAGTGGTCCACATAGCGTGAAACACCATCTCCCAAAGACTCAATGCTGGAGACAATTGGTCTCCCTGGTGGGGAAACCAATGTCTTGTGAATCTTCGGGAGTTGGTGAAACACGGCAGTGGTGGGATGGGGTCTATATAAGAAATCCATGTCATTTTCATTCAGTACTCCCAACATGGAGCCTACATCTAATAAGTGCTTTAACTCCCTTTGGTATTTTTGGGTGGGGTCTGATGGTAGTACAGCATAGGAAGTCACATCTCCCAGTTGGCGTAATGCCTCTTTGAGATAATCATCCCTATTCTGCACCACCACCGCTCCACCCTTATCCGCATTTTTAATTACCAGTAATTTGTTATTCTTTAGTTTCTCTAAAGCTATAACTTCGTCATCTCTTAAGTTATTATTTTTGCTGTATCGACATGGTGAGTCAAACATAAAACCTTTCTGTAACAGCCTTAAGTCCCTCTCAACCAGACTTTCAAAGGTGGAGAGGAACTTACCCTTCACAAAGGTAGGATAGAAAATTGATTGCTTTCTCAGACCAGTGTTAGATCTACCCAAAATTGCTCAACTACTAAAATTCTGACACAGGTCCTCATTCTCTCCCGTCTCGACTACTGTAACATCCCGCTGTCTGGCCTTCCTGCCTTTCACCTGTCTCCCCTACAATATATCTTAAACGCTGCTGACAGAATATTTTTACTGTTTCCTAAATATGTCTCAGCGTCTCACCTGCTGAAATCCCTCTCCCAGCTTCCTATCAAATCCCAAACACACAATTCTCCTCTTCACTTTTAAGGCTTTACACTCTTCTGCCACTGCTTACTGATGTGGCGGCCGTTATTCGAACGGATCTCGAATCAGTTTTCGTGTTGACCGCTGTATTCCATTCGGTATTTCCACGTTTTGACCACTATTCATGCCGCGTTCGCGCAATCCGGCACCGGGCCGCCACACGCGGTTGATCTGTTTAATTTAATGGTTTATATTTTCTTTGGATGCAATTTTTTGCATATCCGCCATGTGGCAGAGGTTAATGAATTATAATTTGGTTGCTATTCTTTGCGTATCCGCCAGGTGGCAGAAATTAATGCATTTAATGAATTGTATTGAATTGTAATGTGCATGGTACAGTGCTACAGTATACAGTCTTTTGCTACAATGTAAGGGTGCAGGTGTTTAAAACAGATAGCAACCACATCTATACTGGTACATACTTACAGTGGCCCATTGTGAATTGACCTTGATTTTTCGAAGACGTTATCAAATTAGGCGTTCTTAATAAAAAGCTTTAAATACTCAATCTGTGCCTTTTTTTTACATTCTTTCCCCGCACAATTGCTGAGTGGACATTATGGCTACACCACAGGCGTATAAAAAACCTGATTATAGTTATGCATTTTTAATATATTCGGGAATAAATGCTGCAGCAGATAAAATGGCGACTTTTTCTGAAATATATGAATATTTAATTTCGAACTACGATTTTTACAAGTTTTCACCAGATGTTCACGGGTGAAAGCGTGCGATAAGAAAAACCTTAAGTAACGATCAGTGTTTTTTTTCGCATTGCCCCTCCTGCTGGAGAGATTTGCGGGTATTGGGGTGTCATGCCAGAATTTCACAGTATGTTTGATCATGGCAATTTCAAAAGAAGAAAGGTCGGTTTTAACCCATACAAGAATCGTCAATCCCAATCCAGCAATGTGCCGGCAACAGCACCAGAACTGGCCGGTCTGACCGTCAGTGATAACCTGATGAACGGCAATCCTTTGTACCTGTCCCCACCTGAATACCTGGAAAATTTCCAGCCAGTGCTCCTATCCCAGCTGCACCCAACTACTTAAAAAAGTTTTTTGTGCAGACCGGTGCCTTGGACTATGGCATTGTCGCTGTACTCAGCTAAGTGGGGGAGAAGGGCAGTGAACATGGCAAGGCGGATGACCTTTC
Organism: Ascaphus truei; assembly: GCF_040206685.1. Taxonomy (NCBI): domain Eukaryota; kingdom Metazoa; phylum Chordata; class Amphibia; order Anura; family Ascaphidae; genus Ascaphus; species Ascaphus truei. The sequence goes on along the minus strand of NC_134486.1, from coordinate 203,878,402 downwards.
TCACCAGGACAATCCCTGTGGACTAAAAAACTCAAGAGCTGCCAGGCCAGCCCAACCACCGGACGAGGTGGTGGGGGCAGAGCCTGTGTTTTTAGTTGGGGGAGGTGTGGCGGGAGCGGGTTAACCAGGCCAATAATAAAGGTATTATGCCTGGCTGGTTAACCCTGAGCCCTGTTGGGAGTGAAGGGGTTAAAATGTATTGTCCCCATAACACCATGTTTTCCCCTACACTATCGTTATTGTCCCAGTTTTGCAGCCTGTTGGGGCTGAAAGGGGTTAAAATGTATTGCCATCATTAGCCTATGTTTTCCCCTACACTACCTTTATTGTCCCTATTTAGGGTACCCTAAAGTGGTACAGATCAATACATTATCAGCCAACGTGGCAAAAAAAACAAAAAACACATCCAATGTCAAAACCTGTAAAAAAAATACATTTACAAACATGCAATATTTTACTTACCATTAGAAGCGCTGGCCCTCTGACTCCTGGGGAAACAGGAAGCTCACATATCGCGAAGGCCTCAAACAGCAGCCGATGATATCCGCCATGAAGATCCGGATCAGGTACCCAAATCTTCTTTCTTCTATCTTTTATCAGCCTCTTCTATCTTCATCTGTCATTATTTCTTGATCTTCTTTATCTTCTGTCTTCATCTGTCAATCCATAAAACCCCATGGCAGATCCCAACCGGTTGTCTCGTCGTCTTCTTGGACTCAAATGAGGCGTCACGGCCTTAAATAGGGCTTGTGACGTCACATTTGGGCGGGAACTGGTTTAACCGATATCTGATTGGCTGTTAAAACCATGTGCCGACTTTATTTTTTTTTAATGACGTAATTTAAAGGGAATGATGCCAGCTAATCAGAATGGCTGTGCTTCATTTCCCTTTAACATAAAGGGACCCCATAAAGGAACCTGTATCTTGGGAAGCAGGGGGTCCCCGGACCTCAAACCAATGCAGTTTGGCTCTGGAGACCCCCTGCACATCTACACTAGGAATAAAATGTGTATTAAAAAACATATTTTTCGGACGAGATTTGCGCTTGGAGAGGCGGCTCTCTCTGCAGCTCCCTATGCAGCAGAATTGAATCGCCGGTTAAGCCCTTTTCAGAGGGTCGATCCTATCGCTGGCAGCAACTCGCTCGTTTTGGGAATTTTGCTATGACAGGTAATGAAGGCTTTCTGAATACCGTGATAGCAACAGTCAAAAAAATGGTGCTTTAAATGCCCTGGCGATATTTTTACCCTTTACTGCATAGGCCCCTAAATTTGAATTGGGAGCCTTTTTATACCTCGGGAGGTGTTACTAACCCTGCCCCCAAACTGGGCAGGCTAAAGATGATGTACAGCCGCGGCCCCTTTTATTCTCCAACATCTCCGATTTTTTTCAGGGATTTTTTCCGAATGCCACGCACTTCACCGCACTTCACTACGTTCATGCCACATTCTGACCGCATTCATACCGCTTTCATGTTGCATTCACACCCGCAGTTGATGCGCGGTTGATGTATTTATTGATAATGGTTCGGATTTAATTGGTTGCAATTCTTCGTGTATCCGCCAGATGGCAGATATTCATGAATTGTAATGCGCATGCGCTTCAGTAATTTGTCGACTTGCAGGTGTTTAAAAGAATACAACAGTGGTCCATTGTAAATTGGCCTTGGGACTGAAGAAGTTACAATAATGTATCAATTTCGGCTTTTCATATTAAAACTAAACGCTCAGTGTCTGGTGTTTTACAGTATTGTCCTGAGAGTTCCGAGATGAGTGCACAACTGCAGTCTGTGTTCCAAAAACCCGACAGAACGTACGCTTATTTAATATGGGCCACGATTAATGCAACAGATGATAAGATGGCAACAGTTGTTCAAATTTATCAGTATTTTATCGAAAACTATGACTTTTACAAATTTTCACCAGATGCTCATGTGTGGAAGCGTGCAATAAGGAAAATGTTATGTATCGATCCATGTTTTTTTCGTATTGATCCCGATGTTATTGGAGGGTATTGGTGTGTATCACCGGGTTTTTCCCGTATCTATGATCATGGAGACTTCAAAAGGCGAAAGGTCATGTTAAAACCAACTAAGAAACGTCAGTCGCGGGCAAGCAATGCGCCAGCACCGGCTTCCAATAACGGTCCGACCGTCAGTGAAAACCTGGTGACCGACAACCCTTGCTGTCTGTCCCGCCCGGATACCTGCAGCCTAAGCCGGATTTCGCGTACAGATTCCAGCAAGCTTGCATGTACCTAAGCGATTACCAGCCTCATCAGCTGACTACAGGTGTAGTAGTCCCGCTGTCACCTGGCAACTACGTGTATGATCAAGAATTCTGAACTGGCAGTGGCTCGGCGCCAGCTGATTGGCAAAGTCTATGGTGAGTAATGTTGCCGTATTTTATTCTGTTTTTGAAATATCAATGCACAGTCAAGCAAGTCTCCTGTAAGCAATATCATTGGCTGAGCAGTTTCTACAGTAAATACTGCACAATTGGTGGAAAGCTAGGCGCATGCGCATTGGAACCTTCTTGAAACGCATATGCGTGTCATCACATCTACAGTAGGCGCATGCGCATGTGAACAGGAGACGCCCCCCGAGAAAATTATTGGTGGGACTGACTGTGGGAACTTCTTTAGGGGACTGACTGACCATTACAGTAAAACTTTTACTTTTTTTCCCTCAGAAAAGAAAACGTTGTCATCTCATGCGGAAAATGGCAAATGGAGAGATTTCGATGGATAATATCGCTTTGTGTTACAATGCCTGCACATTGCTGAATCTGATTAAAAAAAAACACGTACCGGAGTCTACAGTTTAGTGGCCGTTGTTATTGATTAGGATAGAATACCTGAAACAGTATGCTGTTGTTTTCAGACCGTATACAATACTTTTTTTTTTTTATATATACTGTATAATAAACCCGAAAAATAAAAAGTATGCATTTATTCTACATGTATTCCAGTACATATGTGTATTCTATACCGGTACAGCAAGTATTGTTTTAATACTCTTGTGAGGTACTGTACAGTGCTGAGCATGCCTACAGTATACTGTACAGTATGCCTGGACAGTACTGTACAGCATGTTCTAGAAACACTGTATTTTGTTACAGTATAAAAGGAGACAATGGAACAATTTAAAACAAATCAACATTTTTTTTTATTGGGGGAGTAAGTACAAAAACATTTATTTACAAATACAATTTAAAACATTTTAAGTGTACAGAAAGTCAAAACATTTACAGTAGGATGGTGTACAGAACAGTCAGTCAGGCCTGCACAACTCCAGTCCTCGAGGGCCGCAAACAGGCCCGGTTTTAAGGAATTGTGCAGGTCTTGTGTACAGTAAGTAAAAATATTTCTTTATTAATACAAGTTAAAACACGCAACATCCCCTTTTATTAAAGTACAGAAAGTCAAAACATGTACAGCACAACAGTATGGTGTTATTAAAAAAAATTCTTTATTCATAAAATTTAAAAAACGCAACATCTCCTTTATTAAAGTACAGAAAGTCAAAACATTTACAGTAGGATGGTGTACATAACAGTTAGTCAGGCCTGCACAGCTCCAGTCCTTGAGGGCTGCAAACAGGCCCGGTTTTAAGGATAACCTTGAAAACCGGGCCTGTTTGCGGCCCTCGGGGACTGGAATTGTGCAGTTCTTGTGTACAGTAAGTAAAAACATTTCTTTATTAATACAAGTTAAAATGTTTTTTATGTGTTGGTTTTAATTGTTTATCATGTTCTTTCAGTGCATGCTGATGTATTACAGCAAGCACTGGCTGGGCATCTGATTTAGGACGCCTCCCTCCCTCCTCGGCTTGTACGGGTTATTATTAGACAGTGATTTCATTGGTCCAGTGTCTGGGCCAATCAGATCGTATTCTGACGGTCTCGCTCCATTAATCATGTACGTCATGAAATAGCTGGAAGCGGAGGGACTCCTATATCAGCTGCTGCAGACGCAGTCTGTAAAACATTCTCTTTGACAAAGGGCGACGGCCCGAAACGCGTAAGAGGTTTTATACATCCCGTTGGAGTGTGATGATGGTCAGCGCAAACTCGTGAAACTCAAGATGATGATGGAAAATAAAGCAAAATAATTCACAGTATTAGTGCATGAATCAGCGTATGTGGGGGGCGAAGGGGGAAGGGGTGGGAAAGGGAGGGGTAGTAGTGAATAACACTAGATGTACAGCAAATGAAACATCAATTGTAAGTTTCAACGACTCACACGGGCTTATGTGAGACTTCACCCTCAACGATGGATGTGGTGGGTAAATAGAATACTCCTGAAGCGGAGAAATAATAGACAAAAACTCACACGGCCATATGTGAGTTTGTTCCCTCAGTGGGTGTTGTCAGCATGCTCAGATGATGTGGATGCATCTTTGTGTTCAACCCCCAGTGGGTATGGTGTATGAGTGGCTCCTCTCCCAGACGCCCATAGACCAAAGGATGGGCAAAGTCTGAATTAGTAGCTAATAAAGTCTTTATTGATAACAGTGTAAAACGTATAAAAACAATGAAAACACTCACACAAATGACAACTAACGTTGCCCAGCATCAGCCGCGTGGCTATCCAGCAAGGCCTCTTCCTCCGTTTGTGTTCTCACTGACGCGTCCGACAGTGGAACCGGAAGGGAGGATCTGAACCGGATGTCCTGCGGTTGTCTGGGTCCCTCTCTCAATGAGCTCCGGCAGGGAACAACGCGTTTCGCAGTAAGCTTCGTCAGGTTCCTGCCGGATGCTCATTGTGTATGATATATATAAGCGCAGGGACGTGATTGTTTAATAGATTAATTAGAAACGGTCCAATCAGAAACCTGGCTGTCTGTCCCCCGCTTCAATTAGTGACTCCCTCAATGTATTTGGAGCCCCCAGTTGAATAGGTTAATATTGATATTAAATGCCTTACGACATGTTGCCACAACAGTTTAAAATCAATTACTTTCAGCCCTTCAAAAAGGGGCAATTGTTGTAGTAGTTCTATTAGAGCAGAACACCACTGCTCATTGCATTGGTAAAACATTGCTGCATTGTTATCCCACAAATCGTTATTACAAATGTAATCAACATATAAACAGAATTCCAGCTAACATTCAGTGACTTTAGTTACATATACATACATTTCTTGGTGGATTGGGAAAGCTCATGGTGTAGCAGGATAGTGTATTAAAAGAGGACTTGAAGTTAATTTAAAATATTCACAGAAAAAACGAAGAGCAGTATCCCTCAATATGGCTGGTTGTTTGGGAACATTTCTTTAGATTAATTTATGGGGCAATAGCCTTTACACAGCCATTTATATTCCTAGGCGTTTAAGTAACTTTCAGCCACATATTTTAGGGAGCGCCCCAGTTCCACACCCTGTTTATACATTCCGTGCCATGATGTCTACCATGGAATAAAAGATTTTTATTCATTCATTGGTATCTAGCCCCCTTATTTTGCAATTGCTGTGCTCCGTTTTCCGTGAGGAATTATTTGCTTAATACAAGTTAAAACACGCAACATCCCCTTTTATTAAAGTATAGAAAGTCAAAACATTTACAAAAACATTTGCAAAAAATAAACAACAGTTGAACAGTCACGCAAATTCGATCCCCACCAGATTGTCCTTCCAGGGCCGATGCCTTGTATGGCGCAAAATGCCATTAATGGAGTCTCTAACGATTTTCATTAAAGGATCTGAAATTGAAAAATAGCGCCGCAATTCCTCCACAATAGTCCTTCTTAAATTTTCAGGAAGCACCCTTTTTTCACGATTTCCTTCGTAGTATACATTGTTGACCCACCCGCAGTACACCAAGTAGGACACGTGGTGCTTAAAAATTAACATAGCATACTTCTGGGGTAAACCAGCACTCGTCACCCATACTTCTCCCTGAGTGCCGGTGGCAGCTCGCGTAGGATGATGTCGGGCACCGTATTGATGCAAGCATGTGATAGGCACGGAAGAGGCGAGTGGCTTCTTGCGTCCGTAGAATCGGGGTTGATCCATGGAAGAAGAGGGCACAATGCAGTATCTGGACAAGGGCAAGTTCAGATACAGATCATCGAGTGGGAGGCTATGCAAAGTGTGTAACCTTTTATGCATGGCGATGAGGTACAGGTGTTAAAAGTGGGCGTACTCTAATGTGAGTCATTACCGTATAAATACACCATCCATTTTGTGGATTCACTGCACATTGAATATACATCAACTAAACATCGAATATACATTCTTGTGTTTTGTATTTCTTTCTACTCGCAGCAATACCTGTTAAAAAGATTTCAAAGGATCTCAGCATGAGAATTAAGGAGATGTACAATGAAGGACAACGAATTGCAGATATCCAACGCTGGTTAGCTGCTTCTGGCCTCGTTGTGCCATCAACCACCATATGCTATCATGCACACGGAAAAACCAAACAACGCACGAGGACAACAATGGCAACTAACAGGTAAGTATATTTATATAACTATATAATACAGTATATCTATTATTGTTTATTTTGCTGCATATTAATAGAACTATATATTGTGTAGATCTATCTCATTTTACAGTTATTTCGGTATATTTATATAACTACAGTATATAATACAGTATATCTATTATTGTTTATATTGCTGCATATTAATAGAACTATTTATTGTGTAGATCTATCGCATTTTATAGTTATTTCGGTATATTTATATAACTACAGTATATAATACAGTATATCTATTATTGTTTATATTGCTGCATATTAATAGAACTATATATTGTGTAGATCTGTTTCATTTTATACTTTTTTTTACTGTAAATGATGTGCTGTACTTGTGGCCTACTGTACTGTAACTTACCGGATTGTTGTTTTTCTGAACACTGTAGGGAGACAACTCTTCTGGTCGACAAAATAAGGGAAGAGAATGATGAGAAGTGTGCCTTAAGGGTCAAATACACTCTGCAGCAAAATCCCAATCTCACTGTATCCGAGACCAGCATAAAGATGAGACACAGAATTGGATGGAAATACGGACGTGTGAGTTTAGTACTGGACAGTATGGGAGGTTAAAGTGTTGTTTAATAAACTGTACTGTACCTATAAAATTATTCCTTGTCATTACAGAGCGTACCCTATGATAAGGGACGTTAACAAGATCAAGAGAGTGGTCCAGGCCCAGGCATGGATCGACAGTGGAGAAACTTTCCAGGATTGCATCTTCACTGACGAGTCTACTGTTTCGCTGGAGAAATTTGCCGCCTTTGCTTTAAAAAAAAAAGTTGCTTATCTATGAAGCCGCGTCCAAAATGCCCAGTGAAGATGCATGTGTGGGGTGCCATCTCTAGGCGTGGACCAGGATGCATCGTCATCTTTGAAGGTACAGTAAAATGTATGTGACACACTTTTGCCTTATGCACTGTACTGTACTAGTGTGCAGTTTTTTGAGCACTTTTCTTTTCTTGTTATAGGAATCATGAATAAAGCTTTTTTCCAAGAGAAAATTGTGCCTGAGATTGTGGAATACATCACACGTGAGTTCCCAGATGGTCACCATTTCTACCAGGACAACCATCCGAAGCACACCGCATCAACAGCGCATATTCTTGAGCGCTGTATCAACTGGGTGAAGACGCCAGCGGACTAAGTGCGGTAACCGGGTTTCATTATTTCCCACTGTTTTTACTGTGTACTTTATGTTTTTAGCTAATTGTCCTTTTTCCCCCCCTCCCTCCAATGACAGATCGCCAGACTTCAATCCTATCGAAATGGTCTGGCATCAACTGAAGGACCATATCCGAAAAGTCGTGAAACCCTCCAAAAAGGATGAGTTGGCGCAAGGCATTATGAGTTTTTGGAACGATGTACTCACCGTGGAATGATGCAATAAATATATTGACCATATTGTGACTGTGTTGCCCATTGTGATCGCGCGTAATGGGCAAGCATCAGGAAGGTAGTATGGTATAGTACTGTAGTATTGTAAGTACAGTATGATACAGGTAAGTATGGCACAGATTTCTTTTTCCCTGAGGGAGCAGCACTAGCCATCTGTTTACAAAGTATTTAACATTAGTCACACTATACAGTAGTTCCAGTATAGACTAGTTTGACAGTACTAACTGCATTCTGTTGTCCAATATGGAGTAGCTATACAGAACACAATGCCATCATATGCACCTAACTGCTCAATTTTTTTTTCCTGAGAGAGCAGCACCAGCCATCTGTTTGCAAAGTATTTAACAGTAGTCACAGTATACAGTAGTTCCAGTATAGACTAGTTTGACAGTACTAACTGCATACTGTAGTCCAATATAGAGTAGCTATACAGTACACAATGCCATAATATGCATCTAACTGCTCAATTTTTTTCTTTCCTGAGAGAGCAGCACCAGCCATCTGGTTGTGAAGTATTTAACAGAAGTTACAGTATATAGTAGTTCCAGTATAGACTAGTTTGACAGTACTATACAGCACACAATGCCATAATACAGTATGCACATAACTGCACTAATTTATTGTTTTCTTGTCTTTTCAGAAAAAAAGGATGGACTGGGGGAGAGAGTGGGTATCGTGTAAAGTTTGTGAACTGTTTGTACAGTTAAGTGTATCTAAACGGCTGTACTGTACACAGAATAAGGAAGAAGATAAAGATGGAAAATGTATATTATTATATATATATTATTATATATTATATATTATTAATTAATATTATTATCAATGTGCATTATTCATGATTATCCACCGGCCCTCAATTTTCATCTGACAGAAGAACTGAATAAAGACTGCATTTTGTATTATTCATGATTATTTTTAATATTTGTATTTTTTGTTCCTAATAAAATAAATATTTCTTTACATTCATGATAATCATAATCATTGACACCCCCCCCCCCACACCTACACCAAGGAAAAAGAAAGAATGACAAAAAGTGGTAATTTACTGCATCAACAACATGAATCAGATAATGGGTTATTTAACTCTCAATTTCACAGTGCTGTGCAAATCAGATTTACATATCAAATTCGAGAAGGGATTATCGCAAGCGTTACCGTAAACAAAGCCTCAAACGGTTGGGGGGGTGGATGGGTGAGTCATGCGCAGTAATCATCAGCTAGCTCCCATTCCAAAAAGGATTACAGAGAGGTGACTCAAAGCCAACAATAGGAAAATTAGGCACGCAGGCGCAGAGAGGTGATGCTTGGCTAGGGACGGACGGATTAAAAACTCAGCACAGCACAGATTGAATATCGTAATATCAAGATGGTTTAGGCAGGCTTGTTGAGAAAATAAAATTAAAAATTAGGTGGTCACTCACTCTTGAACTTTGCAAGCAAGCAGTGGTGAACTTACAGACGCATGCACAGTAATCATCAGCTATGTACTGTAGCTCCCATCCCAAAGAGGTTTACACGCAGGCGCAGAGAGGTGATGCTCGGCTAGGGATGGACGATTAAAAACACAATGACAAGCTTTAGAAACGGAATGGTTCTGAGAGGTGTCTGTCGATAAGAGGTTCGAATCCTTGAGCGAGCCTTGTGTGTGTGCGTGGGGGAGGGGGGTACAGGGTACAGCTGCATGAAGGATTAGCTGTACTGCAGTTCAAAGAAATGACATATTTTCAAAAGGCAGGTCATCATAATATTTCGATCCCTACACCCCCAAATACAGTACATAAAAAGCACACAAATCAACCATGAGCAGTCAAACGCACAGTGTCGCAGTCAAAAGCTACAGCACAGATTAAATATCATAATATCAAAATGCTTTAGGCAGGCTTGTGGTGAAAATAAAAATAAAAAATGAGGAGAAAAAAATATATTTTTTTTTTTGGTCACTCACTCTTGAACTTCGCAAGCAAACAGTGGTGAAGTTACAGACGCATGCGCAGTAATCATCAGCTATCAAGCAAGAATGTGAATGAAACCAGAAAGACACACATTCAAAGGAATGGTGTGGGAGAGGTTTACTGTACTGTAGATAAGATAAGAAGTTGAAACACTGCAGTGCAGTAAATTATCCTGTGTGTGTGCGGGGGCGAGCGAGGGGAGAGCGCTGTATATGCCGAAATGTGATACTGTTACAGTACACGCTTATGCGTTTCAAGAATTTTCAAATGAGACATACAGCACTGCACATGCATGTATAAATATGCAAATTTACAATTACTGCGCGCGCACACACAGACTGTGTACTGACATAGGTTGAACTGCTAAAGTATTAGACTTTGAGGACAACAGCTCGTGAACGCCCCCCTGAGTTTTTAGATGGTATTGCAGTATTGCAGACAGCGCTAATAAAATGCTAATATTACGAGCGCTAAAATACCGCAATATACTCAGGAAAAAAAAACCATACTGCATCTGCCTGCGGTTATCAGAGTTGCGCCGCACTAGGGTAAAGGCGGCCGCAGCTGTACAGGCAGCACATCATACTGCATGTAACCCATTAACACCCCCCCACTCCTCCCCCAGGCGTGATGCTCCCAACTGCTATCAGACCTGCACCTGGACATGGCAATAAATTTGAAACAGCTTTAGAACTTAGACCGTGGCAGCTTTGAGAGTCTTAGGTAGATTGTTTCAGTTGTTAGATGCATGGTAAGAGAAGGAGGAGCCGCTAGATTCGTTGTTGGACCTTGGGACCGTGAACAGTGTTTTGGAGTCAGATCTCACGTGATAAGTGCTGCGTGTGGTATGGGTGAAGAGCTTGTTCAGATAGGCAGGTAGCTTCCCCATAAAGTATTTGGAGTGAAGACAGGAAAAATTACCTTTGTGCCTTGCCTCAAGGGATAGCCAATTTAGTTCTTTGAGCATTTGTAGGACAAAACAGCATATTTAGTTGTAGATTGTGTCTAGTTTGTTAAGGTGAGTTTGGGGAGCTGTACCATATAGTATGTCACAAAAGTCCATAATTGGCATCTACTGTGGATGCGCTTTCTTACTAGCTGGTTTATGGAGGAAGTGTTCTGATAAAGAACACCTAGTTTGGCATAGGTTAATGAGGTCAGAGTATCAATGTGCAACCCTAATGTAAAATGTGAGTTAAGCCATATACACAGATATTTAAAACAAGTGACAGGGGCTAAAATGGTTTTAGAGTTAACTCTGATCTGTAATTCTGTCATTGATAGCTTTAGAAATGTATCATTGGTCCCAAATACTGTTGTTACAGTCTTGTCAGTGTTTCAAAACAGTGTGTTTTGGGAAATCTAGTTTTTGAGTCTTGAAAATCAGATTTAAATATTTGTCCAAGGACAGAGAGGCTAAGGCTGTGTGAATATGATTGTCATCCCCATCCATGTGCATTGAAGCTCCTTTACAAGCTGTAGGAAGATCATTGCTGAAGACTGGAAAGAGTAGGGGCACCAGAACAGAGCCTATAGGTGACATCCAAGTGGTTCGAGTTGGAGCCCGATATAGACATATGATGGGATCTACCGGATATGTAGGAATGAAACCCGTATATTGAGAAACCACAAAGAAAGTGACAATGTCACAGCAGTCCCCTATTCATTGCACTCAAGGTAATGGTCGTAGCTATGTACATAAAGATATAATATCCACAGGAGGAACTAATAAGTCCCTATTACTGATGCAGCGGCCGCTATTCCAATGATTACGTTGTATGTAGATCGGAATACCCATTCAAGGGGCGCGCAATTTGATTTAATCGTGCTGACTTAAACACGCGGTTTGGTTATCGTTTTGTCCAGATTAGAAAATGGCATTTTAGCGTGTTCTGCAACACCGTCGAGAAACTCAAGTGGGCAATCGCGAGTTGTTGTCATCAAAATCCAATAGCAATTCAATGTTACGATTACCATGTTGGCTGAAATCGGCTGTGATGCCTGCCACGCATGCGCACTATAAGCTCTTCAAAGCTTCTTCTATTGTGCTGTGCCAAGTCATCTTGGAGTTCACCGCTTATCAACAACACAACACCCCCCCCCACAGAGCTGTTAATAAGATTACCATATGGCCTTCAAAGCTGGCCCCCCACACACACACACTTTAGTAGTTGAATCAAATCATTAATAATTGTTCTTTAGAATTTTATTGCGTAATGAATCATACAAAAGTGCAAAAATACAAAAATACAATAATTCGTGTACAGGCTTGTCTTTTCCTTCGTTATGGATGCATTTGATTCTGTATTGCTGTATTGTACAGTACAGTACTGAAAATAAAAACCAGAAATAATTGATTAACCAAAAAAATATATTTTTTTTGGGAGGGGGTCTGATGAGTTTAACCCCCCACACACACGTTCAGTGTGCGATTTCCATGTCTGCAATACTGTAGTATAATAAAATAAGCAATAATAGACTTTATTAAAGAAAAAACATGTGCTGTATTACAGTAACATGTTCGCAAATCAGCAAAAACAATTTTTTGGTTATTGCCATGGCCTACATAGCAAGTATGGATATTCTGAGATTCAAGTTTTACAAATGCAATACCGTATACTGTATATTTTTGGGGGTTATCACAATGGGCTTGCATACTATAGCAATTATGATATTATGAGAATCAAACAGTACTGTTGCTTTTTAATTCCACACTAATCATGTACGTTCTTTCTGAGGGTGGGTGGCATACTGTAGTACTGTGATTTTTATTTGGGGGTGTGGGGATCAAAACATTATGATGACCTGTTGAGAATATGCCTTTGAACTACAGCTTGGAACTTCATACAACTAGCACAGCTTGCACCCCCTCCCCACCCGCACACACACAGCTCAAGGATTTCAACCTCTTATCAACACCTCTGACAAACCATGCCACGCATGCGCAAGTGCGATAAGCTAAGCACTTCTAACTTGCCTTTTCTACAACACAACACTCCCCCCCCACTAGTAATAAGATTAACATGTTGTGTGAGATACAGGCCTAGCTAAGAAAGCCCTTCTAAAACTGCTATTGTACTGTAACAAAACAAATCAACTTGAAGTTCAAAGCTTATCAACAACACAACAACAGAGCACTCCAACAGAGCCATTAACGTAAATGTACTGTTGCGTGATTATCATGAGCTGGGCAGAAGACATGTTGGATAATCCTTAATGCAGGAAAATAGTATTTGTCTACAGCATTTGATTGCATTATTAACAGAAATGATTGATTAAACAATAAAAATATAATAATTTTTAAAAAGCATTTTTTGTTTTTATATATATTTTTTCCCAATATAATGTGAAGTGCAATGTTTGTTTGTTGAACTGTTCATAAGAATTTCAGGTCAGCAAGAGGGGTTTAAAAAATAGATTTTATTTTTGAATGCATAATACAGTACAAAAATACAATACTGTACAGTAGCTCTTGTCTTTCTCTTCGTTATGGCATTGCGAGATGGGGAGAGGTGGCTGCAGCTCTGAAAATACAGTATTTCAAAATATTTTTTTAAAAACATATATTTTTTTATTTTTTGGCAAACACAAATTTCTATACAGTAACTATTATCTTACACACACCCCCCCCCCCCTTCCTTGCTTGCGGCAGTTCTGAAAATGAAAAGAAACAATAAATGCAGACATGGTTAGTTTGAGTGCCAAACAGTACTTACAGTGCAGTAAAGTGCATGTATCATACTTACCTGTGCCTGATTAACAGAAATAAATGGTTAAAACAATAACAATACAGTATTTATTTCAAAAAAAAAATTTAATTTTTTTTTTTTTTTTGGCAAACACGAATTTCTATACAGTAACTACTGAGCGAGGTGGGAGAGGGAGTTTTGTGTAAGATACAGGCTGGTTTGTACATGAACACCATACTATTATCTTACACATCCCCTCCCCTTCCTTGCTGCGGCAGTTCTGAAAATGAAAAGAAACAATAAATGCAGACATGGTTATTTTTAGGGCCATACTTACCTGTATCATACTTACCTGTGCCTTATTACTTTCCAGAGGCCTGGCCATTACGTTGTATAACAATAAGCAACACAGTCGCAAAATGATCAATATATTTATTACATCTGGCTACGGTGAGTTTATTGTTCCAGAAATTCAGTATCCACTTTTCCAATTCTTCCTTGTAGGACGGTTTCCACACTTTTCTTATATAATCATTCAACTCATGCCATACCATTTCGATGGGATTAAAATCTGGTGATCTGTAATACAGTAGGAGGGGATAAAAAAGGTGAATTATGTAAGGAGATATACAGTAAACTATGTAAAACAATGCGAAAAGGTTACCCAACTTACTCCGCTGGCATATTAACCCAGTTGATACCGCTGGCAAGAATGTGAGCCGTCGATGCTGTGTGTTTCGGATCATTGTCCTGGAAGAACCGGTGACCAGATGGGAAATCATTCTTTATGTATTCAACAACATGTGTAATTATGTGATCTTGGAAGAACACTTTATTCATGATTCCTGGAAACAAGAAAAAAAATGTAACATTAGGATACAAAATACTGAATACAGTACAGCTGTCCAGTGCATAAGGCCACAGCATGTGTATTTGTGCATTATTTTACCCTCAAAGATAATGATGCATCCTGGTCCTTGTCTAGAGATGGCACCCCACACATGCATCTTCACTGGGTGTTTGGGACGCGGCTTCAGAGATAGGCGTCCTTTTTTGTAGAATCCAAAATGGGCAAACCTCTCAAGCGCTACAGTTGTCTCATCTGTAAAGATGACATCATTGAAAGTCTCGCCACTTTCAATCCATGCCCGTGCCTGGTCCACTCTTTTTATTTTGTTGGCTTCCCTTATCATACTGTAGGATGCGCTCTTTAATGACAAGGAAAAATGTTAGAGCCACTAAATGCTGGACATACAGTATGATACTGTATTAGGAGGGAGCCTAACATAAAAAAGAGGGCATGGGTGATGTACTGTATACTGTACTGTACTTACTTAAAACGCCCATTTTCCATCCCAATTTCCTTCTCATCAACTTGATACTGGTCCCTGATGCTTTTATTTTGTGAGTAGCATTCTTTACCCTTGTGGCACACGTCTCATCATTCGCGTCACTTATTTGGTCCACCAGAAGTGTGTTCACCCTAATGTGTAAAGAAAAACAGAACAATTTGTTACAGTAGGCAAATTAAGCATCCCAATAGCGCACAGATTTCTTATTGTCTGATGTTGCTGCTGCACTTATTGTACTGTGAGTACACTTTAGGCGCTACAGTATAAAGAATAAATATATTAAATAAATAGCCCCTCAAACAGCAGGATTATTAGTTCAAAGAAAACAGAATCTTTTCAAATGATTACACTATGACACCACCTCCTAAAGTACAGAAGACAGTACAGTATATTACTGTAGAGTTGACTTAAAAAGCTAGTGACTGATTGTAAGAATGGCAATTTTTTTATACTGTACAGTCGAAAGGTACTGTAAAGATTAATAAAATATTGAACACAGGCATACTAGTACTGTACAGTTCACTACAAGATGTTGGTAGAGTTATGGAGGACAATACAGTAAGTACTGTACTTACTCAGTAGTGACAGTCAGCTTTCTTTTGACGTTTTTTGCCTTCCCATGCGCATGATAACAAACAGTGCTTTTTGCTAAACCGAGGCCCGAAGCAGCTAACCAGCGGTGGATTTGTGCAATGCTCTGTCCATTCTGGTACATAAAAATAGGAAAATGGTGGAAGTTCGGCGCGACTGCGCATGTCTGAAAAAAGGCTCCCGGATGTCTCTTCAATAAACTTTATTATGCACACACCAGGGCTACACCAGCGTCTCCCCCTCAACGCGTTTCACCCTTACACAGAAGCCCTCTGTGTAAGGGTGAAACGCGTTGAGGGGGAGACGCTGGTGTAGCCCTGGTGTGTGCATAATAAAGTTTATTGAAGAGACATCCGGGAGCCTTTTTTCAGACATGCGCAGTCGCGCCGAACTTCCACCATTTTCCTGATTCACTTTGACGGTGGCACGCAGGAGCAGGCGAGGAGAGTGGGTCCCAAACCGGAGGAGCAGGTGATGTAGCAATGTTATCCCCCTGCACCGGTTGATTCTGTGGCCCTGCATAGCTCCCTCGTACCACTCCAGTGTCTGATACCTCCTGACCTGTGTAATTACACTGAAGCGCACGACAGACTCCTTGGCACTTGCATTCTGGTACATATCCTTTATTCTCAAGCTGAGATCTTTTGAAATCCTTTTCTTTGGCATCGCTGCTGATAGAAAAAAATTGCAAGCACACACAGAGCAATTCAATGTGAAGTCGATGTGTATTGAATGTGCATTGAATACACAAAATGGATGGTGTATTTATACTTTAATTTAATTTAATGTGCCTCAACGTCACTCGACAGGATTAGTACACAGTACGCCCACTTTTAACACCTGCACCTCGTGTCCATGCCCATGAAAAAATTTAAATAAAAGGTGAGACAAATTGCATAGACTCTCACACACTGATCTCTATCTGAACTTGCTCTTGTCCAGATACTGCATTGTGCATTTGTCTATCTGTTTCCATGGATCGCCCCTGATTCTACGGATGCAGGAACCAGCTTTCTTCTACCGTGCCGGCCAAGCGAAAGGCGGAAGCTGTTTCCCAGCCAAAACCTAAGCGAAAACCAAAGCAGAATAAAAAAAATGTTCCGAAGCTCCAAATGTTAAGACCCCTGGGCCTTATTCTGTAAAGAAGAAGATCGGCGCACTTAGCACTGTGCAAGTCAAGTGGAATCCCGATTCTCTCCTTGCACCCCCCCCCCCACCGCTCACCTGCTCCACAACCCATCCTCGACGCTGCTGCTCTCCTGGCAACCCCCGGCTCACCTGTCAACCCCCTGTCGGCCTGCTCCACAAACCATCCTTGACGCTGCTGCTCTCCTGTCAACCCCCTGCCGACCTGCTCCACAACCCATCCTCGACGCTGATGCTCTCCTGTCAACCCCTGCCGACCAGATCCACAACCCAACCTCGACTCTGCTGCTCTTCTGGCAACCCCCTGGTCACCTTCTTCACCACCCACCTACGCAGATGTCTACAGCATGGAGCAAAAGGTTGATCTTCTTTTGGAGACCATGTTGAGAATGGATATGCGCATAGAGAAAATGGAAAGTAACATGGAGAAGATGGCAATTATCATGGAGAAGATGGCAAGGAACATGGAGAAGATGGAAAGGAAGATTGTGGGGATGTATTCTTTCCTGCGAGTTCCTGTCCCTGTCCCTGTATGTCCATTGCAGGATCAGGAGGGTGGCCAGCATGACGTGACCTTCACGCTTCCCTCACCAAGCCCCCCACGCTCACCTCCTCCATCAGAATACGTGTGCCTGTATGCCTTTGAGGACGAGGTGACAACCCCGGTAAGGCCACAAAAGGAGGAAAGCATCCTCCCACACCACCTACCCTCACCTGCTGCCAGAAGTACACCAGCACCCAGGCTTCCAACGATGCCGGACATCATCTTGACCGACCTGACCCAGCACGACCGGGAGAAATACAGGACTGGGTGTGCTGGTGTAGCCCAGAAATTTGCCCTGGCAATATTTAAACACCACGTCAGTTTTGAGATGTACAGCGGTTGGACCCACAGTGTAAATTATGAAGGAAATAAAAGAAAGAGGGCTCTGCCAGCAAATTTAAGAAATACAATTTTGAATGAATTGGAACGTTATTTCCGTGTTACCCCTACAGTTATGAGAGCTGTGAGAGACACTATAAATGGCCTGTTGAGGCATACAAGGGCTCATGCTTGGAGTGGCACCCCTCTTGCTAACGACTTTTCCCAAACTCTACAGTAGTGCAAAAGTTTTTCATCCCCCCAAAAATAAAAAATTACCATTGTTTTATTGTTTAATGTGTTTAATCATTTTCTGTTTGTTTTTTATGGTTTTGAAATATTGATATTGTGTAATCATTTATTTCTGTCAACCAGGCACAGGTAAGTACAGTATGTTACTGTATAGAAATTAGTTTGTGCAAAAAAAATAAAAGGTGTTTTTACATGTGGTTTTTTTAATCAAATTAAACATGTCTGTTTATTTACAGTATACAGGATTTTCAGCAGCTGCAATGAAAAAAGGAAGGTGGGGGGGGTGTAAGATTACAGTACTGTGTTTACTGTAAGTACAAACAAGCCTGTATCTTACACAAACCCCCCTCTCCCACCCTTTCTCAGTGTTCCAGTACAGTAACTGTATAGAAATCCTGTGGGGGGGAGGGGGGGAATGTGTTTTTTTTTTTACAAATCTTTTGAAATTTTGTTATTGTTTAATCATTTTTTACCAGTCATTACCAGTACTTGCTTCTTTCTATCGTATTTTCAAAGCTGCAGCCCCCTCTCTCCCCCCCATCTCGCAATGCATAATGAAGAGAAAGACCACTGCAACTGTTTCTTTTTGTATTACTGTATGCATTAAAAAATAAAAGTATTTTACTGTATGACCGACCCCCTATTGCAGACCTGAAATTCTTATGAACAGTTCAACCAAGCATCAGACTTCACATACAGTACAGAACGGAAAGAAAGGGCATTTCTCGGTTATTAAAAAATTATTTAAAAAAATAATTAATACATACAGTATGGAATAAAAGATATACATTTTTATTTTTGGTGTTTGTAAGAAAAGTTGCGCAATGCAACGTAATGTAAAACAGTAGTGGTGATGACAGTACCGTACAATGTAAAAAAAGAATGTAATATTAAAACAGCTGCATACAGTACTGTACGGTATAAGGTTTTCTACAGTATAAAGCTCACAATTGTTCTATAGATAGATAAAAATGACACTGTCACTAAATGTTTGCCCACTTGGCAAACAATGCAAAAGCAACTTTTAAAATAAGCGATATTAGAGGTCCATCCAAATCCGTTTTGTCTTTTTGCGCTGGATGACAAAGTTTCGTTTCTGGGGAAAAACAAAAAAATATGCTATTATTATTGGTATTGCGCATGCGTCAAGTCGCTTCATTGGGAATTAAAGCAGCCGTTCAACCGTTGTGGACGATGAGAAGAAACTTCTGATTGGCTCTGACTCTTGAGCCCCACCCTCTCCCTACATTTGTAAGCTGCACTGCAGCAGCGTATTGTACTTCAGCGGCCAATCTAATCATTCTTCAAAGTGCACTCGACAGAGAAACATCCCCTCAACTCGTATACAGTAAAGTACTGTATTGTATTGATGCACATAAGTACAGTAGTACTAGTACAGTAATGTACTGTAAAATACATACAGTACTACTGTATTGTTTTAAAAATAAATTTTGTTTTTGACACACGGCAGCTTGAACTGCAGCTAAAAACTTAAGACTATCATGTACATTATACTGTAGTACAGTGTAATACAGTGAAGTACATTACTGTATACTGTACCTTCTTTATAAGCTTGGCCAAACGGGTGGCGATGACTCGCTGTGACTCCTCAAGTCTGCATTATAGTTGACAGGTGACAGCTGGCCTGCTACACTTGTAGTTGACAGCTGATGATGCTGGAAAACATTTTGGTACTGGTTCTGGTACATGCAAGCTTGCTGGTACCTGAACACGAAATCATGCTCAGGCTGGAAATTTTCCATGTATTCTGGCGGGGACAGGTAACAGTACAAAGGATTGCCGTTCACAAGGTTATCACTGACATTCGAACCGGACACATTGCTGGATTGGGATTGACGAATCTTGTATTAAAATCCACTCTTCTTCTTTTGAGATTGCCATGATCAAACGTACTGTGAAATTCTGGCATGACACCCCAATACCCGCAAATCTCTCCGGCAGGAGGGGCAAGACGAAAACAACACTGATCGTTACTTAAGGTTTTTCTTATCGCACGCTTCCACCCATGAACGTCTGGTGAAAACTTGTAAAAATCGTAGTTCGATATTAAATATTCATATACAGTAAGGCCCCGGTTTGCGGCGCTCCGCTTTACAGCGTTCCACTCATACAGCATTTCCCAAGTTATACTCATATTCATTAGGTTCAGTGCTTGTTCCGTTTTTCTGGCGATTTTCGGCATGACGTGCATAGCAGCAAAGTATCCGGCTGTCACTAAACAACAGTTTTAGTGCGTGCGCACTCCTTGTCAGATGCCATTTGTCAGTGAAACAGTCAGTTTACAGCTCTGCATCTCTGTTTTCAAAGGTACAGTACAGTACAGTAGGGCCCCGCTTTACAGCGATTTCCGCTTTACGGCGGCGGCCTGGAACGGAACCCGCCATATGAGCGGGGCCCTGCTGTATTTCAGATACAGTCGCCATCTTTTCTGCTGCAGCATTAATCGCTGAATATATTAAAAACGCATAACTACAGTCAGGTTTTTTATACGTCTGTGGTGTAGCCATAATGTCCACTCAGCAATTGTGTGGGGAAAGAATGTTAAAAAAAAGGCACACAGTGAGTATTGTAATGCTTTTTATTAAGAACGCCTTTTTGATAACGTCTTCGAAAAAACAAGGTCAATTCACAATGGGCCACTGTAAGTATGTACACCAGTATCTGTTTTAAACACCTGTACCCTTACAAAGTAGCAAAGCAATGTTGCAAATACACATTCCAATTCAATCCAATTAATTAATTGCATACATTTCTGCCACCTGGCGGATACGCAAAGAATAGCACCCAAATTATAATTCATTAACTCTGCCACATGGCAGATACGAGAAGAATTGCATCCAAAGAAACAATAAGCCATTAAATTAAACAGATCTACTGCGTTCGGTTGCCCGGTGCCGGATTGCGCGAATGCGGCATGAATAGTTCTCCCTGAGCACCATGCACCTGACTGCAGCGTTCAGTAAATAAATACATATACATAGCTGTACATATTTATGCACCTCTTATCATTTTTGAATACTTAAGTCGCATTGATTACCCTAGCACCGCGGCGAATGAACTGATTGGGTGCTCTTGTCCTGCCCCTCTCCCAGCTACGGGTATATTATGGATACAGACATCCACTCTATGTAGCTCCTCCCCCTGAAGAAGTGTCAGCATCAAACGAAACACACGTTGGGGTATTATGACGTCACTTTGATGGCGTCCGTGAGCGGGTCCAACTGCGGAGATTAGCAGCATATCTGGTAGCGGTCTGGTCCTACTACAGGAGCATGGTTGTACATGGAGTTTACTCCTTGCAGCGTATATACTTTTGCTAGTACATTGTGCTTATGATGTTGCCGTTTCCTTCTTTGCACACTATAGGATATCAGTTTTTGTCTTTGGCTATTGATGCATAATAGTGTATGGTCTTATTACCTCATCACTCAGTCACTTACCTGACACTTACCTGATATCCCCTCCCATTATGAGACATATACCCATACTCTGTATACTATTTACCTGTGTCTCCTCACCCACGGGATACTTATTACCTGATTGAGACCTACCGGGCTACCACGCTGTTTGGTAGCTGCACTTATTAGCCTATTCGTACATTGTACTACCACTATTTGCTTATGACACTTTGCATTAGCATTTAGTAATTTTTGTTGTCGCTACCTACCTCCCACCCGCTCCCCTCATAGTGGCCTATTTTTATTTATTTATTTTTAGCCACATACATTATATTTGTCACTTGTTTTTCAACGCTATTATTGGTTACTATTAAAAGTTTTTTTGCTTTAGTATTTTAACTGTGGATATCTTTGCCACTTATGCTGGCTATTAGATATCAATCCGTGCGGGAGTATACAGTCCCTTCATTCGGACAATACTTTACCATTCTGGACGCATTAGCTTTTTAGTGGATATTATATATTATATCCTTATGTACTTATTTGCACTCTAATTGGGACTTATTAATTCCTCCTGTGGATATTATATTTTAATGTATATAGATACGACCATTACCTTGAGTGCAATGAATAGGGGACTGCTGGGACCTTGTCACTTTCTTTGTGGTTTCTCAATATATATTTTCCCCTTGCACCAGGTTCATATTGATAAATTATTTTATATTTAGGTTTGAGCGGTATCTCATTACCATTTTTCTCATGAAACCCGTATAGCCTGGGTCCCCCTGGTCCCCAGTTTGTCCCCTTACCTTTCCATAGGCAGCGGAAACTGGGGAGAGTGTGGGGGGATGCGCATAGGAGCATAGTTGCGGCAACCATTAGGTACTAGCTCCGCTGGGAACTACAAGTCATTACAGCCTCAGGGGCTGCAGACCGCATGTTGCCAGGCAGCCAATAGGGCTGCTGCGTTTAAAACAGTTAGGACAGTTAGAACAGTGATACCAGTTAGGACAGTTAGGGCAGTTTGTCAGTTGGAGCCAGGACAGAGAAAGGGAAGGTAGGGTCTGGGTGTCAGTGGCACCCAGACTAGGCTAGATTAACCCTTTAGGTCCAAAATAGGCCCCACTCACCTAATCAGATTGTGGCTGCTACAGGGAAACCCTTAGCTAGGGACATATCCCCTGTAGCTGTATACAGTTAGTGTATAGTGTCATTTAAAGACGTCGCGCAGTGATTTGCGGACGGTGGTCTTGGGCAGGACCACCACCGCACCATCATAGACTATTAAAGGTGAGAACCTCCTACTGGAGTTCACCCCACGCAGAGGCGGAAGCTTCGCTGTTATAGACGTCGCTGGATCAGTGGATCCCTTTTGATCTTCGGCCATACCCGGGTGCTCGAGCACCTGAGCAGGTATCTCACAACATGCACTAACTATAACACTTTCAGTTACTGTGGGCAGCGCTGTCTCACACTTCTGGGTGGGTTGGCTTCTGTGGACACGTGGTTGGGGGGGTGCCCAGGGCATCTCTGTACATTGGGGGGCACTCTCACCGGGGCAGTGTGTCTTTGGGTAAGGCCGTGTGAAGTCACGTTCTATGGTTATTGTTTTGATTATTGCCTGTCAGTAAACTTGTTATTACTGTATAAACACTGTGTATTTATTGCATTGGTTCCTGTAACGGAGTTATCCCACATAGTAGGATCCCGTACAGGTGGAGGCGCTGTTACCCGATGGATCAGGCACACCCCAGGCTCCCAGCAGCGGAGGCCCATGCCTCCTGTAAGCCGCAGGTAACGCACCACATACACTGTAGCCGCCATATCTACCAGGGGTTGGGGGAAAGTGTGCTACACTAGTTTAAAGTGTGTTTCCATATTCCAGAGCACTAGAGCTTGTTTAACAAGATAACAGTAGCAAAAAACCTTTGCAAAATCTATGAATATTGCACCAGTAAGTTCTATTCCACACTGGCTCTCATTGCAAACTTTTAGGAGGGAAGTAACCGTGGAGTGTTTTAGGTGAAAGCCAAATTGAAGTTGGCTAAGGAAATTTGTCTTGGTACTGTATGTACATTAAGGGCACTATATAAATAAAGATATACATACTGTACATACACATTTTCATCATCTTCCAAACTTAATGGAATTGTGCTATTTGAATGCATATACAGATCTACTGAAGTAATGCTTTTGCATTAAGGTATTTGCAGTAGATGTGTTAATTCAGTGTTTACTGTACAATATTGTGGGACTGGGTTTTGAGTTTGCTAAGATTGTTTATGTCTAATTATAAATTGCTAGGAGGTATGTGGACCCTCTTAGTTTAAGCTCACTCATCTCTATTTAATCAGTAGGTCCAAGCACACACATAAAAGCAGTAGTCACTTAGAGATTTTTTCCCTCAGGAGAAAGGTGGGAAATTTGGGGCAGCAATAAACGTGGTACTGTACTTTATATTGTACATACCTTTTTCGAGCGCTCTATTTTGTTTAGATTTAATTCACTATATTTATTTGGACACTTCTGGTTTTACCTGCACTGTAGCTCACACACAGCACATATAGGCCTTTATTAACCGCCAAGGCAAACAAGTGGTTTACTCCTACCACCAACCCCCATGGGGAAGGGGTGTATGTTACTCTTGAAGGAAGATATTACTATTATGGAATTTGTAACTTGTTAGTCAGCCCAAATATTCAAAATTTGCAGCAAAAGCTAATTTATGCAAATTTTCACATATTGCTAATTGTAAAATCTCTGTACATTGTGCTAATCTCTTTACTTAACCCTTCACTACCAGAGGGTCCTGCAATACATTACTGTGTTATGCACTGCTAGCCCCATGACAGTGAAAGGTTTAACACTTTTTTTGCTGTTGTGTATAGCACTGTGTACATGTTCAGTGCCCTGCAAGAATAGATAATTATGATAAACTGCTATTAAGTGCTTTCAGGGGAAATGCAGAAAATAAATAGATATTTTAACATTTATGTATATACACTTGAATATTTAGGACAACATTAACAAATTAAAACCAATTTCATTAAATAAATAGGTAAGAGATTTAACTGAAAGAAAAATCAATTGAGATAATTAAAATAACATAGAAATGAAACATCAAGTGCATTTTATAGTGTCTGTGAAATGACTGTGAATAAATAGTAATGCATTTGCAAAAATTCAGAATAAATAGTGAAGCCAATGTATGGTTGTGGGGAGTGCCAGGCTCTGCACTGAAATAATTTGATCCATGTTAGGTAGAATTTAAAACCTATAACCCATAATACCATGTGTTTCTCACATCCTGTAAACCTGGGCTTAGCTCAATAGTGAAATGAGGAATGAGTCAGACTGTACTATGAAGAAAGACTGGAAGGAATATGATATGCTGCAGCATTTCACAGGTAAGTTTAATTATGAATTTGACAATATGACTCCTAATGCTTTGCAATGAAAAGCAAAAGGAATCCCAAGATTTTATTCAAATTCATTACAATCAAGAAAAGAAAATACAGGTACAATTTTTTGGATGACAAAGCAGATTTATTAAATGCATTCTTTGTCAAAGCAATAAATGTGCACTCACACAAGCAGTCTAATCTTTTAGTCTCTTAAATTGGAATTCAATTTATATTCATAAGAATGACAGCTGATGAATCCTTCAGTCAGTTTGTAAAATTGAGCAATGTTTCTGGCTTATAATTATGCTTCTTTCTCAGGCATCATAATTGAGTGTAAAACATTGTTCAAATGTTTCCTCAATGTCACAGCAATAAGACATATACAATATCAATAAAGAAACGAAGAATATTTTTTTTCAAACTGACAAATGGAGTCGTGAGCTGCATCCTGATATGAGAGACAAAGTCATACTCTGAGTGGAGGAGTGCAGCTTTTTTGCTCTTCATAACAGGAAATGTAGGGGCCTATAATATACTGTAGATTCTAATTATGTCTGTCCTGGGCTGTACTTGAGTCCAAGTCCATTGAAATGGTGGATAGTGAGTAGCTTTTCCCAACATGTTATCATGTTATTGTCATTTACTTGTGGCACTTATCTCCATTGTTTGTAATTTATATACTTTGTATTTAAAGTTTGTAAAGCGCTGCATACATTTTTGGCGCTATATAAATAAAATTATATATATATATATATATATATATATATATATATATATATATATATATATAATTTTATTTATATAGCGCCAAAAATGTATGCAGCGCTTTACAAACTTTAAATACAAAGTATATATATATACGTTTACCCATGTTAACAGTAGTACAGTCTTCACTAAAGCAAATAATGTGACATTAACCATCTTTTGCTCATATTAAAAGCCCTATTTCAGTGCTTGGCTCAGAGTAAAAGTTAAATAAGTGTTAACTCTATGCTAATGAGCTAAATGTTGCCTGTTGTTTTGCATTTGATTAGCAAGGCATTTACAACCAAAAATATAATGGCTGAATAACCAGACTGCAGTAGACACTGACCCTGAGTGTGAGATTGGGGAAAGAAAGAGCAACATTGAGGGAAAGAAAGCGACATTGGGTAAGAAAGAGTTATATTGGGTAAGAGAGTGACATGGGGTGCGTGTTCCTGCCTCCTTTGGTGCTGCTATATACCCTATTTCCTCAATTCTAAGACGCACCTTTTTTTCGATTTTCACATGTCTGAAATCGGGGTGCGTCTTAGAATCGATGTATTGCAGATGGTTGAGGATGGACAGTGGGCGGGAGTGCAGTGGCGGCGGCAGGACAGGTCACAAGTCTGCAGGTGAATGAAGATAAGAAGACAGCGGGCGTGCGATGGCGGAGGCGGCCAATAGATCATAATAGCAGGAGCAGAGCGGCATAGGGGAACGGCTTGGGAGGTGCACACTGTAACACCGGAAGTTGACCGGTGTCTGACTTCTGGTTACAGTGTGCACCTCCCAAGCCGTTCCCCTATGCCGCCCTGCTCCTGCTC
Organism: Ascaphus truei; assembly: GCF_040206685.1. Lineage (NCBI taxonomy): Eukaryota > Metazoa > Chordata > Amphibia > Anura > Ascaphidae > Ascaphus > Ascaphus truei. The sequence goes on along the minus strand of NC_134486.1, from coordinate 203,852,293 downwards.
AGCACGCCCGCACGCCCGCTGTCTTCTTATCTTCATTCACCTGCAGACTTTGGACCTGTTCTGCTGCCGCACACCCACCCGCTGTCGATCTTCAACCATCTGCAGACGTGGGACCTCTCCTGCCACCGCCGCCCGCTTCATCCTCCGCTGACATGGGACCTCTACTGAAACATGGTCAGTGAAAAAGTATTGTTCCTCGATTGTAAGGGCCAAATTGATGGTGCATCTTACAATCGAAGGCGTCTTACAATCGAGGAAATACGGTAGTCTGCAAGGGGTTAACAGCACACCATACGCTTCCTCTTCCCAGAAGGAGATCATAAGCCTCCATTCTGCAGTTAGCCCTCTTCGGAACTGAGGGAATGTCCGGGGTCAAAGATTGACCAATAGGATCCCAATTAAGGATCTGTTAGACTAGATTTTTAAACTGGACATTTTGATTTTTACTGTGGGCTTCGACCACTAGCTAAACTCCTGGGGATATTGAATTTGTAATGTCAATTATTTTTTTATGTTCGAAATACATTATGAATATATGAATCTTGCTAGAGTGAACAGTTTTTCCCTTTCCAACATATTGTAGAACTGTTGGTTGCAGTTAAACCTACCACAGACCTCTGGCCAGGCCCAAGCTCTCCTTCAGTTGCAGGCCTCTTCCACTCTGTCCCATGTGCTTGCAACGCCGGCGCACCTGTGCAGGCCTCCCTCTGCTGCTGCACGCCGGAAGCTGAGCCAAGTTTACATCTGGCGCGTTGAGGTCACACAGGCCCGTTACGCGCCGGCGTTGGAAGCTTGGCTTGGGACAGAGAAGAAAGAGGCCTGCAGTTGAAGGACAGCCAGGGCCCGGTCGCGAGAGGACCGGCCACTGGGCCATGCAAGAGGTTGGACCCAAATTTCAGCGAAGCCGGCCGGGCCCCCCGCAAAATCCAGGCCCGGGACACCTATCCATTCAGTCCCACCCTGTCGGCGGCTCTGCAAACATTCATTGTGTATTATGCACTAAAACTCTTTCCCTATCTATTTTTACAAACGCTCCCTAAATCACTTCCGTGATGAAAGAACACAAATCTGTAAGATTTGACAGGAGAACTGTAAGATGCAGCAAGAACAAGATAGATGATAGGATGAGCTCCATAAGACTTACAGATGCAGTGGGGCTATTTCAACAAATCTCGAAATGGATTCTCGAGATATGTCCGTGATCCTCACGAGTTGTGCCGGGGAAGACTAATGGACCACTGGAGTTACAAAGCAGTGGTCCCTGCTGTGTGAATCCTACAAGTGTCTGCCTTTACAGTATGTAATAGATGCGCAGTAAGAGGCTGAATCCGTCACTCTAACTGTGCGCCACTCAGGCGATCGCGCGAGTTTTATTAAAATTCTAACATTACAGTAATGTAGCAGGGGGTCTCCGGAGCTGAACCGCATTGGTTTCAGGTCCGGGGACCCCCTACTTCCCGAGATACAGGATCTGAAGCCAATGCAGTTCTGCTCCGGAGACCCCCTGCTCATCTAAACTAGGAATACAATTTAAATGTTAAAATATTTACTGTAGTAAGCACCAATACACAACCCACCCCCTGTGCCCCCCGCCCATAAAAAAACATGATTTATTATTTTACACACATGATTAATACCCCAGGCCGATGGGGGTCCCTGGTGGTCCCGACAGGTGTCCGCAGGCCCCAGAGTGCACCCCGGGGGATACCCACCGGTGTCTGGGGGTCTCTGGGTGGACCCCGATAGACGCCATGGGCCTCAAGGTGGTCCCTGCGGGTCACTGTGGGCCTCAATGGGGTCCACGGGTGGTCCCACAGTTGTCTGGGGGTTCCCAATTTTAATATATTTTTTTAATGATGTCATTTAAAGGGAACAATGCCAGTCAATCAGAATGGCTGTGCTTCATTTCCCTTTAATACAGCTGCGTCCACCTTTATCCTAATGTGGCCATATCGGCGCAACTCTGATAACCGCGGGCAGATGCAGTATGTTTTTTTTCCCCGGAATATGTTCCGGTATTTTAGCGCTCGTAATATTAGCATTTTATTAGCGCTGTCTGCAATACTGCAATACCGTCTAAAAACTCAGGGGGGCGAGCTGTTGTCTTCAAAGTCTAATACTTTAGTAGTTCAACCTACAGTACGTCAGTACACAGTCTGCGTGTGCGCGCGCAGTAATTGTAAATTTGCATATTTATACATGCATGTGCAGTGCTGTATGTCTCATTTGAACATTGTTGAAACGCATAGGCATGTACTGTAACAGTATCACATTTCGGCATATACAGCACTCTCCCCTCGCTCGCCCCCGCACACACACAGGCTAATTTACGGCACTGCGGTATTTCAACTTCTTATCTTATCTACAGTACAGTACACTTCTCCCATACCATTCCCTTGAATGTGTGTCTTTCTGGTTTCAATCACATTCCTGCTTGCTACCTGATGATTAATGCGCATGCGTTTATAACTTCACCACTGCTTGCTTGCGAAGTTCAAGAGTGAGTGACCAAAAAAAAAATATTTTTTTTTTATCGTAATTTTTTTTACATTTTCTCCACAAGCCTGCCTAAACCACCTTGATATTACGATATTCAATCTGTGCTGTAGCTTTTGACTGCGACAATGTGCGTTTGACGGCACATGGTTGATTTGTGTGGTTTTGATGTATTTGGGGGTGTGGGGATCAAATTATTATGATGAACTGCCTGTTGAAAATATGTCATGTCTTTGAACTACAGTACAGATAATCCTTCATGCAGCTGTACCCTGTAGCGCCCTCCCCCATGCACACACACACAAGGCTCGCTCAAGGATTTGAACCTCTTACCGACACCTCTCCAGAACCATTCCGTCTCTAAAGCTTGTCATTGTGTTTTTAATCGTCTGTCCCTAGCTGAGCATCACCTCTCTGCACCTGCGTACCTACCATTCATTAATTCTGTAATCCTCTTTGGGAAGGGAGCTAGCTGATGATTACTGCGCATGACTCACCCATCCACCCCCCCAACCCTTTGAGGCTTTGTTTATGGTAAAGCTTGTGATAATCCCTTCTCGAATTTGATATGTAAATCTGATTTGCACAGCACTGTGAAATTGAGAGTTAAAAAAACCATAATCTGATTCATGTTTTTGATGCAGTAAGTTACCACTTTTTGTCATTCTTTCTTTTTCTTTGGTGTAGGGGGGGGGGGGGGTGTCAATGATTATGATTATCATGAATGTAAAAAAATATTTATTTTATTTTATCAGGAACAAATAATACAAATATAAAAATAATCATGAATAATACAAAATGCAGTCTTTATTCAGTTCTTCTGTCAGTTGCAAATTGAGGGCCGGTGGATAATCATGAATAATGCACATTGATAATAATATTAATTAATAATATATAATAATATATATAATAATATAACATTTTCCGTCTTTATCTTCTTCCTCATTCTGTGTAGTTCATTGAGAGAGGGGAGGTTTTGTGTAAATCATGACTGCACTTTAGATACACTTTACTGTACACACAGTTCACACATGATACCCCCCTCCCCCTTTCCAGCCTTTTTTTCTCTGAAAAGACAAGAAAAGAAAAAATTAGTGCAGTTAGGTGCATATTATGGCATTGTGTACTGCATAGCTACTGCATATGGCATAGCTACTCCATATTGGACTACAGTATGCAGTTAGTACTGTCAAACTAGTCTATACTGGAACTACTGTATACTGTGACTACTTTTAAATACTTTGTAACCAGATGGCTAGTGCTGCTCTCTCAGGAAAGAAAAAATATGTGCCATACTTACCTGTATCATACAGTACTGTTCTTTGTGTGCCTGTACTTACCATACTACAGTACAGTACTATACCATACTACCTTCTTGATGCTTGCCCATTACGCGCGATCACATTGGGCAACACAGTCGCAATATGGTCAATATATTTATTGCATCGTTCCACGGTGAGTACATCGTTCCAAAAACTCATTATGCCTTGCGCCAACTCATCCTTTATGGAGGGTTTCACGACTTTTTCGGATATGGTCCTTCAGCTGATGCCAGACCATTTCGATAGGATTGAAGTCTGGCGATCTGTCATTGGAGGGGGAAAAAGGACAATTAGTTAAAGAGATACAGCACACAGTAATAACAGTGGGAAAAAATGAGACACGGTTACCGCACTTACTCCGCTGGCGTCTTCACTCAGTTGATACCGCGCTCAAGAATATGCGCTCTTGACGCAGTGTGCTTCGGATCGTTGTCCTGGTAGAAACGGTGACCATCTGAGAACTCACGTGTGATGTATTCCACAATCTCAGGCACAATTTGCTCTTGGAAAAAAGCTTTATTCATGATTCCTATAACAAGAAAAGAAAAGTGCTCAAAAAACTGCACACTAGTACAGTACAGTGCATAAGGCAAAAGCGTGTGACTTATTTTACCTTCAAAGATGACAATGCATCCTGGTCCATGCTAAGAGATGGCACCCCACACATGAATCTTCACAGGGTGTTTTGGACGCGGCTTCATAGATATGCGACCTTTTTTTGGGAATGCAAAGGTGGCAAATCTCTCCAGCGATACAGTAGACTCGTCAGTGAAGATGCAATGCTGGAAAGTTTCTCCACTGTTGATCCATGCCTTGGCCTGGACCATCTTGTTAACGTCCCTTATCATAGGGTACGCTCTGTAATGACAAGGAATTATTTTAGAGGTACAGTACAGTACAGTTTCTTAAACAACACTTTAACCTCCTGTACTGTCCAGTACTAACCTCACACGTCCATATTTCCATCAAATTCTGCGTCTCATCTTCTTTATGCTGGTCTCGGATACAGTGAGATTGTGATTTTGCAGCAGAGTGTATTTGACCCTTAAGGCACTCTTCTCATCATTCTCTTCACTTATTTTGTCGACCAGAAGAGTTGTCTCCCTAGTGTACAGAAAAACAACAATCTGGTAAGTTACAGTGCAGTAGGCCACAAGTACAGCACATCATTTACAGTAAACAATTATAGATGCAGCAATATAAACAATAATAGATATACTGTATTATATACTGTAGTTATAAATATACCGAAATAACTATAAAATTAGATAGATCTATACTATATAGTTATATTAATATGCAGCAATATAAACAATAATAGATATACTGTATTATATACTGTAGTTATATAAATATACCGAAATAACTATAAAATTAGATAGATCTATACTATATAGTTATATTAATATGCAGCAATATAAACAATAATAGATATAATGTATTATAAACGGTATATATATAAATATACCGAAATAACTATAAAATTAGATAGATCTATACTATACAGTTATATTAATATGCAGCAATATAAACAATAATTGATATACTATATTATATACTGTTGTTATATAAATATATCGAAATAACTATAAAATTAGATAGATCTATACTATATAGTTATATTAATATGCAGCAATATAAACAATAATAGATATACTGTATTATATACTGTAGTTATATAAATATACCGAAATAACTATAAAATTAGATAGATCTATACTATATAGTTATATTAATATGCAGCAATATAAACAATAATTGATATACTGTATTATATACTGTAGTTATATAAATATACCGAAATAACTATAAAATTAGATAGATCTATACTATATAGTTATATTAATATGCAGCAATATAAACAATAATAGATATACTGTATTATATACTGCAGTTATATAAATATACCGAAATAACTATAAAATTAGATAGATCTATACTATATACTGTAGTTATATTAATATGCAGCAATATAAACAATAATAGATATACTGTATTATATAGTGTAGGCGGACGCTCACAGAGGTATGCAATGGAGTCTGGTTATAGTGAAATTAAATAAGGCTTTTATTGTGCCTGTTTCCTTAACATCAGGAAACCATCCAAACAAGGGGTACACAAAGCTTCTATTCACTTGGGAGTATTTCTAGTGAAATACTATGCAATCCACCACTACCTTTAGATAAGCATGTCTCCCAGCCCCAAACATATACTGCACCGACACACTTTATTCGAGCAAATGCCCAGTTTGTACCTGGCAGATACCTGGAATCCGCCGCTGCTCACCTCTTGCATGCTTCGTTGCGTTTGCCTTCCCAGCCACGGTTCATGCCTGGCTGACGGGGGCCTGATCTGTTAAATGATAATGAGAAGGATTTACTAGGCTGCAATGTTTCGCTTGTCCACCAGATGGCATAAACTCATGACTTAAGTAATGTGTGGGCTTTGCAGTTGTTACGTTTAAAAAAAGATACTTTACCACAGTACAGTATGCTATTGTAACTTGCCCTTGAGACTGAAGGAAGATGTTGCAAAAAATGTATCAATTTAGGCTTTACATACTGTATTAAATAAAGACAAAGACCATTTTCGCTTACACTATTCTCCAGAGACATGAGTGTTCAAATGCAGCCCGTGTTCCAAAAACCTGACAGAAGTTATGCTTATTTGATATGGGCCGCTATTAATGCAACAGAGGATAAGATGGCAACAGTTGTTCAAATTTATCAGTATTTTATCGAAAACTATGACTTTTACAGATTTTCGCCAACTCCTCATTTGTGGAAGCATGCAATAAGGAAAAGGTTATGTAGTGACCCCTGTTTTCACCGTATTGAGCCCCAATTTGTTGGAGGGTATTGGTGTGTGTCACAGGGTTTTTCCCGTATCTATGATCATGGAGGCGGCAAAAGGCGAAGGGTCGTGTTAAAACCAACTAAGAAGCGACTGTCCCTGCCAAGCAATGCGCCAGAACCAGAACAAGCACCAGCACCAGCTTCTAATGATGGTCCCGCCGTCAGTGACAACCCTGAGACAGAGTCGGATTTCGCGGCCAGTTTTGATGAAGCTTGCATGTACCTAAGCGATTTCCCGCTGACTACAGGTGGGCTAGTCCCTCTGCAAACTATCGACGTGGGTGATGATGAAAGCTGGACTGGCAGTGGCCCGGCGACGGCGCAAGCTGAATGGGAAATTCAGTAATACAGTATGGTGAGTACTGTATTGTTGCCGTATTATTTTGGTGGGGCTGGCTGGGTACTTCTTTAGGGGGCTGACCATTACTGTACATTAAAACTTTTCATTTTCTTTTTCCTCAGAAAAGAAAACGACTAATGGGGGGATTTCGATGGATAATATTGTGCTGTACAGTATGCTGATGTTTTCCGGCCGAACAGTATACTGTGTAATAAACCCGAATAAATAAAACTATGCATTTATTCTACAGTACATGTTCAGTAAATTACTGCACATACTGGGGGCGAGATGTGTTTGCAGCAGAGAGAGAGATTTAATAATATTGTACAGTGAGCAGGGGGTTCCCTGAGCCAGAAATTAATGCTCAGGGACCCCCCCTGCTCCTGATCAATATTATTAAAAATACAGAAAATGCTGCGTCATTACCATAGCGGATAGCCGCTAAGGCAATGAAGGGGTTAACCCACCGTGCCCGCTTTATTGTGTGTAATGGGGATGGGTGAGGGGGGTATTTGGCCCTTGGTGTGAGTTTAGGACTTGCGGGAGGGGGGGGGGAGGGTTGCGGGTGCACTTAACCCCTTCACGACCGTAGCAGTTAATACCGCTACGGTCATGAAGGGGTTAAGCCCTCCCGCTACCCCCCCCGCAAGCCCTCCCCAACCATCGTTGGGGCTAATACCCCATTCACCCACCCTCCCGCTACCCACAATAAAAAAATACACACACACAGCAGCCGCCAAAAAATAAATAAATAAATGACAATAAATACATTTGAAATACATTTTTATTGATAGTGTAGATGTGCAGGGGGTCTCCGGAGCTGAACCGCGTTGGTTTTAGGTCTGGGGACCCCGTGCCCCCCGAGATACAGGCCCCTTTAGGGGGTGCCGGTAGCCCTCTGCTTGGTTTAAAGGTCCGATCACGTGATCGCGGCCTGTAAACCAAGCAGAGCAGAGGGATACCGGCACCCCCTAAAGGGGCCTGTATCTCGGGGGGCACGGGGTCCCCAGACCTGAAACCTGTGCGCTTCTGCTCTGGAGACCCCCTGCACATCTACACTATCAATAAAAATGTATTTCAAATGTATTTATTGTCATTTATTTATTTATTTATTTAGATTTATTTATTAATTGTGCTGCTGCTGCAAGTCCTAAACTCACACCAAGGGCCAAACACCCCCCTCACCCCCAATAAAAAAAATTCACGCACAGCAGCCCCACAATTAATAAATAAATCTAAATAAATAAATAAATAAATACATGAAGAGAAATAAATATATACTGTACAGTATATACTGTATATATACTGGATATATATATATATATACATTATACAGTATATATAATAACAATCCCTATACAGTACATATACAGTATATACTGTGTACAGTATATATATATATACTGTACATATATATATATATATATATACTGTATAGTATACAGTATACAGTATATACACACAGATGATGAACCAATATACAAATACAGTACATGTAGAATGGTTATCAAAATCATACTGTCCTACAAATAACGCATCTCTATACAGTACAGACAATAATAATAATAATCCATTTAATAATCCTAACTGATTTTACAATATAAAACATAACATTCCAATCCACACAGTACATTGCATTTACATTGTATACTGTAAATGATGCATAGCATTACATCTATGCACCATATACTGTACATTCTGCAAATGAATGTTAACAATATAATTGCAAGCTACTCTACCAGTAAATACAAACACTTCCAAACAAGTCAACTACAGTATTTTAACCAATCAAGTAAACCAAAATCAATATATACTGTAAGTACCAACCAGAAAACACAATTTAAAACCAAAGCTAACCCTTACAATACCAAGGATTACATCTATCTAATTGTAAAAAACCTTATACATTATACACAGCATTGTTTAAAGCCCCCTAATGTTTCTGTTAAGCAGATTACACTGAAGGGAGAGAGATATAAAGGCCTAAAGCCCCTTCCCCCCTAATGTTTCTGTTAAACAGATTACAATGAAGGGAGAGAGATATAAAGGCCTAAAGCCCCTTCCCCCCTAATGTTTCTGTTAAACAGATTACAATGAAGGGAGAGAGATATAAAGGCCTAAAGCCTTACCTGCATTGGTAAACTCTACCTGCATTGGTATACCCTCCCTGCATTGATGTCGTGCAGTGTATGTAAATGTGGGGAGGGGGGGGACCCAATGTGCATAATGTACTGTGAGGTCTAACCACCCTCACCTCCTACCCACATACTGTACCGTTACCCCCCCCCCCCCAACCTGGCCATGGCCCCTCATGCACAGCAGCTCCACAATTAATAAATAAATCTAAATAAATACATGAAGAGAAATAAATATATACTGTACTGTAAGTGCCCGCTTTATTGTGTGTAGCGGGGGTGGGTGACGGGGTTTATAAATGTGAGTTTATAAATAAAATAAAGAATATTATTTCTAGGGGCCCTAGAACAGAAGTTCCCACGCCAATTTCGCGCTCATTGCTCTTATTTTGCTCTTTTTTTACAATGTTGCTGGTCTTGCGGCTTTGCAGTCTGCAAGCAAAAATATGTATGAAGTCTGGGTGAGCGCTTTCCACATTTGATGCCTACGGCACCTTCCCATTTCTACACACTTCAATACCTGCACAGTTGGTAGCGATTTCCATCCCAGCTACCATTCTGGATATTCACCTCTCACAGGCCATTCTTGCCCGAGTCTGTCCTATCAGACAGGGGCATTAACCTGTATCCACACCACCTGGACAATTTCTCTCTGTCAGAGACTTGTGCTATTTATTTTATATATTTTTGTGTAATTATTCATGCAATTTTATGCTCATTTCATATGTGGTTTTCAACATAAAGTGGCTGCTGGGCCTGATCCTAACTCATATAGCGCTTCCCTGTTTGTTTGTTTATTGCAAGCAAAAAGCAGTTTGTAGTACTGAGTGTGAGATAAATTACTGTATTTATCAGTGTTGATCAAAGAGAGTTGATCAGAAGGATTCCCCTTATATACAGCACTCTATTGTCATTCATACAGTACAGTATAGTAAAGGGTAGACAACAAATGGTCTTGCAGTATACTGTATTACTAAAAATCTGTCAGGTTGACCAGAATCACTGCGGATATCGGAAAATAATACAATTTTATTAATTCTACGTAGAATTAATAAAATTGTATTATTTTCCGATATCCGCAGTGATTCTGGTCAACCTGACAGATTTGTAGTAATACAGTATACTGCAAGACCATGTGTTGTCTACCCTTTACTACAGTATACAGTACTGTATGAATGACAATAGAGTGCTGTACTGTATACTTTATAAGGGGAATCCTTCTGATCAACTCTCTTTGATCAATACTGATAAATACAGTATCATATTTATACCCCTTTAGCACCTGTCGTTCCATCCTATGCACCCATTTACTGTACAATGGTGATTGCGGTCGTATTCACGTACTTTATGTGAGATAAATTAACCAGTTCTTTTATTGCTGAAGTCGCCACAAAAAACTTTTATTTACAAATACAGTACAATACAATGGTGAAACATTTCAAGTTAACAGCAATTCAAAACCTCAACACACTAATACACCCAGCTCCTCCCGTCAGTAACGCAGCTCAGGCCCCAGCGTGACTATGTGTAATACTAATACACCTACGTAGAATTGACCAGAATCACTGCGAATATCGGAAAATAATACAATTTTATTAATTCTACGTAGAATTAATAAAATGTTATTATTTTCCGATATCCGCAGTGATTCTGGTCAACCTGACAGATTTGTAGTAATACAGTATACTGCAAGACCATGTGTTGTCTACCCTTTACTACAGTATACTGTATGAATGACAATAGAGTGCTGTATACTTTATAAGGGGAATCCTTCTGATCAACTCTCTTTGATCAACACTGATAAATATCATATTTATACCCCTTTAGCACCTGTCGTTCCATCCTATGCACCCATTTACAATGGTGATTGCGGTCGTATTCACGTACTTTATGTGAGATAAATTAACCAGTTCTTTTATTGCTGAAGTCGCCACAAAAAACTTTTATTTACAAATACAGTACAATACAATGGTGAAACATTTCAAGTTAACAGCAAATCAAAACCTCAACACACAATAATACTGTACATACTGTACAGTACTGTATGATTATTTATTTATAATACAGTATACAGCTCTGTACTGTATATTCAGTATACAGTATACTGTACTATATTTGGGCCTTGTCTTTGGGGGTTTATTCATGCAATTATTAGGGTGACCTGCCGTTGGAAATACTGACACAGTACAATCCTAGCTACACCACCCACCCCCTCCCTTAGAGTTTTTAATCCCTCCCTGGCCAAGCATCAATCGTCTGGCTAATCCAATCCAAGCCATTGTTTTGTTAATCTGGCCCTGGGCTGGCTACGGTAACAAGATTCAGCAGGAGGCCAGCCAGAGTACTGTATCATCCCACCATCCACCTCCCTTAGAGGGAGGCCTGCCTGCTTTGGAAAATTCCCCTCTCGAATTTGAAATGTAAATCTGATGTGCATCCGTTTGCTTACAGTAACTGTTCTGTTCAGAACAGCCACTGCTTCTAAATTACTGAAAATATACAGGATAAATATACAGTAATGTGAAATAATCCGTTCTGTGGGTCTGAGAGGGTTGAAAGTCACCAGGTCCTCATACAGTACAGTACATTCTCGAATACCTTTAGAATAAAAATACAGTATATATAAATATACAGTATAAATATTGCACAGTATACTGTAATGTTAAATAACCCATCCTGTTCTTTTTCCCTTCATACTGTAACAGTATCCTCATTGTGTCTGCGGTACAGTAGTTCATTGAGAGAGGAGAGGTTTTGTGTACATCATTACTGCTGTTTATATACTGTACATTTGACTGCACAAGCAGATTTGACAGAACACAAGGCCCCCCCTCCCCCTTGGGCACCCTTTTTCCTGGAACGACAAGAAAACAAAAACTTTGTTCAGTTACTGTACTGTACTGTACTGTATGTGCGTACTGTATTATGGTAGAACTACTGTACAGTAGGTGGCTGGTGCAGCTTTCTCTGGAAAGAAAAAAATGGAGCAGTTAGTAGGCAGTTACTGTAGTACTGTCAAACTAGTCTACTGTACTGTATACTGGAACTACTGTATACTCTGACTATTGGGAAAGAAAAAATCTGTGCCATACTTACCTGTATCATACTGTACTTACTGTACAATACTACAGCACTGTACTACTTTCCTGATGCTTGCCCATTGCGCGCGATGACAATGGGCAACACAGTGGCAATATGGTCTATATATTTATTGCATCGTTCCACGGTGAGTACATCGTTCCAAAAACTCATTATGGCTTTATACAACTCGTCCTTCTTGGAGCGTTTCGCCACTTTACGGATATGGTCCTTCAGCTGATGCCAGACCATTTCGATCGGATTGAAGTCTGGCGATCTGTGATTGGAAAGAAAGGACAATTAGTTTAAGAGATACAGTACACAGTAAAAACAGTGGGGAACATAAATGGGACACGGTCTACTGCACTTACTCCGCTGGCGTCTTCACCCAGTTGATGCCGCGCTCAAGGATATGCGCCGTCGACGCGGTGTGCTTGGGATCATTGTCCTGGTAAAAGCGATGACCATTGGGAAAGTCTTGTGTGATGTATCGCACTATCACGGGCACAATGTTGTCTTGGAAGAAATCTTTATTCATGATTCCAATAGCAAGAAAAGAAAAGTGCTCAATAGTACAGTACAGTGCATACGGTAAGGCAACACTAGTCAAGTACAGTGCATTAGGCGGCATTATATTTGAGAAATTGTACCTTCAAAGACGACAATGCATCCCGGTCCACGCCTAGAGATGGCACCCCACACATGCAGCTTCACAGGGTGTTTTGGCCGCGGCTTCAAAGTTATGCGGCCTTTTTTGTGGAACGCAAATCTTGCAAATCTCTCCAGCGACACAGTAGACTCATCAGTGAAGATGCAATCCTGTAAAGTCTCACCGCTGTCGATCCATGCCTGGGCCTGGAGCACTCTTTTGATTTTGTTTGCGTCCCGTATCATGGGGTACGCTCTGTAATGACAATGAATAAAAAATGTTAGCGTCACAGCGCAGTACAGTTTGCAAAACAACACTTTTACTTTACAATACCTCCTGTACTGTCCAGTACTAACCTCACACGTCCATATTTCCATCCAATTCTGCGTCTCATCTTCTTTATGCTGCTCTCGGATACAATCAGATTGTGGTTTTCCTGCAGAGTGTTTTTAACCCTTAATGCGCTCCTCTCATCATTCTCCTCACTTATTCTGTCCACCAGAAGAGTAGTCTCCCTACAATGCAAAGAAATTATATTGTGTTATTAATATGCAGCAATATAAAATGTATACTGTATACTGTACATGTAATGTTGTAATATACAGTAAATATAAATATACAAAAAATGTATACTGCTGTACTATAAATATAAATAGACAAAATATACAGTATACAGTACTGTTGTAATATAAATATACTATATAAATATACTGTTGTTATATCATAATAAATACACATCATATACTGTATATTCCGTTGTAAGATGAATTGCAATATACCAAAAGTGTATACTGCTGCACAAAAAATATAAATTGACCACACATACACTATATACTGTTGTAATATAATAAATATACTATATAAATACGGTATACTGTTGTTATATCATAATAAATACACATCATATACTGTATATTCCGTTGTAAGATGAATTGCAATATACCAAAAGTGTATACTGCTGCACAAAAAATATAAATTGACCACACATACACTATATACTGTTGTAATATAATAAATATACTATATAAATACGGTATACTGTTGTTATATCATAATAAATACACATCATATACTGTATATTCCGTTGTAAGATGAATTGCAATATACCAAAAGTGTATACTGCTGCACAAAAAATATAAATTGACCACACATACACTATATACTGTTGTAATATAATAAATATACTATATAAATACGGTATACTGTTGTTATATCATAATAAATACACATCATATACTGTATATTCCGTTGTAAGATGAATTGCAATATACCAAAAGTGTATACTGCTACACAAAAAATATAAATTGACCACACATACAGTACACTACAGTATATACTGTTGTAATATAAATATACTATATAAATACGGTATACTGTAGATGTACACTACAGTTTTCTATATTTTTTTTGGTTACGTTTTATAAATACAGTATACTTACGCATTTGTTACCCTTGGTGCCTTTTTGCGGTCTCTGTTTTTTCCTTGTGCATGATAGCACACGGTGCTTGATGGCACAACGAGGCCAGAAGCAGTTAACCAGCGCTGGATATCTGCAATTCGTTTTCCGCTCGTGTACATCTCCTTCATTCTGATGCTGAGATCCTTTGAAATCTTCTTAACAGGCATTGCTGCGAGTACTGTAGAAAGAAATACAAACACAAGAATGTGTATTCGATGTTTAGTCGATGTGTATTCAATGTGCAGTGAATCCACAAAATGGATGGTGTATTTATATGTTAATGACTCACATTACAGACCACCCACTTTCAACACCTGTACCTGGCCGCCATGCATAAAAGGTTGTACACGTTGCATAGCCCACCACTTGCTGATCTTTATCTGAGCCATTGTCCAGATACTGCATTGTGCCTCCCGCTTACATGGAGGAGCCCCGGTTCTATGGACGAAAGAAACATCTCACCTCTGCTGTGCCTGCCACACTGAAAAAGAGAAAGGCAGTTACCGTTTCCAAGCCGAAGGCAAAGCGACAGGCTAAGGCCAACAAAGAAAACCTTCTGCTGACCCCAAAGGCTAAGGCTTTTAAAACATATCAGCCTTATTATGTGAAGAAGAAATACGGTACTGTGCTCGGTACGCAAGACGAATGGCAGCCAACTCACCGAATCCGCAGACCACTTGCTCCCATAAGCTTCGACGACTCTGCTGTAGCTGTCCCGGAAATCTTCAGCCCGGCTTCTCCACCCCCATCTTCTCCGGTTCCATCTGAAGATGCTGCTGCCTCTGAAATCCACGGGTCACTGTCTCCTTTGCTCTTGGACGACTCTGCTTCTCTCCCGGAAATCCAGCGGTCACCTTCTCCATCCCTCTTCGACGACGCTGCAGCTTCTCCTGTACCGGGCATCCCCAGGTCACCTCTTCCACTCTCCATCGATGCCGCTTCTCTCCAGAGAACCCCCATCTCATCCTCCGTTGCACCCATCCCCCCAGATCTCCAGATGCCATGCACAAGCAGCTCGTTAGACCGGATCCTGAATGGGCTAACTGTGGATCTCCCCGGGAATTCTATTGTGCTGGCAAAGCTAGATCTGCTTCTGGAGTCGGTGCTACATATGGAGCAACGGATGCTACAAATGGAGCAACGGCTGGATCAACGGATGCTACATATGGAGCAACGGATGGATCAACGGATGGACAAGATAGAGGCTGACATAGCGGGTATACATTATTTGCTCGGTGTTAATGCACCTGTTTCCCCGACGCTGGAGCAGGGGGGTGACATGGATGTGATGCATGGTACCTTCGACCCCCTTCCATCACCAAGCACACCCCCTCCACCAGAAGATGCAGTGTACTATGCTATTGAGGAGGACATGACAACCCCGTCAAGACCACGCCAGGAGACAACCCGGCGACCACTACCGGAGGAAAGCTTCCTCCCAGACACCCTACCATTGCCCATCGCCTCAAGTACACCCGCTCCCAAAAGACCTCCTACACCCGCTCGCATACAAACAGAGCCCGACATCTCCCTGTGCGATCTGCCACCGGCGCTGAGGGAGAAGTATAGGGTGAGGAGTGCTGGTATACCACACAAGTATGCCTTGATCATATTTAAACACCATGTTCCCTACACATTGTACTGCGAGTGGGTGTTCAAAGTGAACTATGATGGGAATCGCCAAAAAAAGGCCCTTCCTTCTAATTTAAGGAAAAAGATTGTGGAAGAAATGCAGCGCTATTACCCTGTTACAGATCCTGTAATGAGAGGCGTTAGAGACGGCATTAATGGCGTTTTGCGCCATGCAAGGAATCGGCCATGGATGGAAAATGGGGAGGACTTTCAGTGAGACCATACTGTAATATTGTGCTGTACTGTACAGTACATGTTTTACCCTACAGTACCTGCTGTACTTAAACAAAGGATACTGTATGTTGTTGTGTGTTGCACGGTTTTTGTACTGTATTTGTAAATAAAAGTTTTTGGTGGCGACTTCAGCAATAAAAGAACTGGTTAATTTATCTCACACTCAGTACTACAAACTGCTTTTTGCTGCCAGACTGCAAACCCGCAAGACCAGCAACATTGTAACAAAAGAGCAATGAGCGCGCAATTGGCGTGGGAACTTCTGTTCTAAGGCCCCTAGAAATAATATTCTTTATTTTATTTATAAACTCACATTTATAAACCCCGTCACCCACCCCCGCTACACACAATAAAAAATAATCACACACAGCATCCCCGCAATAAATAAATAAATAAATACAAATAAATACATTTGAAATACATTTTTATTTATAGTATAGATTTGCAGGGGGTCTCGGGAGCTGAACCGCACTGGTTTCAGGTCGGGGGACCTCCTGCCCCCCGAGATACAGGCCCCTTTAGGGGGTGCCGGTATCCCTCTGCGTTAAGGCCCCGATCACGTGACCGCGGCCTGTTAAACCAAGCAGAGCAGAGGGATACCGGCACCCCCTAAAGGGGCCTGTATCTCGGGGGGCACGGGGTCCCCAGACCTGAAACCTGTGCGCTTCTGCTCTGGAGACCCTCTGCACATCTACACTGTGAATAAAACACACACATCATTAAAGAATCATTCTTTAGCTTAGCGGCTATGCGCTATGGTAAAGAAGCAGCATTTCTGTATTTTTAATAATATTGTACAGTGAGCAGGGGGTTCCCTGAGACAGAAATCTAATCTCAGGGGACCCCCTGCTCCTGCACAATATTATTAAAAGTTCAGAAATTATGCTTCATTAGCATAGCGTATAGCCGCTAAGGTAATGAAGGGGTTAAGGCATAATAACCAATAAATACATTCAATACACTACCCACTACCCATGGCAACCTCCGCTGCTGTACAGTAAAACAGAGAAAAAAATTAACACTTTCAAAGTAATGTCCCTTAACCCCTTAATCACCATAGCGGTTATTAACCGCTACAGTCATGAAGGGGTTAACCCACCCTCACCCACCACTTGGGACGCCTACTGTACATACCCTCCCACTCTAACCCCCCACCCCGTGAGGCCTAACCACCCTCAACCCTCACCCACTAACTACCCACAAGGGAGGCCTACCCACATACCGTTGGGGAACCCCCTCCCCACCCCCAGTCCCCGCAATCAAAACAATGCACAGCCCCACAATAAACAGCATTCTATTTATTAAATACATTACCCACCCCCTGTGCCCCCCCCATAAATACAAGATTTATTCTTTTACATTCAGGGTCCATAACGCAGCCCCACGCTAGTCCCCGGTGGGCTGGCAGGGCACCTGGACAGACCTACAGTTTACCAGCAGCATTCCACAGGTTCTGGAGGCCTGCTGGTGGATCCTGCCAGCACCATGGCGCCCAGGTGGTCTCCTTGGGTCACCGTGAGCCACAATTGGGTCCCCACGGTAGGCCCAAGGATGTCTGGGAGCCCCGGGTCAAACCCACAGGTGTCTGCGGGCCTCGGGTGGTTTCCATGGGGGTCTGGGGAACTCACGGGTGCTCACTACGGGTCCGCGGTGCCCCCACAGAAGTGGGACCACACATCATCATCCCCGCACCTACGGGTCGGAGGTGCCCCCACAGAAGTGGGACCACACATCGTCATCCCCGCAGACTACGGGTCCGCGGTGCCCCCACAGAAGTGGGACCACACATCATCATCCCCGCATGTGTCACCCGTGGAACCACCAGCCTGATACCCTTTAGGATACCCGAGGATTCCCCGCGGGTGGTCTCCAGAGGTCCCACGCAAAACCACGGAAGTAACCCTGAATGTAAAAAAAATAAACCTGGCCTATACATTCAATACATACAACCTCCCCCCCAACACCTACAGTACAATAACGTGCAAAATAACTATTATCCAGATATGGATAATAGATTAATTGCCCATTATTAAAAACATTAACTAGCATATTCAAATAAATAAAGTACTACTGACCTCATCAATACGAAGTGTCCGACGCCAGCGCCTTCCTTCTCTTGCCCACACAAAACATAGCCAAAACCAAGCCAATACATTGCAAGTACATTCAGATATCAATTAACCCCTTAAACACCTTATCGGATAATAACCGCAAAGGTAATTAAGGGGTTAAGCCACACAGGCACGATACCCACTCTTCACCCATGAATTTGTACTGTGGCTTCATCATGCAACTATATATATACAGTATACTGTATATATATATACAGAGAGACAGAGAGAAAGAGAGAGAGAGAGAGATATATACAGTATATATATATATATATATATATATATATATATATATATATATATATATATATATATATATATATATATATATATATATACACACACGTTATATACACACCCATGATAAACCAATATACAGTACAAATAAATGTAGAAGGGTTATCAAAAGCACTGTCCTACAACCAAACACTTCTCCATACAGTACATACACACTAACTTAAAATCAATTTCCTTACTGATCTCTCAATCTAAATCATCACTAAACCTCTGAAAAGCCATTTAAACAACTTACATTCCAATATAAATGATGCCTCAATATCTATGCACCATATACATTCTGCAAATTAATCAAACGTAAACAAAAATCAATTAGCAATCATTATTTACATCCCTAAACAATTCACACTCAATCACGAACAATGAAACCATTAACAGATTCACGCCTAGAGCAGAACAATTAAGCCTTTGAAAAAATATAAGTACCGACAAAAATACAACCTTTACAACCAAGGCTATCTATCCCTGACCTTCCTCAAACACACAATACAATACCAAGGAATACATCTATCTAATTTTAAAATACTTTAAACTCACAAAATAATTAAAAACACATCTAATCCAGCTTTTAAAACATCATCATTTCTTACCCTGAATGTATACTGTACAGTATATCTCTCTAGACATATATATTGTACATACATACATACAGTGGCAAGAAATGATATACCACAAAAAAAAAAAAATACACATGTTAAAAAACCTTTTGAAAAAATTAACAAGTTAAATAAAATACATTTCTTTACTGTAGTTCACTTACCATTACTTGCCCCCACCGATTCCCGTTGCGCAGCTTACTCACGAACCAATCCACGATCAGGAACCCATAAAATAATAAACCAGAAAATAATAAACTTTAAACTAAAAATCCAAATCAATCCACGGGTCTTCTACTTGTAATCCATCTTCATCTGTATTCTTCTTTCTTCTATCTCCTTCCGGGCGGGGCAGGGCGTGGTCTTCTTTCCATCATCGGCCACGCCCTTGTCTTTTTTCTTCTCCGGAGGTCCTTCCTCCGCGGCGTCTGGCTGCAAAATGAGACGACATAGGCTTTTAAAGGCCTATGACGTCACATTTTGCGTCATGGTTCTCACGGTCCTGATTGGACCGTGAAAACCATGTGTTTTGGCCGATAAAAAAAAAATGATGACGTCACTTAAAGGGAATGAAAGCACAGCCAATCAGAATGGCTTTGCTTCAATTGCCTTTAAGTTGACGTCATGAAAAGGCACATGGCCGTGCACACATGGTACTAGAGCCAATCAGAGCGGGGGAACTTTATCCCTACTCTGATTGGCTCTGGTATACCATGTATCAGGGGCTTGGGGGAGAAAGGATGTGACGTCAATGAAAACCTGTCACGTGGTACGGTAGCCAATCAGAGCATGGGAACTTTATCCCTACTCTGATTGGCTCTGGTATACCATGTGTCAGGGGCTTGGGGGAGAAAGGATGTGACGTCAATGAAAACCTGTCACGTGGTACGGTAGCCAATCAGAGCGTGGGAACTTTATCCTTATTGACGTCACATCCTTTCTCCCCCAAGCCCCTGACACATGGTATACCAGAGCCAATCAGAGTAGGGATAAAGTTCCCATGCTCTGATTGGCTCTAGTACCATGTGTGCACGGCCATGTGCCTTTTCATGACGTCAACTTAAAGGCAATTGAAGCAAAGCCATTCTGATTGGCTGTGCTTTCATTCCCTTTAAGTGACGTCATCATTTTTTTTTTATCGGCCAAAACACATGGTTTTCACGGTCCAATCAGGACCGTGAGAACCATGACGCAAAATGTGACGTCATAGGCCTTTAAAAGCCTATGTCGTCTCATTTTGCAGCCAGACGCCGCGGAGGAAGGACCTCCGGAGAAGAAAAAAGACAAGGGCGTGGCCGATGATGGAAAGAAAACCACGCCCTGCCACGCCCGGAAGGAGATAGAAGAAAGAAGAATACAGATGAAGATGGATTACAAGTAGAAGACCCGTGGATTGATTTGGATTTTTAGTTTAAAGTTTATTATTTTCTGGTTTATTATTTTATGGGTTCCTGATCGTGGATTGGTTCGTGAGTAAGCTGCGCAACGGGAGTCGGTGGGGGCAAGTAATGGTAAGTGAACTACAGTAAAGAAATGTATTTTATTTAACTTGTTAATTTTTTTAAAAGGTTTTTTAACATGTGTATTTTTTTTTTTGTGGTATATCATTTCTTGCCACTGTATGTACTGTATGTATGTACAATATATATGTCTAGAGAGATATACTGTACAGTATACATTCAGAGTAAGAAATGATGATGTTTTAAAAGCTGGATTAGATGTGTTTTTAATTATTTTGTGAGTTTAAAGTATTTTAAAATTAGATAGATGTATTCCTTGGTATTGTATTGTGTGTTTGAGGAAGGTCAGGGATAGATAGCCTTGGTTGTAAAGGTTGTATTTTTGTCGGTACTTATATTTTTTCAAAGGCTTAATTGTTCTGCTCTAGGCGTGAATCTGTTAATGGTTTCATTGTTCGTGATTGAGTGTGAATTGTTTAGGGATGTAAATAATGATTGCTAATTGATTTTTGTTTACGTTTGATTAATTTGCAGAATGTACAGTATATGGTGCATAGATTTTATGCATATTGGAATGTGAGTTTTTTCATTGGTTTGTGATCATATACAGTATATTGTGAGATCAGTTAGGATTTTTAAAGGAAATTGATTTTAATGTAGTGTCTGTATGGAGAAGTGTTTGGTTGTAGGGCAGTATGCTTTTGATAACCCTTCTACATTTATTTGTACTGTATATTGGTTTATCATGGGTGTGTACAGGTATATAAGGTATATAACGTGTGTATATATATATATATATATATATATATATATATATATATATATATATATATATATATATATATACAGTATACTGTATATATCTCTTTCTCTCTCTTTCTCTCTGTCTCTCTGTATGTATATATATACAGTATATATATATAGTTGCATGATGAAGCCACAGTACAAATTCATGGGTGAAGGGTGGGTATCGTGCCTGTGTGGCTTAACCCCTTAATTACCTTTGCGGTTATTATCCGATAAGGTGTTTAAGGGGTTAATTGATATCTGAATGTAATTGCAATGTATTGGCTTGGTTTTGGCTATGTTTTGTGTGGGCAAGAGAAGGAAGGCGCTGGCGTCGGACACTTCGTATTGATGAGGTCAGTAGTACTTTATTTATTTGTATATGCTAGTTAATGTTTTTAATAATGGGCAATTAATCTATTATCCATATCTGGATAATAGTTATTTTGCACATTATTGTACTGTAGGTGTTGGGGGGGGAGGGTGTATGTATTGAATGTATAGGCCAGGTTTATTTTTTTTACATTCAGGGTTACTTCCGTGGTTTTGCGTGGGACCTCTGGAGACCACCCGCGGGGAATCCTCGGGTATCCTAAAGGGTAGCAGGCTGGTGGTTCCACGGGTGACACATGCGGGGATGATGATGTGTGGTCCCACTTCTGTGGGGGCACCACGGACCCGTAGTCTGCGGGCATGACGATGTGTGGTCCCACTTCTGTGGGGGCACCTCCGACCCGTAGGTGCGGGGATGATGATGTGTGGTCCCACTTCTGTGGGGGCACCGCGGACCCGTAGGGAGCACCCGTGAGTTCCCCAGACCCCCATGGGAACCACCCGAGGCCCTGCAGACACCGTGGGGACCCAATTGTGGCTCACGGTGACCCAAGGAGACCACCTGGGTGCCATGGTGCTGGCAGGATCCACCAGCAGGCCTCCAGAACCTGTGGAATGCTGCTGGTAAACTGTAGGTCTGTCCAGGTGCCCTGCCAGCCCACCGGGGACTAGCGTGGGGCTGCGTTATGGACCCTGAATGTAAAAGAATAAATCTTGTATTTATGGGGGGGGGCACAGGGGGTGGGTAATGTATTTAATAAATAGAATGCTGTTTATTGTGGGGCTGTGCATTGTTTTGATTGCGGGGACTGGGGGTGGGGGGTGGGGTTCCCCAACGGTATGTGGGTAGGCCTCCCTTGTGGGTAGTTAGTGGGTGAGGGTTGAGGGTGGTTAGGCCTCACGGGGTGGGGGGTTAGAGTGGGAGGGTATGTACAGTAGGCGTCCCGAGTGGTGGGTGAGGGTGGGTTAACCCCTTCATGACTGTAGCGGTTAATAACCGCTATGGTGATTAAGGGGTTAGGGGACATTACTTTGAAAGTGTTAATTTTTTTCTCTGTTTTACTGTACAGCAGCGGAGGTTGCCATGGGTAGTGGGTAGTGTATTGAATGTATTTATTGGTTATTATGCCTTAACCCCTTCATTACCTTAGCGGCTATACGCTATGCTAATGAAGCATAATTTCTGAACTTTTAATAATATTGTGCAGGAGCAGGGGGTCCCCTGAGATTAGATTTCTGTCTCAGGGAACCCCCTGCTCACTGTACAATATTATTAAAAATACAGAAATGCTGCTTCTTTACCATAGCGCATAGCCGCTAAGCTAAAGAATGATTCTTTAATGATGTGTGTGTTTTATTCACAGTGTAGATGTGCAGGGGGTCTCCAGAGCAGAAGCGCACAGGTTTCAGGTCTGGGGACCCCGTGCCCCCTGAGATACAGGCCCCTTTAGGGGGTGCCGGTATCCCTCTGCTCTGCTTGGTTTACAGGCCGCGATCACGTGTTCGGGGGCCTTTAACGCAGAGCACTCAGCACTCAGAAACACAGGCCAGGCAGATTTAACACACACACACAATAGGGGGAGGTTTTTTTACATAGATTGCAGGGAAGCTTAACGCACACACACAATAGGGGGATAGGGGGAGGGGGTTTTACATAGATTAGAGAGAAGGCAGGGAGTTTTAAAAGCGAGAATAGGGGGAGGGGGTTTTACATAGATTAGAGAGAAGGCAGGGAGTTTTAACACAGACATGAAAAATATGTATTGAATGTATTAATTGTTTATTATGCCTTAACCCCTTCATTGCCTTAGCGGCTATCCGCTATGGTAATGACGCAGCATTTTCCGTATTTTTAATAATATTGATCAGGAGCAGGGGGGGTCCATGAGCATTAATTTCTGGCTCAGGGAACCCCCTGCTCACTGTAGAATATTATTAAAATACAGAAATGATGCTTCTTTACCATAGCGCATAGACGCTAAGGTAAAGAACGAGTGTTTATTTATACTGTATATTGTATGTGTTTTATTGATACTGTACATGTGCAGAGGGTCTCCAGAGCAGAAGCGCACAGGTTTCAGGTCTGGGAACCCCGTGCCCCCCGAGATACAGGCCCCTTTAGGGGGTGCCGGTATCCCTATGCTCTGCTTGGTTTACAGGCCGCGGTCACGTGATCGGGGCCTTTAAACGCAGAGGGATACCGGCACCCCCTAAAAGGGCCTGTATCTCGGGGGGCACGGGGTCCCCAGACCTAAAACCAACGCGATTCAGCTCCGGAGACCCCCTGCACATCTACACTATCAATAAAAATATATTTCAAATGTATTTATTGTCATTTATTTATTTATTTTTTGGCGGCTGCTGTGTGTGTGTGTATTTTTTTATTGTGGGTAGCGGGAGGGTGGGTGAATGGGGTATTAGCCCCAATGATGGTTGGGGAGGGCTTGCGGGGGGGGGGTAGCGGGAGGGCTTAACCCCTTCATGACCTCAGCGGTATTAACTGCTACGGTCGTGAAGGGGTTAAGTGCACCCGCAACCCCCCCCTCCCGCAAGTCCTAAACTCACACCAAGGGCCAAATACCCCCTCACCCATCCCCACTACACACAATAAAGCGGGCACGGTGTGTTAACCCCTTCATTGCCTTAGCGGCTATCCGCTATGGTAATGACGCAGCATTTTCCGTATTTTTAATAATATTGATCAGGAGCAGGGGGGGTCCCTGAGCATTAATTTCTGGCTCAGGGAACCCCCTGCTCACTGTAGAATATTATTAAAATACAGAAATGATGCTTCTTTACCATAGCGCATAGACGCTAAGGTAAAGAACGAGTGTTTATTTATACTGTATATTGTATGTGTTTTATTGATACTGTACATGTGCAGAGGGTCTCCAGAGCAGAAGCGCACAGGTTTCAGGTCTGGGGACCCCGTGCCCCCCGAGATACAGGCCCCTTTAGGGGGTGCCGGTATCCCTCTGCTCTGCTTGGTTTACAGGCCGCGGTCACGTGATCGGGGCCTTTAAACGGAGGTGGATACCGGCACCCCCTAAAGGGGCCTGTATCTCGGGGGCACGGGGTCCCCAGACCTAAAACCAACGCGATTCAGCTCCGGAGACCCCCTGCACATCTACACTATCAATAAAAATGTATTTCAAATTATTTTTATTGTGCCGATGTTTGCGCAGAGAGAGAGCAGCAGATCTCTCTCTGCTGCAAACACATCACGCCCCCGCCGCCCATACAGTAGTATCATTTATGTATATGCATACAGTATACAGTACTGTATGTGTACAGTACTGTATGTTAGGGCTTATAGGGTTTGTTGTTATACAGTATATATATATATATATACTGTACAGTATATACTGTATACTGCATTACAATTCATTATAGGTGACGGCTTCACAGAGAACAGCTTGCAAGCGCCACCATGTGTATTTTCAAGGCATTGCAGTATTTCAGCAAGCCGGAATAAAAAGCTTAAATCCCTGCCGGAAAAGAACGCAATGCACTCTGGCAGAAAACTATCAGAAACCTGAATACACCCGAGTATACCCGAATTCGCGGGACTAGCCGAGCTCGAATAAAGTGTGTCGCCAGTGTAGCATGGAATGAACACATATAAAAAAAGTCTTATAAATGAAAGTCTTATCAGTTCCTTGTGGTTTGGAGGGACAATCTTCTCTGTTCCTGGTTGCTACCTTTTCTTCAGGATTTGTCAGGATTCAGGTATAGAAGTTTCCTCTGTGTCTTGCAAGCAGCCTCTTCTGGTACAGTAGACTCAAGACGTCTGTCCCCATGTCAGTCTCACAAGTTTTGAGAGTAAGGGACAATCTCTGCTTTGTCTCCAAGTTCAGCTCAGGTGTGAGCTATGGAGTCTCACTTCCTGTCTCAAAAGACAGGCTTTTCTAAGCAATCTAATCAGGCAGGTGGTGTTTGTTAATTGACTACCAGCAGTTAAGCGCCACACTGCTGGATTAGAGGCACATTACCTGAATAGGGATAACTCCCCTGTTACATATAGTTATATAAATATACTTATGTGTTAGTTACCGTTGGTGTCCTCGTGCGTTGTTTGGTTTTTCTGTGTGCATGATAGCACACAGTGGTTGATGGCACAAAAAGGCCAGAAGCAGCTAACCAGCGTTGGATATCTGCAATTCGTTGTCCGCTCCTGTACATCTCCTCAATTCTCATGCTGAGATCCTTTGAAATCTTTTTAACAGGCTGTAAGAGGACATGCGCAGAGGTATGCAATGGAGACTTTTTTAAGGTGAAATTAAATAAGGCTTTTATTGCGCCTGTTTCTTTAACACAAGAAAATCATCCAAACATATGCAAATAAGGGGTCAAACAAAGCTTCTGTTCCACTTGGGAGTATTTCTAGTGAAACCTATGCAGTCCACAACTCCCTTTAGATTAGCATGTCTCCCAGCCCCAAACATATATCTTGATATGTGCAGATATACAAAAAGTCTTAGAATGGAATGTCTTATCTGTTTCTTGTAGGGGAAGGCTTATTGTTCTTCTGGTGTCCACACCTTTGGGTGATAAGGCAATGTCAGGATCCAGGTTTAGAAGTACTTTCCCCTGTGTCTTGCTGGCAGCCTCTTCTGGTAGGCTCAAGACGTCTGTCCCTATGGTCAGTCCCACAACTTGTGAGACTCAGGAACAATCTCACTTCCTGTCTCAAAGGCAGGCTTTTCTAACAAACCTAATCAGCCAGGTGGTGTTGGTTAATTTATGAAGGGGAGAGGAGATTCCCTGCTCAGCTATGAATAATATCTAACTAGAGAGGTGCTATCAGGGACAGTGACATATATATACAAATCGTAGAGGAAAAGATCCCTTAGTGATGCACTCTACTCTACTAATCAAAAACAATAAATCTTTATTCAATATTAAGTAAACACTAGAAGTAATTAAAACCTAAAGGAATGTGCTGTGAGAAACCAAATATAAAGGCTTCTCTGTTGTCAAATGGCATATGTACATTAACCCCAGAAAGCCAAATATGCTGGGTGTATCTTGCAATGAATGCAAGGTATAAAGTTACACCCATACGTTAGTACAGTGTATGTAATGTAGCTGAGATGAACCCCTATGGGGCTGAGATATATTAGAGGGTAATCCTGCTTAATTTAGCTGTTTGAAATCAGTCGTGCTGTGTGATATCATATGCTTTGTATTAGATATATCACTGCACAAATGGTGGTCCAGGTATTAAACAGTTAGCAAAGATTTATGAACTATCAGTGATGTCCCAACAATATAAGGTAATAATCATATACCATTTAGTCCTTACATAGGATATATGATCTACTCACAGAGCCATATTGTATATGCAGACCTGCGTTCACTCGCTCTTGCTAACACTCACAGAAGGACATATATACCCCTCTTAGATCTCTCTCTAGCTAGTGGGATCCACGTGTTGTGGCCCACATCATAGTTTAATCTATTCAAACACTTGTACTGCGGCAGACAAAGACCAAACACCTATATGTGTGTCGCGCAAACTGACGTCACTATGACATCATCCCGACGCGCGTTTCGTTCCTAAGGGACGGAACTTCTTCGGGGATAGGTGGTTCCCTGCAAAGGCCTTTTTTTTTAAAGCTTGCGGTTGCCATGGTGATGTTTCGACGTCATCAAGAGGGAGTGAACCTATCACTTGGTGCAAAATAATCCGGCTGCATTGACTACTGACAGGGAAAACCTGCTATTCTAAAAATAGGTAAGTGTAAATAAAAACAATAATAAAAGAAGCTAATGACTTGTGTTGATCTTATTTCTAGCTACTGCTATACTTAACATTGTAATGTAATAGCGTCTTGCCCAGTATACAGATATAATGAGGCAATATCAATGCTAAGTCTATAATGATGCTTACAGAGTACAAGTACCACATTAATCTTATACGAAATACATAGTAAATAGATAATACCATGTTCTAAATTAATGTTTGTTATCATAAGAGAGTGACACTGTCAATATTGTTATAGGAACGCAGAGTAGTTAAAATCCTCATTTAGACCTTTTGGGGATTGTGTTCCCAGGTTAAAGATCAATCTTGCCTCCTTTCTTAAAAAGGCATTGTCTAGGTCACCTCCGCGAAGTCCCAAGGTGACATGTTCAATACCTTGGAATTGAACAGATGTTATGTCACCTTGATGTAACAAATTAACATGTCGTGCTAGAGGTGTATCCGCACTATTCCTAATGGTACTAGTATGCTCCAAAATGCGGCGACGCAGTTGGCGTGACGTTTTGCCAACATACATCATGCCGCATTGACAAGTAGCTAGGTAGACAACTCCACACGTTTTGCAATTAAAGAAATCTTTAATTGTATACGTTTTAGTTCCGCTTGCAGTTTGAAAACTTTTTCGGGGATTAATGAAATTGCAAGCTTTACAGGCCCCGCATTTGAAGGTGCCTGTTGTGGTATTGGTCTGCCATGTTGCCATTGTTGGTGTTTTATAATGGCTGATTGAACCAATGAGTCTGACAGATTTTTTGGTCTTCTGTAAGTAATGGAGGGGGTGTCAGAAAGCACTTTCCTGTATATTTCATCCTCTAAAAGGATATGCCAGTGCTTGTGAATCACTCGTTTAATTTCTCTCCACTGTTTACTATACGTGCCAATAATTCTGATTGGGCTCAACTGGTTCTCAATGGTTTCTTTTTTGCCATACAGCAACATATTTCTGTCTGACTGTTTGGCACATTTACTGTATATGCCTTATTGATGCAACTTTTACTATAACCTCTATTCAGGAATTTTTTGCTCATCACCTCGGATTGCTTCTCAAAGTCTTCTATAGTGGAACAATTTCTTTTAATGCTTAGGAATTGTCCTACCGGGATTCCCTCAACTTGTGGCTTTGGATGGTGGCTTGTGAACAGTAGTAGATTATTGGTGGCTGTGGTTTTAGTGTGAACCGTACTGTAGATTGCAGTTCCCCTAGGAACGAAACGCGCGTGAGTAGATCCCGCATTATATATCCTATGTAAGGACTAAATGATATATGATTATTACCTTATATTGTTGGGACGTCACTGAAAGTTCATAAATCTTTGCTAGGGTGTTACTTACTGCACCCTTGATTAACTGTTTAATACCTGGACCACCATTTGTGCAGTGATATATCTAATACAAAGCATATGATATCACACAGCATGACTGAGTTCAAACAGCTACATTAAGCAGGATTACCCTCTAATATATCTCAGCCCCATAGGGGTTCATCTCAGCTACATTACATACACTGAACTAACGTATGGGTGTAACTTTATACCTTGCATTCATTGCAAGATACACCCAGCATATTTGGCTTTCTGGGGTTAATATACCTATGCCATTTGGCAACAGAGAAGCCTTTATATTTGGTTTCTCACAGCGCATTCCTTTAGGTTTTAATTACTTCTAGTGTTTACTTAATATTGAATAAAGATTTAATGTTTTTGATTAGTAGAGTAGAGTGCATCACTAAGGGTGTTGGTTAATTGACTACCAGCAGTTAACCACCACACTGCTGGATTAGAGGCACATTTCCTAAACAGGGATAAATCGCCTGTTACACAGGCATTGCTGCGAGTAGAAAGAAATACAATCACAAGAATGTATATTCAATGTTTAGTCGATGTGTATTCAATGTGCAGTGAATCCACAAAATGGATGGTGTATTTATACGTCAATGACTCACATTAGAGTACGCCCACTTTTAACACCTGTACCTCGTCGCCATGCATAAAAGGTTACACACTTTGCATAGCCCACCACTCGATGATCTGTATCTGAACTTGCCCTTGTCCAGATACTACATTGTGCCATCTGCTTCTATGGATCAACCCTGATTCTACGGATGCAGGAAGCCACTCGCCTCTGCCGTGCCTATCAAACAGAAAAAGCGAAAGACGGCAGCCGTTTCCAAGCCAAGGCCAAAGCGACAGGCTAAGGCTAATAAAGAAAACCTTCTGCTGATCCCAAAGGCTAAGGGTTTTAATACACGTAAGCCTTATTATGTCAGGAAGAAATTCGGTGATGTACACTCAAGGCAAAACAAATGGCAGCCAACCCATCGAACCCGCAGGCCACTTCCTCGATTACGCTTCGACGTCTCTGCCGCTGCTCTCCCGGAAATCTACAGCCCATCTTCTCATCTACTCGTCCACAACGCTGCCGCCGCTCTCCTGGAAATCCACAGCCCATCTTCGCCACTACTCTTCGACGACGCTGCCACTGGTCTCCCGGAAATCCACGGGTCACTTTCTCCATTACGCTTAGACGACTCTGCCGCTTCTCACCCAGAAATCCACAGGTCACTTTCTCCATCCCTCTTCGACGACGCTGCCGCTTCTCTCCCGGAAATCCACAGGTCACCTCCTCCATCCTTCTTCAACGACGCTGCCGCTTCTCTCCAGGGAACCCCCATCTCATCCTCCGTAGCACCCATCCACCCAGATGTCCACAGCACCCCATGCACAAGAACCAGCTCATTAGACCGCATGCTGAATGGGTTAAGTGTCGATATCCCCGAGAACTCTACTGTGCTGGTAAAGATAGATCTTCTTTTAGAGACCATGCTAAATATGGATCAACGGATGGAGAAGATGGATCAATGGATGGAGAAGATGGATCAACGGATGGAGAAGATAGAGACTGACATAGCGGGGATACATCATTTGCTCGGTGTCCATGCCCCTGTATCCCTGATGTCGGAGCAGGAGGGTGGCATGGATGTGATGAATGGAACCTTCAACCACCTTCCAACACCAAGCACACCCCCTCCACCAGAAGAATTTGTGTACATGTATGCCGTTGAGGAGGAGGATAACATGACAACCCCGTCAAGATCACACCAGGAGACAACACGGCGACCAAGACAGGAGGAAAGCTTCCTCCCAGACAACCTACCCTCACCCGCCGCCACAAGCACACACGCTCCCAGAAGCACACCCGCTCCCAGAATCCAACCTACATACGCTTGCATCAATACGGTGCCCGACATCATCCTGCGCGAGCTGCCACCGGCACTCAGGGAGAAGTATAGGGTGATGAGTGCTGGTTTACCCCAGAAGTGTGGCATGTTAATTTTTAAGCACCACATGACCTACTTGGTGTACTGCGGGTGGGCCAAAAATGTAAACTACGAAGGAAATCGCGAAAAAGGGCGCTTCTTGAAAATTTAAGACGGACTATTGTGGAGGAATTCCGGCGCTATTTTTCAATTTCAGATCCTTTAATGAAAATCGTTCGAGACTCCATTAATGGCATTTTGCGTCATACAAGGTATCGGCCATGAAAGGACAATCTGGTGGGGATCGAATTTGCGTGACTGTTCAACTGTTGTTTATTTTTTGACTTGTTGCTTGTTTTAACTTGTATTAATAAAGAAATGTTTTTACTTACACAAGACCTGCACAATTCCAGTCCTCGAGGGCCACAAACATGCCCGTTTTGAGGATAAAACCAGGCCTGTTTGCAGCCCTCAAGGACTGGAGTTGTGCAGGCCTGACTTACTGTACTGTACACCATCCTACTGTAAATATTGTTGTTTTAAATTGTTGCGTGTTTTAAATTTTATTAATAAAGATTTTTTTTTACTAACACCATACTGTTGTGCTGTAAATGTTTTGACTTTCTGTACTTTAATAAAGGAGATGTTGCGTGTTTTAAATTTTATTAATAAAGAATTTTTTTACTTACACAAGACCTGCACAATTCCAGTCCTCAAACAGGCCCGGTTTTCAAAGTTATCCTGAAAACCGGGCCTGATTGCGGCCCTCGAGGACTGGAGTTGTGCAGGCCTGACTTACTGTACTGTACACCATCCTACTGTAAATATTTTGACTTTCTGTACTTTAATAAAGGAGATGTTGTGTGTTTTAACTTGTATTAATAAATAAATATTTTTACTTACACAAGACCTGCACAATTCCAGTTCTCAAACAGGCCCGGTTTTCAAAGTTATCCTGAAAGCCGGGCCTGTTTGCGGCCCTCGAGAACTGGGGTTGTGCAGGCCTGACTGACAGTTCTGTTTACTATCCTACTGTAAATGTTTTGACTTTCTGTACATAAATGTTTTCACTAGCAGTAAACCATACACCTGTTAATGGTAAAAGGGGACGACAGACAGCACTCTGATAGTGTTAAATTTATGCAATTGCAGGGTGCACGGAACAAAAGGGGAACCTTATTCACAAGGAATATACACAAAAAACGGAGAACGGAAAGTATGCTAGGGGGGCGACGTTTCGAGGGACTACCTCTTCATCTGGCTCATTCCCCCTTGTCCAAAAGGTCCCAGAGGTACTTCCCTAAGCCTCCCTTCCCCTATAACTGGTCAAATCAGACACCCCTGAAAATAGATAGCAAACATACAGTATAGGCTAAATACAGCTAATAGCAGGGCAGCAAGAATCCACTAAAGTCAATGCCAGTAGTTCAAGTACCACAAGACACTGTTGGCAATAGTACAGTAAAGGCTGAACACAGCTTGCAAAAAAGCACCAGGAGTCCACAACAGTCAATAAAAGGTTAATGGGAATAGCAAAAGAAAACAGTAATCAAACCCTGTGGCTCTGCTCCTTGTGCTCGTGTGGAGTGCTCCACACGAGCACAAAGAGCAGAGCCACAAGGTTTGATTACTGTTTTCTTTTGCTATTCCCATTAACCTTTAATTGACTGTTGTTGACTCCTGGAGCTTTTTTTGCAAGCTGTGTTCAGCCTTTACTGTACTATTGCCAACAGCTATTGAGCCTGAGGAAGCCGTTTTACGGTGAAACGCGTTGCTCCATCTTTTTTCTTGGACTGTCATGAGGAGGCTTCCGTAGTGATCCGGCGACAATCATTTCTACCAGCTGAGCAGCTTGCTTCAAACCGGACGCGGAGGCGAAGCACTAGAGCTTGCAAGAGTCGAGCTGGATCCCTTGGGTTGCTGACACTGACTTTCCCTACATACACCTTATCAGAAAGATATGGATGAATAGAGGACTCTATTAAGAGGCTACATCTGACAAAGAACCCTTTATGAGCCTGTACTTACTCATGGCCGTGTAAGTATTATACTATTGTTATCTATTTTTCAACCCCCCCCCCCACTGCTGGTTTGAAAGACAAGAACCCTTTATGAGCCTGTACTTACACATGGCCGTGTAAGTATTATATTATTATTCATTCTTAACCCCCCCACTGCTGGTTTTGAAGCTTAACCCTTATTTATGTTATTGAGGGTGTAAGCATTTGTAGCTTCCCATTAGGAGTCTTATGAAGTTTCACTGCTGACCCCTGCTCCCCCCTTCTTCCCTGTTTTCTCTGTCTTTTGAGGGATCTAGGAAAGATCCCATAGGGGGTCTGAGAAGGTGGTCCTAACAACGTTTACTACTGCGGATTCACTAAGGAGAAAAGAAGATTACCCACCAATCCCATTTATAGTTAGCGCCTGAGGTTTGTTTTGCTTTTGCTTAGGTTCTCATTGTTAGCTATTACTATACAAACTGGAAGGGGGGGTTATACCTGGGGCAGAGAGTGGACAATTATGGTATGTCTACTTTTACTATACTAATAACATGAGCCTTATTAACTAGGTAAGTGGCGGAGGTCAAGTCCAAAGACCTTGAGTAAGTCTCGGCGGGGGCGAGCCCGTTTCTGAGTATCAACCGCAATGAGCACAGGTGTGCGGTCCTGGTTCAATCTCCAGCCGCTTGTCCCGAACTGGATGTGCGGCAGAATCAGAGTCTCCCTCACCCTCCGACCCCCCCAACCCATTACAGACCGTTTGAAGAGGCTGGCATATCTCCACAGGCCGATCCTCTCTCTTCTTCGGTATGGAGACACCATTTTGGTGGAGGGGGGGAGAGGGCACGGGGTGGCAAAGCTGAGACAAACCGGCCCAATCTCCTCACCATCCATCCACATGGGAGCCCCAGGAAGGAGCATGAAATGCAAAGGAGCATGTAACAGGCTTTCCACTACGCCATCTGCGAGGATCAATTCTCTGAACTGAAGATGATCCGGCAGGAAGAAGAACCTCAGGTCCCGGTGTCTGGATGGTCGCGTCAGTGGAATCAGCCGGATAGGGGTCCTCTTCCATCTTCACAGGTACGGCGAGCTGTATGTTTCTGTAGATCATAGGTAAGCGGCAAAGGCCAACAGGGAGTAGAAAGCTCTTTGGAACAGTATAGGGCCTCAAGAATCACTTGTTTCTGGCTTGGGACTGTGCTGCAATTCTTCTGGAGGAACAGAAGGATCTGTCCCAATCCTCAGTGTCTTGTCTTTCCTCATCCGTCCACGAAAGCAGGGGGGAGAGGCATAGTGCTCGGGCAAATGAGGACATTTCCTCCGGTCTTCTCAGGGCCGGGAACTTTCCATTTTTAGTGGCAATCAATTTGAATGGGAATCCCCATCGGTACTTTATGCCGTTTTCATGGAGAAAAATAGTTAAAGGTTTAAGCTCCCGCCTCCGATTTATTGTTATTTTGGATAGGTCGTTGAATACTTGGAGGACTTCCTCTTGGAAGGCGGCTAAGATCTTTTCTTTAGCCGAGTAGTTATGGAATCTGATAATTAGGTCTCTCCATCGATTTGGGTCGTCCGACCTAGGCCCTAGAGCTCGATGCGCCCGATCGATTTCCAGGTCTCTGTCTGTTAGGTCTTTGCAGACGGAGGTAAAAAATCTCACCAGATAAGGCCAGAGGAGTTCAGGAAGAACCGTTTCTGGGACTGTGGCAGGATGGCCTGTAGCCGAGGTCAGGGAACAGTCCACACGTGTAGTTTCAGGATAATGAAAACGTTCAGTGGCTTTATTTCTCCACAACATAACATAACATGTGGGTACACTGTCCCTTTAAACCAAAACAAAACCTGCTCCACATTGGGAGAACTGACTAACACACCAGGCCTATCTAGCAGGCTGGCTGGATAAACCATTACCAAACCGTTAGTGTCTTTTAAGCAGTCAGGAAAAACAAATGAACAATTCTTACTTTGGTTGAAGTAGTGACTTTGGTGAATCCGTCTGGCTAACAGCTCACATAGCAGTGTGCTCTGGTCTAAGGCAGCCAGCTACTGCCAGTAACAAGATCCTTTTCTACCTTGCTGGTTATCAGGTGTCAGCTTACCTCCTGATTACCTAGCTTCCTCCTGAGTTAACCTTCTTAGTGCTGGATGAAGCACTCAGACATATGTTTCCCAGGCATAACTGATAGGGGTTGACTTCACCCTGTCACATACCTCCCCTGTTTGTGTGTGGCTAGGGTCCCACACGGCTGAAGTCTGACCCTCCACTCCTTCTCTTGACACAAAATCAGCATTTCCATGGTCCTTTCCAGGTCTATGCTGTATATCAAAAGAGAAGGGTTGGAGGGCCATATACCACCTGGTCAACCTTGAGTTTGTGTCCTTCATGGTGTTTAACCATTTCAAGGGTGCATGGTCAGTGACCAGGGTGAAGTGTACTCCGGCGACATAATGTCTCAAGGCCTCAATTGCCCATTTTACAGCAAGGCACTCCTTCTCAATGATGGAATACCTCACTTCCCTTGGGAACAGCTTCTGGCTGATGAAAAGTATAGGGTCTTCAACACCATCAAATTGTTGGGACAGCACTGCTCCCAGTCCTATCTCTGAGGCATCCGTCTGGATGATGAAGGGCTCTTTAAAATCTGGGCTCCGAAGAGTGGGGCCCTCTGACAGGCACTTTTTTAGCATGTCAAAGGCGTCTTGGCACTCCCAAGACCATTTAACTTGGGTCGAGGCACTCTTTTTTGTCAGATCTGTTAGGGGTGCATACATTTCTGAAAAATTGGGGATAAACCGCCTGTAATACCCTGCTAACCCCAAAAGGGAGCGGACCTGTGTCTTTGTCTGTGGGGTGGGGACTTCCTTTATGGCGGCCACCTTGCTAGCTAGTGGCCTTACTATCCCTCCCCCAACGGCATAGCCCAAGTATTTTGTAGTGGAT
This sequence comes from Ascaphus truei, assembly GCF_040206685.1. Lineage (NCBI taxonomy): Eukaryota > Metazoa > Chordata > Amphibia > Anura > Ascaphidae > Ascaphus > Ascaphus truei. The sequence goes on along the minus strand of NC_134486.1, from coordinate 203,816,542 downwards.
TTACCCAGGGCACATTTTTTTGGATTTGCAGTGAGCCCTGCTTCTCTTAAGGACGTTAGGACTGCCCTTAACCTTTTTATATGAGACTGCCAGTGTCTGCTATAGATGACAATGTCATCCAAGTAGGCCGCGGCATATTTCCTATGGGGTCGTAGTACCTTGTCCATTAACATTTGGAACTGTCATATTCTCTAGCCTGCTGTACCCATGCTTGGCCACCGGGACTGCTGCCACTCTAAATGTCTTGTTATAGCCTGCAGTACCTAAACTTGTCCACCGGGATTGCTGCTGCTAAACTAGGAACATTCCAGAACCTGATACCTGACACCTCTGCACCTGTGCTCCACCTCTCAGCCTGCCTATATAAACCTCCCTTTCCTGTTCCTCCTTGCCTGTTTATACTGGTTCCTTAGCTCCTGCAAGGTTCCTGTTTTTACTGCTGTGTTAGCTATTGCTATCATCCTGTTCCAGTTTCCTTGTTGCCGACCTCTGCTTGTTTCCTGACTTCGCTACCTGCCGCCTGCCTTAGACCCTTGCTTGTTTCCTGACTTCGCTACCTGCCGCCTGCCTTGGACCCCTGCTTGTTTCCTGACTTCGCTACCTGCCGCCTGCCTCTGATCTCTGCTTGTGACCCCTACTTCGCTCCCTGCTGTTCCTGCCACTGGGATCCACTTCAGCCGAAGTCCAATCCTTGACAGAATAAACAGGCCCTACCATGGATTCCGCTGGAACAGACCCGACTCAGGCTCAGACACTCCATGACTTACAACATATCATGGTTGGTTACCAGGAACAACAAAGACACGTGTTTAATCATCTTGGCCGCTTGGAAGAAAAAGCCGCCACTGCGGAAGCTGAGAATCATGAACTACGTGCAGCCTTAATCACCTTGTCTGGTCAAAACACTGTGCCTGTGCAAAACGCACCCCGTATATACCTTCCAAAAATTTTTTGGGGGAAAAAACAATCTTTCCGGAATTTCCTTAATCAATGCAGACTTGTTTTCAAGCTTCAGCCCATCATTTATCATACCGAAGAAGCCCAGGTTGGACTGATCCTAACCCTGCTCAAGGATGAGGCCCTTGCATGGGTCTCCCCTATGTTAGAACAAGATAGCCCACTACTAAGGGACCTGGAGGAGTTCATCAAAGCCATGAGTCTTATTTTTGATGACCCAAATCGTAGTGCAACCGCTGAGGCAACTCTGAACAATCTTCGTCAAGGAAGACGCTCGGCAGCTGAATACGCCGCTGAATTCCGCAGATGGGTTAACGATACTGATTAGAATGAGGCCGCGCAGAAATATCATTTTCGGCAGGGTCTCTCGGAGTTTGTTAAAGACGAACTAGCCCGGGTGGAGCCCCCAGAGAGATTTCAGGACTTTGTCCGTTTATGCATCCAAATTGATCGCAGGCTTACGGAAAGACGATTGGAGAGACAGGGGTTCATGCCAAGCAACCCTGGGTTTAGAGATGTCAATACCCCAAGACGTTCCAGGGAGACTGAGGAGGAGCCGATGCAAGTAAATACACTGCGGGGACACATCTCAACCGGGGAAAGGAATAGACGCCGAACAGAAGATCTCTGTTTATATTGCGGAAATGATGGGCACTATCTCGCTGATTGCCCAAACAAGTCCAGGCGGTCTTCTTTCCAGAGCCCTAGGAGAAATCAGCTGCACGCTATTTCATAGACTGTTTTCTCTGCTTCTCAAGGGAAAGATAACCCTCCTTCGCTACACCCTCACCTCCTGGTTCCTATTATAATCGAGGAAGGAACACATCGTTTTTCAACCACAGTAATGGTTGACTCAGGGGCGGCAGGGAATTTTATGGACATAGAATTCGCCAAGAACAATTCGGTATCATTTGTAGCCAAGGAATTGCCAGAAAGAATGGAAGTCGTTGACGGTTCTCCCTTGAGCTCTGGACCTGTTACCCATGAAACCAGTAACTTAACACTAATCATGGAGCCCAATCACCAGGAGAAGATTTCTTTTGGTCTCATTCAATTACCTTTGTTTCCAGTGATTCTGGGAATTCCATGGCTCATGATCCATAACCCACTAATTGACTGAAAGACAAAGACCCTCACGTTTCCCTCAGAGCACTGTCAGCTAGCCTGTCTACCTAAAACTCCTATACCAGAGTGTGTACGAATACATAAGATTTCCTCGTCTCAAGAAAATCTTCTGCCGGCTCCTTACTCTGAGTTTTTAGATGTGTGTGACAAGAAGAACGCAGATACGCTTCCCCCACATCGCTCTTATGACTGTCCCATTGAATTATTACCGGGTGCTGCCATTCCGTTTGGAAGAATCTATTCCCTCTCAGAAACGGAATTGAAGGTCCTCAATGACTACCTACAGGAGAACCTATCAAAGGGTTTTATCCGACCCTCTACTTCTCCAGCAGGCACTGCGCTCTTCTTCGTGGGAAAGAAAGACGTTTCTTTACGCCCCTGCATTGACTATCGGGAACTAAATAAGATTACGGTGAAGAACAGGTACCCATTACATCTGATACCTGAACTATTGGAAAGAATTCGGTCAGCCAAAATCTTTACCAAATTAGATCTCAGAGGAGCGTATAATTTGGTCCGCATTCGACCCGGTGACGAATGGAAAACAGCCTTCCGAACCCGTTATGGGCACTATGAATATCTGGTGATGCCTTTTGGACTCTGTAATGCCACTGCTACCTTCCAGCATTTAATTAATGATGTCCTCCGAGAGTTATTGGACCAATTAGTAGTGGCATACCTGGATGACATCCTTGTCTTCTCAGATAACATCATGGATCATCAGAGACATGTCCGAATTGTCCTTGAGCATCTCCGTAAGTACAAATTGTACATCAAGTTAGAAAAACTCTCTTCTTTGCAAGATTTCAGTTCCACATCTCATACCGCCCTGGCTCCAAGAATGGGAAAGCCGACGCCTTGTCACGGTCCTTTCCGAATCCTAGTTCAGACAAAGAGCAAGAAGAAACTATTCTTCCAAAAAGAAATTTTTTGGGCGTCACATTCTCTGCCGATCTCCTCACACGAATAAAGGGAGCCTACTCAAATGACACTTTTCTTAAAAACCCTCCTCCGGAAGCAGAACTATTTCTATGTAATGGTCTCTGGAACTGTAATGATCATCTGTTCGTCCCTAAGGAGGTAAGATTAGAGGTGCTCCAATTAATGCACAACTCCCGACCCGCTGGTCACCCAGGTGTCCTCAAGACACAGGAACTGTTGTCTCGCTCTTTTTGGTTGCCTAAATTAGCACAAGATTTTAAAGACTATGTCCTCTCCTGTGAGACCTGTGCTAGGACCAAGACTCCTCGAGCATCACCTGTGGGTTTACTGCAGCCTCTTCCGGTTCCAACTCGTCCTTGGGGGTCCATATCAATGGATTTTATTATTGACCTGCCACGATCAAATGGACATAATACCATCCTGGTAGTGGTGGATCGACTTACAAAGATGGCTCACTTCATTGCAGCACAGAATCTTCCTTCTGTAGACCAGACAGCCAAGTTGATTGTGAAAGAGGTGTTTCGGCTTCACGGGGCTCCTGATGAGATCATATCCGATAGAGGGGTACAATTCACTTCAAAATTTTGGAGGACCTTCTGTTCCTCTCTAGGAATTCGTTTAAATTTATCGTCTGGCTATCATCCACAATCCAATGGCCAGACAGAAAGGACCAATCAGACTTTGGAACAATACTTACGATGTTTTGTTTGTCATCTCCAGGATGACTGGATTGATTTCCTACCATTAGCTGAGTTTTCATACAACAACTCACATCATTCATCGACTCAGAAGAGCCCCTTTTTCTCAAATTATGGATTTCATCCAACCTTTATTCCTCGTTTTCCATCTTCGGGCCCCATTCCGGCAGTTACAGAGAAACTGGAGACTCTGCGAGACATCCAGGAGACCCTCAAAGAGACACTTCGTGAGACTCAAGTAAAGTTCAAAAGAGCAGCAGACCAACACCGCAGACCCTCCCCAGAATTTCAAGTCGGGGATAAAGTCTGGCTTTCTACAAAAAATCTACGTCTAAAGGTTCCAACCATTAAATTGGGCCAAAAATACATCGGGCCATTTCGCATCTCAGCACTAATAAATCTAGTGTCCTTCAGATTAGAGCTTCATGAGACCATCAAAATACACCCTGTGTTTCACTCTTCTCTGCTGAAACCTTTCCGTGAGAACCCGTTTCCTGGATGGAGACTTCCTCCCCCTGAACCCGTCCTTGTGGATAACGAAGAGGAATTCATTGTGGAAAGAATTTTGGATTCCAGGTTACACCGATGGAAACTACAGTACCTGGTTCACTTGGGGGGCTATGGCCCAGAGGAGAGGTCTTGGGAACCCAAAGATTTTGTACATGCTCCGCGACTAGTCAAAGCTTTCCACCGACGATATACAGACAAGCCTAGCAAGGATCGTCCGGAGAACGCTCTTGGGAGGGGGGAGTAATGTCATATTCTCTAGCCTGCTGTACCCATGCTTGGCCACCGGGACTGCTGCCACTCTAAATGTCTATAGCCTGCAGTACCTAAACTTGTCCACCGGGATTGGTGCTGCTAAATTAGGAACATTCCAGAACCTGATACCTGACACCTCTGCACCTGTGCTCCACCTCTCAGCCTGCCTATATAAACCTCCCTTTCCTGTTCCTCCTTGCCTGTTTATACTGGTTCCTTAGCTCCTGCAAGGTTCCTGTGTTTACTGCTGTGTTAGCTTTTGCTATCATCCTTTTCCAGTTTCCTCGTTGCCGACCTCTGCTTATTTCCTGACTTCGCTACCTGCCGCCTGCCTCGGACCCCTGCTTGTTTCCTGACTTCGCTACCTGCCGCCTGCCTCAAACCCCTGCTTTTTTCCTGACTTCGCTACCTGCCGCCTGCCTCTGATCTCTGCTTGTGACCCCTACTTCGCTCCCTGCTGTTCCTGCCACTGGGATCCACTTCAGCCGAAGTCCAATCCTTGACAGGAACGTGGCTGGAGCCCCATGTAACCCAAATGGCATAGTGACAAATTGGTATAAACCGAGAGGGGTGGCGAAGGCAGTTTTGCATTTGGATTCTTCCGCTAGAGGTATCTGCCAATATCCTTTCGTGAGATCTAGGGTGGATATATACTCTGCTTTACCAAGAGAGTCAAGCAATTCTTCCACCCTAGGCATTGGGTATGCATCGAATCTGGATACAGCATTTACCTTTCGCAGATCCACGCAAAACCTCACCTTCCCATCTGGTTTAGGGACCAACATTATAGGACTACACCATTTGCTGTGGGACTCCTCGATCACGCCCAATTCCAACATGTCTATTATCTCCCTCTCTACCAGGTCTTTTCGGCCCTCTGGCAATCTATAGGGACGGGACCGTACTTTTACGCCAGGTTCTGTCTCAATCCTATGGGACACTAAATTAGTCTGCCCTGGCAGCTCTGAAAAAACATCTGGGAACTGGTCACATAATTCTAGTAGGTCTGACCTTTGTTCCGTTGTTAACTGCCCTCCCATGGGAACCTGATGGTCATTGTACATACTACCCTTTGGAGGCTGTGGACCCAAATCCGTCTCTCCTTCCCGAGGGTGGATGAATAGCGATCTCATCATTTTCCAGGGTTTCAGGAGGTTTATGTGGTAGATTTGCTTACCCTTCCTGGACCCTGGTTGAGAGATCTCATAGTTCACCTCCCCGGTGCGGCGGAGAACTTGGAAAGGACCCTGCCACTTTGCAAGGAGTTTACTCTCTGATGTCGGTAGTAATAGCATCACTTGGTCCCCAGGTTGGAAGACCCTCAAGCGGGCATTTTGGTTGTACTGCCTCTCTTGACGTTCTTGAGCAGATTTGAGGTTTTCCTTAGCAAACCGACCTATCATGTCTAGGCGGTTTCTAAGGTCTATGACATACTGAAGGGTATTCTTGGAGGGGGAGGGCTCCTCCTCCCAGGATTCCTTCAGTAGGTCGAGAATACCACGAGGTTGGCGTCCATATAGGAGCTCAAACGGGGAGAAGCCTGTGGATGATTGGGGAACTTCTCGTACCGCAAACAATAGGAAAGGGAGAAGTTCATCCCAAGCTCGCTTTTCAGTGTCCATTAACTTCCTAAGCATGGTTTTTAAAGTACAGTTAAACCTCTCTACCAATCCATCAGTCTGAGGATGGTAGACTGAGGTCCGGACGGATTTTACCTCCAATAACTTCAGGACATCCTGCATTAACTTTGCCATGAAATTTGTTCCCTGGTCAGTTAACATTACTTGGGGAAGTCCTACCCTAGAGAACAGTTCTAACAGCTTGTGAGCAATCTGTTTAGCAGTGGCTGATCTCAGCGGGAAGGCCACCGGATATCTGGTGGCATAATCTACAACAACGGGTATAAATTTATGTCCCTTCGCAGAGGGATCTAAAGGTCCGACCAGATCTACCCCAATTCTCTCGAATGGGATGGCTACCAAGGGCAGAGGGAACAAGGGAGCCAGCTTCTGTCCTTTTTGGCTAGTTAACTGGCATTCAGGACATGTCTCACATAGTTTCATGATGTCACCATGTATGCCTGGCCAGTAAAACCGGGACGAGATGCGGTCCGTGGTCTTATCCCTGCCCAAATGACCACCCCATGGGAGAGTATGGGCTAGGGTGAACACTGTTTTAATCAACCCTTTAGGGACTAGCATCTGTCGAATGACCTCCCCTGTTTGTGTAACCTTATTCACACGATATAGGATGTCATTCAATAGTTCAAAATGTGGAAATACTCTTACACCTTGTTCATCTATTATCTTGTTGTTGACCTGTACCACCTTCTCATATTGTCTAGCCAGAGCTGGGTCTTCCCTCTGCCTCTGACGGAAGTCAGGAAGATCCAGGTCTGGCAAAATGCCCATATCTATCGGTTCCCCACCCTGGTCATCTCCGGCCATGACCTGCAGTCCTGTGGGCTGACTAATGTTACTAAGAGTCCCAGTCTTTCTTAACCAGTCCTCTTTTTCCGCACGTCTCTGTTTACGTGTCTTTGGGACGTGGTGTCTACGGGGAAAAATCTCTGGGGAAAAAGGAAACAAGTCTCCGGGCTTCTCCGGTACCAGAGAAGTAGGCTCCGTAGGAGTAGGGGCCAACAATGTTTCGAAGTAGGGCCAGTCTCGGCCAAGTAGAACAGGAGCAGGTAGCCAGGGAGCAACTCCCACTAGCAGGCTAGCCTCTTGATCCTTGATACGCAGTAGAATATTCGCCGTCGGGTATCTCTTTGTATCCCCATGGATACACTAAATATTCCACGGAGAGTCATAGGATAGTCTGTTGCTTGGAATTAGGCCCTCTAGGATCAGGATTTTTCCAGATCCTGAGTCCAGCATGGCTTTGACTATTTTTCCCTCCAGAGATGCTGGGACTAACCATGGATTGTGGTCCCCTCGGAGAGAAGCTGTGGCAGAGGTTCTGCCATATGAACAGTCCATCTCATCATCTCAAGAGTCCGCAAACTCGGTCGTCAGCGGAAGCTCTCGACGGGGTTCGGTGTTTGGACCTCTCCGCTGTTGGATGGGATCCTCCCTTCTGGTTGGTGGTGGTATCCTCTCCACCGGATGGGTGATGGGAGTCCAGGTTCTCAGGGAATACTGTGGGTGGCGGCCTCCCTTGAGTGATCCAATGGCCTCGGACCCGGGACGGGCATCTCTGCGGGAGTTTTTTACCAGGAACCCTCCAAGATGGGAAAGGGTCTTCCAATCTGGTTGACTGGATCTCCCGAGCTGGCGGGTTGTAGACCCCTCGATTGTCTGCTCTCCTGCCTCTGGCATCACTGGAAGCAACTGGTGTTTGCACGGACCGTTCCCAGCTATCCTGTTGGGTGTCGTCGCCAAGGAAGTTTTCCACCAAGCGGACCGCTGAATCCAGGGAAAATGCAGCGTGTCTTTTAACCCAGGAGCGGGAGGAGGGGGCAGTATCTGTATGAACTGCTCGAGCACAAACTGTTCAAGGATCTCTGCCTTGGTATGCTTCTCCGGTTGTATCCACTTGGTACATAAGTCTACTAAGCGGTGTGCTACGACCCGGGGTCGGTCTCTGTTTGCATATTTGACTGTCCGGAACCGCTGTTGGTAGATCTCTGGAGTGAGGCCTAGGCGATCCAGAATAGCAGCCTTTAGTTGCTGATAGTCCATGGCCTCGTCTGCTGGAAGAGCCTGGTAGGCTGCCTGAGCTTCTCCGATGAGGAGTGGAGCCAGAGTCTTTAACCAGCGATCAACTGTCCAGCCGTGGGCAGTGGCTACCCTTTCAAAAGTGAGGAGAAATGCCTCTGGGTCTTCGGTTGGCTTCATTTTAGGCAGCATCACTGGTGGGTTATTTGGAATCTCTGGTCTGCCTGGGGCTGGGCCTTCGGCCAGCAGTTGGAGTAGCTTTTCCTCTCGCCGGACCTGTTGCTCATCTTGCTGGGCTTGTCGCTCAGCTTGCTTCTCTGCTAGCTGGAGCTGTTGTGTAAGGAACTGAGAAAAAATTGTCTCCATTTTTTTTTTCTGGTTGGCCCTTCAGATACAGGGGCCATCCGAGATCCCACTTCTGACACCACCTGCGGCAGGACGGCCTGTAGCCGGTCAGGGAACAGTCCACACGTGTAGTTTCAGGATAATGAAAACGTTCAGTGGCTTTATTTCTCCACAACAAAACATAACATGTGGGTACACTGTCCCTTTAAACCAAAACAAAACCTGCTCCACATTGGGAGAACTGACTAACACACCAGGCCTATCTAGCAGGCTGGCTGGATAAACCATTACCAAACCGTAAGTGTCTTTTAAGCAGTCAGGAAAAACAAATGAACAATTCTTACTTTGGTTGAAGTAGTGACTTTGGTGAATCCGTCTGGCTAACAGCTCACATAGCAGTATGCTCTGGTCTAAGGTAGCCAGCTACTGCCAGAAACAAGATCCTTTTCTACCTTGCTGTTTATCAGGTGTCAGCTTACCTCCTGATTACCTAGCTTCCTCCTGAGTTAACCTTCTGCGTGCTGGATGAAGCACTCAGACATATGTTTCTCAGGCATAACTGATAGGGGTTGACTTCACCCTGTCACAGGGACGTTGTGTATTCTCAGGTTCTGTCTTCTCTCCCGGTTCTCCTGATCCTCCATGCCTTCTTTAAGGTCTGCCACCTCTTCCCCCAAGCAAAAGATTTCATCTTCAGCCCCCGTTTGTCGTTGGAGGGACTCTCCCAGCTTAGCTTCCAGTTCGGTTGTTCTGTCAGCCAGGCCCGAAATCTCGTGTTTGAGCTCAGAGACTGCCGCCTTAAGATCTTTTTGTAGTGAAGCATGCAGTTTATTGTGCAGTGTGGTCATCAGATCTTCCATGTATGCCCTGGTAACTGTGTCCCCTTGGCCAGGGTTCTCCTTTGGTTGCGTTTGTTTGCTTGCTGCTGTGGGTGAACCATGTACGTCGGCGCCATCTTGTATTTCAGTCCTGGTCTCAGGGCTCCGCTGCGACGGGGGAAATACTTTGCTACCCCCTGGTTTGTGGGTTTTTTGAGTCTCGCTTGCATCGCTGCTGAGTTCGCCCTTCTGTGGGTAGTTGTTAAAGTTGAAAAAACTAGGGGGGAAATTGCTGAATAGGGGGAGGGAAGTGGGAGGGAAGGGAGAGAGAGGGAAGGGGGGGAAAGGGAGGGGGGGTAGGGGAAAGGGGGAAACATAGGCAAAAGGAATACATGTTAATAGGACTATAGATCATTTAAAAATGTAATAAATGAATAAAACAAATTAAACAGCAAAACTAAATGATATAAGAAACAATGCAGATCCCATTCTACATTAAGTCCATTGGGTTGCAGTGTATTTAACGTAAAGATCCAATGTGCTTCTCGTTGGTGCAAAATTTTAATCCTATCTCTTCCACGCGGAGGTAACGGAATATGCTCAAGAGCTATACACTGTAAGGATCCCACCGAACCCAATGGACAAGTGTTGAAATGTATTGATACTGGGTGCAGCATGTCTTTATTACATATCAGCCTCAGATGCTCTAAGATACGAATCTTAAGAACTCTGCTAGTTAGGCCAAAATATTGTTTGCTGCATTTGCATATCAATAAATAAAAAACAAATTCTGTCTGACAGGAAATTAATGATTTAATCTTAAATCTGCGTGCCTCGTCACGATTAAAGAAATGTGTAGATTTTCTCATATTAGGACAGATCTTACATCGTCCACATTTATATGAACCTTGTAATTTGGGAAAAAGAGAAAACATCTTCCTAGATGGCCTATTGGGCTTTAACATACTTGGTGATAAAGAGTTCCCTAATGTAGCCGCTTTACGGAAGACCACGCGAGGGACAGTGAAAAACCATTTTATGAATCATGGGGTCTAAAGATAATGTACCCCAATGTTTCTGAATTATGGATTTAATTGCACGGGCTTGCTCACTGTATCCAGTAATGAAGGAGGGTGCATCAGTGCTCCCCGCAGGACATCCCTGTCTGGATTGGCTCGTATGCATATTGATCAGAGAGTCTCTGTCTGTATTAAGAGCTAAATCAAAGGCTTGATCGAGATCCATTTTGGCATATCCCCTCGACAGAAATCTTTCCCTCATCTCGTCCACCCTATGAACAATGTCCTCTGTTGAGGAACAGTTCCGGCGTAAATGCAGGAACTGTCCCCTTGGGATGCCTCTAATCAGAGGGCGGGAATGACAGCTTTTGCATGTAACAGTGAGTTTCTGGCATTTTCTTTCCTAAAAATGTCAGATTTAATTTTATTATCAATATCTATATATAAATTGAGATCCAAAAATTGTATATGGTGCATATCAAACATATGCGTAAATCTGAGATTGAGTTGGTTATCTGCCAGATACTCAAAGAACTTAATGAGATCATCTTCCCCACCAATCCAGACCATCAAAAGATCATCAATATAGCGCTTGTAAAACGCTATATGATGCTTGAAGGGGTTAGAATCTCCAAACACGTGGGACATCTCCCACCAACCCATGAAAAGGTTGGCGTAGGAGGGGGCAAAAGAGGTCCCCATAGCAGTCCCACATGTTTGGAGATGAAACTGCTGGTCAAAAAGGAAATAATTATGTGTAAGTGAAAATCTAATACTATCTAATAAAAAAGCAATATGTGCGGGAGAAAAGTGAGGAGTGAGAGTTGAGAAAGAATTCAACTGCAGTGAGACCGTGATCATGGTGAATGATGTTATAAAGGGAGGTTACATCAAGGGTGACCCAGATGTAGGATATGTGCCATTAAAAAGTGCCAAAAGTGATAAAACGTGTTTGGTGTCAATGATATGTGAGGGTAAAAAGGTGTACTAAGGGTTTCAAAAAGTGATCTTTGTATTGCGAAAGGTGTTCACCCAGGGAACCAATGCTAGAAATAATGGGTTTACCTGGGGGTGCCATGAGTGTTTTGTGAATTTTGGGAAGGTGATGAAAAATGGGTATGATAGGTTCTGGAGTGATGAGGAAGTCTCGTTCGGAGGGTGTAAGAACTTGTAAGATCTCACCTTCATCCATCAATTCAGCAAATTCTCTGCGAAACTGGGCGGTCGGATCTCTGCCAAGGATACCATAGGCCTCTGGGTCACCAAGTTGCCTCCGAGCCTCAAGCACATAGTAGTCTCTGTCGAGGACCACCGTTGCGCCCCCTTTGTCAGCTTTTCTAATTAGGATAAGATCATTATCTGAAAGTGACCTAATGGCTGCTCTCTGATCTAATGTCAGATTGTCTCTATGGAATCCATGTGATCTAGATCCCTTCTCTCCTATACCCCTAGCAAGGAGTGACAGATCTCGTTCAACTGCTTTTTGAAATGTATCAATGTATTGCCCTTTCATATAGGAAGGGTAGAATATAGACTTCCTCTTAAATCCTGAGTTAATACTACCCAGGAAATCTATAGGGTCATCCAAAGTATTATTTTCATTGAAGAGATCTGTCAGATCCTGCTGATGGCAGTGGTCTTGAACACCTAGGGGAATAGAGGTATCAGAGTTAACATCAAACACAGGTAATACAGTATCCCTTAGGTTACAATGGTCTCTATTCTCAGCCTTTGAGGCAAAAAAACGCTTGAGGGTTAATTTGCGTGTGAATTTGTAAACATCCACCATGGTGGAGAAGAGGTTAAATTGTATATTAGGTGCAAAAGATAGTCTAAGATGTAAAACGGACAGTTCTGCCTGAGTAAGTTCATGCTTAGAAATATTAATGACATTGCTATTTCTTATGTCTAAATCTTCAATCTCTTTGATGGCATCCCGCTGTGGGTTCTTTCTCTTGCCTCTTCTTGTCTTTCCCCGGTTTTTGAGGACTTGTGACTGTCCATTCTACTGGAGTGGGCCATGTCACTGGGTACGATATTCTCTTCACCGGATGATGGGTAAAAGTCACTCTCAGAGAAGGAGAAAGAAACTGCATGTGGAGTTTGTTCACTGTCTTTAGTGGTTTTAAGAATGGACTTACTACCCTCACCTTCCTTCTAGGATTTCTTAGATTTATTGGGTCTGCCTTTTTTTCTAGACGTTAATTTTTGCCAAATATAAATCTGTTGGGCCTCATAATCGGCTTTATCTCGTTCGAATTTCGTCTGTTTGGTCATCATAATGATCTTTTCCTGTTTGTTAAGTTTACTAGCTACCTTGGAGTCTAGTTCTTTAAAGTTCTCCATGTGGGAAAAGACCTGCAATTTCTTCTGTAGTTCTGTCACTTGTTTGGACACAATTTTCTTTTCTTGTGCTTTATGTTGAACAATAAGGTCCATCAATTTAAATGGACATTCATCGAGAATGAGGCACCATTGGCGTTCAAAACCCCCCTTATCAAACCCAAAAGAAGGTGTCTTAGTGAGGCGTAGGCCTCTGGGTATGCGTTTAACACGGTTATAATTTTCAATGGTGGTAATTTTCCACCAGATTCTCTGGCGATGTAATAGACATTTCTCAAGCTTTGCAAAGTGCATCTTAAGATCTGCTGTGTCCTCACACAATAATTTATTGGTGTTGTTACAAATAGCCTCTGCCCTGTTGGAGTGATTGGAAATGTTGCAACAGCTGAATAAAAAATCTGAAACTTGCTCAGGTTCAGTATCCATATTGGTGTAGCCTGTGCGTGTGTGTGTGTGCACCAGATGAAGGTAAACACTTGGTTATAAAGAATCCCAACACTGTGAGAAACAGTTCAATATGGGAAATCAATCAATAACCGGAATACCTTTATTAATGGCCTGGGGACCCCTTCACCATCACACCGGGCAACTTGAATGGACCGCGGTCCACCATCCAGCATGGTTACTTGCATCCCTGTGACCATGAGCAAATCCTCTGGCCGGACCATGTCAGGTCGGACCAGCTTAACAGTGTCACCGGAGTCAAGCAGGCCAGCTGCCTGGTGGTCTCCGATGGTCACTCTGTGTAAATGTTTCTGCCGGACTCCTTTGGATTGCAGCCCGACTGGCGCAATCTAATGTCCCTCTGTCTCCGCTGCTGTTCCCTGGGCTGTAGGTGCAGGATCCTCAGTTGGCTCCTCTCGCTGGACCAGTTGGATGGCTATACCTGTCTCCTCTGTGTGTGCCAGTCGCACATGGGCGACCGGCCTTGTATCTGGAGAACGTTGACCCTGCTTGGGTCCACCGGACCTCGGACGGTCTGGACAGTTTGGCTTGATGTGCCCAGTTTTATTGCACAGATAGCACCACCTCTCGTGCTTCAATTCTGCAGCTTTGGGTGCTCTTCCCTCGGCTGACGCCTTGCTCTCCCACTGCAGCGTGCTTTTGGCTCCCTTGGCCGGAGTGGCCATGTCCTGGGTAGCCCCTTTTTTTCGTATCACTGCCCGACTGGTAACAAACTTGTCAGCTAGTTTAGCAGCTTACACATAGGTCTTTGGTTTACGGTCAAAGAAACACTTCCTCATGTCCAAGGGGCACTGCTGCAGTAGCTGTTCTTGAAACACCAAGTCCAGTAGCAAGTGGTACTTGGTAGCACCATAGCACTCCACCCACTGGGTCCCTTGCAATGCCATACGGGATGCAAACCGCACATAGGATTCCCGGTGGCATCTCTCCTCCATCCTAAACATGTAACATGTACAGACGTGATTCCATCCTAAACATGCCCTTGTATGCTTCCGAGGGGAGGGCATACTCTGTGAGCAACATGGCTTTTACGTGTCCATAGTCATTGCCATCCTCGGCGGAAATAGTCTGGAGAGTCTCCTTGGCCACGCCAGACAATAACGGGTTTAAAAGCAAAACCCAGTACTGTTTTGGCACACAGTACCGGTGACATTGGGTTTCATAGTTCTTTAGAAACCCATCAAGCTTGTCCGTGTCATCCACAAATTTGCCAAAGCTGTGGTGGTACATTCGGGGTGCGGCTTGCTCCTTGTTAGCAAGGTGGAAGTGCTGGGCTTATGTCCCTTGTGTGGCTGCAAGCAGCTGGACCCTTTCGTCCATGGTAGCTGTCACAGGTTACGCTGCTAAGTCTGGATACAGGATGGATCTTTCACAGCCTGATGATTCTTGTTACATGATGGAATTCCTTCCCTATGGGCTGCAGGGTTTTTTATGCACTAAACAGGCCTATACTTAACCCATGCAGCCAATCGACTCCGTGGGAATAATTCCTTAACCCTATCACGGAATTGTCACTACTTTGCAAACCTGGCAGAGGGGCTTTTTAGTCTGCTCTGGGCATGTGCCAACTTTGCACCTTGGCCGCTTAGCACATGAGGCCCATCCCCTCTACCTGGCGCTGCTCAGTCTGGGCAAGGCAGCCATATGCCAGGGTGGCTTTGAAATTCTCTTCCTTGCTAACAAAAGTTTTAACACCTCAATATCCTGGATCGCCTTTGAAGTTGTTGCTAACAAAAGGTTTAACACTTTCATATCCTGGACTGCCTTTAAGCTTGGAGTAGCCACTCTGCCTCTGGCGTCTTAGATGAAAATCCCCATATGCCTAACATGTTGGTACAATTAAAATAGGGGGACTTTAATTCATCCATTTTTCATATAACTCCATAAAAATTACGCAACATGATAGTTCCTGATTTTACCCGAACAGTGCTCACAGCAAATCTCACGGCGCTAGGAGCTTCCTAGCGAAAGTTAGCAAAAAGCCTCCTGCTATTCTGCTAGCTGCTGGGTTTTAAAACCATTTTCCCTTTCACATGCTTACATGAAAACACTGCCATAGGTATACACATAATCTTAAAAATAACTTTACTCTGAACCCCCCCTGGTTCTGGGATTCACGGACATATACTGGGGGACCTGAATGTAATTCATTCCCTTGCCCGGTCTTAGTATTCTGGTCTGTGCTGAAGCAAGGAAATGTCCGCTGCTTAACACTCCTTGAATAATAAGACATACATATACAGTTTTATCACAAAACACAGTGTTTCTGCCATGTTTGGGTTGCAGAGCTGACAATCACAATTCCCCAATATTGCTCAGGGGCACCCAGCCGGGCCAAATACCTTTCTTTACTGGCCTGGGTACCCCTTCACCATCACAGTAGTCCTCTCTCCCCATGAGGCAAGGAGTGTGGCGATTCCAAGTGTGGAGAGTCCGGTAGCCTTTGGGGCTACCACGGCCGCACTCCCTAGAACCGGTCCCCCAACAAGATCCATGTTGTCGCTCACTCCCTCCCCATGCCCTTCCACTGCCACCAGGGCTGGAATAACCTCCTGCACCCCAGGCTGCTGTGTGACCACTGCAACTGCAGGTGAGGGTATGTCCCCCTCTGGTGAAGCAATGCTTGTTTCGTGAGCTTCTAAGTCCTCCACCAGCAAAGTCTTTGACCGAGCGTCCATCGGTAACGCATAGCTCTCACATCGGGCAACAATCTTGGATCGGTTCCATGACTGGTACCGACCTGACCACTTGTCCATGTTCGCCTGATGGCACTAAACTAAGTGACAATGAGAACCTGTGCTTTCTCTTCTTTGTAAAACATGTATATTTTACTACTTGGTTTGGGAGCTCGCAATCTTCGAGTCTCCCTCTATGTTATAAGCCCCATAGGATTTTACAACATAGGCTCAATGATCCCACCGCTGTCACCAGTAAATAATAGCCTGTCAGGGGAGACCAGGTAATTTACACCTTTATACCGGGATCATTCATTGAGCAAAACCAAGAAGTAAAACAAATTGTAATTTATTCCTTTGAAATAGACGTACACACCGTGAATTACAAATAACAAGAGGAAACACACTTACTAAGAGATAGTACTACTATCTCGTCACCAGCTCACTTTGTTATGTTACTTTCTCTCTACATCTGCTTTATTTGCTATGCTTCACCTTGTTTTTACTTGTGTGTGTCAGAAAACCGCTGTTTTATTTAATCTCACCTGACTTCAGTAACTCATAGCCCTCAGTAAATAGTATTACTTTGTGCTTCTTGTCCTTTCAAGGTTACAATCAACAAAATAGATATCCACTGGAGGTGTGCTAGTATTAGACAGTTATAGCCATCAGCTAGTTGTAGCCATCAGCTAGTTGTAGCCATCAGCTAGTTGTAGCCATCAGCTAGTTGTAGCCATCAGCTAGTTGTAGCCATCAGCAATAGCCATCAGTTATAGTTGTGGTCTAAAAAAGCAGTGGTTGTAGGTTCTAGTCCTGTTGGGTCTGACATCATTCCAGTCATTAGGTTGGTACCTTAGGCTTATTAAATCTATACAGTTAATATGGAAATCCTTTTAGGAAGTGTGGGATGGGACTCATTTAAATATACTTTGTATAGCCATTAGCATATCTCCCAACCAGATTACTCAGGTGTGCTCCTTTTTCAGCACAGGCATTTATATTCATGCATTTGGTGAGATATACAGTATACACAAATACTAAAATGAAAGTCTTTTGACTCTCTCTTATTCAATATGAAATTCGAGTTCAGAATCCACAGACTGATTTTGGTGGGGATACAGTTTTGGTCTAAATAATTAGCGGAATTCTGGGAAACAGATTGGGTCTGGTTCGCCTATCTCCAATGACTACATCAGCTATATATAGATGTCCAAAAAATTGGACTGGCATACAACCAAATAGAAAAGGCAGTTATAGATCAGAACTATTTCTGGTGCATCGCTCATCTCTATCTACTGCTTCCAAGCTGGATAAATCGAGCTTCTAAGGAAGCAAGAATCTTCTCAAGGCTGTCCCAGTTACAGCACGTTGGACCCTAAGAAAGCACAGGATCTTTGATGACAATATCAGATGACCTGTTACCATAAAAAGCAATTGTGGACAGTATTCAGCGGACAACAAAAACCTAGTTCGATTCGCAAAAGTTAAAAAGGGATGACTGTGGACCAATGTGGACGAAGCAAGAGAAAACTAGTGATCAACAACCACAGCAAAGCTGGTCATGCAACAAGTAAGTACAGTCTTTTACTGTATGCCTTGATGTTATAATACTGTGTTTAATATAGAAGAGTTTTGATAGTAAACAACCAAAAACTTACAAAATATCACTTTTCTGTATTTTCTTAGATCGCTAGAGGATCCACCCTAACTAAACCAGGACCCATCTCACTCCACACCAGACCCAGCTCATCCTAAATCACCTCAGACTGAACTCAACCCAACTTGCATCAAGCTCAAGACCCTTCTCACCCCACCTCAGATCAATCATACCCCATCCTGGACCCAGACCAAGCAGATCCCTCCTACTGTAGGGCTGAACTTCAGGCTAAGTTTTGTGCAGGATAGCACTGTATTATTAAGTGGTTTTATGTTTGACAATTTAGGTGGCCTGCCCCTGATTGTACACAGGCGCCTGAGCATGACCATCAAAGAGTTACTCTTTGACAAAGGGCTTAGCCCGAAACGCGTTCAGAGTGGGTGGTTGCTCCTGTTATGGTGTCTCCCCTTGTCGCTCAATAAAGTAGTTTTAACCTATGGTGTGCTGGTTCCTGCTATTTGTCCCTGCGCTGAGCTCCACCTCCCTCCCCAAAGGCTGTTTTTTCCTAATCTTCAATCAAGTTGGATGCACGCTTACACGGAGTTCCTGCTGTTCGGTTTCACTCTACACAAACAGTGGACTGTGGTATTACTTGGCTGGCTTCTGACTGTGTCATCTATATGTTCTGTGACCTTATCTGAGTGTGGTTTGTTAAAAGGGGACCGTCTGCCATTGCTATTTGTGTCCCCCTAGTACCCTATAAATCCCACTCTAGGATTTAAGCCATTATTGGCGGTCACGTGTTCATGAGCCATAGATTGGGATGACAACCCATGTCATTTTTTTCTGGAGCAGTTTCGTTTAAATTTGTATTTGTCTTTGTCTTAAAACCACATGGATGCCATCACATGGTATAGGAACCAATGGGATTGAAAACAATCCCATTGGTTCCTATACTATGTGACATGTTCCATTTTTTACAAAGGATGTGACACCATCCCTTAAAATGATGTCACATCCTTTGTAAAAAATGGAACATGGTACAGGAACCAATGGGCATGTCTTCAATCCATTGGCTGTAATACCATGTGATGGCACCCATGTGGTTTTAAGGATGTGACGTACCTCCCTTGGAGATGATGTCAAATACTTAATTTTTTTTAAAGCCTTTCAAATGGTACAGTGGGATTGGATTGGAGCTGGACCATCTGACCATAAAATGTGCCATCACAAACCTTATATAAGGCATGTTCAGTCTCATTTTAGCTTAAGAAGCCTTTGAGTCAACATCCGTTTTGGATTTAACATGGGGATTCAATACATTACAATTGAAAGAAGATTCAAGATGAAAGAAAAGAAGATAGAAGAAAGAAGATCTTTTTACTTAATCGTGGAGCATCGTGGAGAATGTCAGAGGATGGCGTATTTGGTCGAGAGTTTCCTGATATGCCGGTATTTGGAGGGTGAAGACATCCAAAAGGTAAGAAAAATATTAAATGTATATAATTTAAAATTTTCAGGTTTTTTGTATTGTATTTTTTTAATGATTTTGCTTGCCCATTGACTGCTAATGTATTTATCTATGCCTAGGGCATAGATAAATTCATTGACAGGCACTGAATTTTTTTGGAAAATGCTTGTTTTGAATTAATTGTTATGTTTTCTATTTCTGTTTATTGTCTTGAGTTATGTATTTGTAGGGTTTTTTTTAAATTACATTTTCGGATTGTTTAGGCATTTCATTTAATTGTTATGTTTGTTAGGGATTACATTTCTTTTATTGTTGTAAATTTTTATGCCTGTTAATTTTTTTTTATGTTGCAGATTGGCTGCTATAGTGGCTTATCATGCCCATATTGTACGGGCATGATATACCACTGTGCCAATCAATGGGTAGAAGGTGAGGGTACTTGTGCCGGGTGGGTGGTTAGGCCTCCCGGTGTAGGTAGCGGGGGAGGGGGTTAAACCCTGAATTACTATAGCGGTTACTAACCGCTACGGTGATTAAGTGGTTAGGGGCCATTAGATTGTATTTTATATTATTGTGTCCCTGCCAACGGAGAACATGGACGAGGAGCATGGGGATGAAGATGCCCTTCTTCCTGGCAGGGGTAATTATAAGTTTTATTTACTTTATGCTGCTGTATATTGTTTTATTTTGAATGGGCAAATGCACTATTATCCATATCTGGAGTATAGTAATTTTGCCCATTACTTTACTGTATGTGTTGGGGGGTTGTTGGGGGTAGAGGAGGTGGGTGTTAGGGTTGTTGTGTTTTTTAATGTTTATTGGGGGTAGAGGGTAGTTGGATCAGCCTGTGAGAGTTGTGCAGGGTGAGGCGGCTCTCTCTGTGCAGCTCTCTATGCAGCTGGGCCCGATTGCACTTGGAGAACTTGTCAACTGACAAACTGTTTTGCAAGAACATGCCAAACCTTGCGATGTAGCAACATACTCATCGCGGCTACTAGACTAGGCCCCTTTGTCTGTTGTTGTCAGAGTTAACATGGAAACCCACAAAAGACTGGAGACAGAAATAAAAAAAAAATGGTATGGTTTAATGTTACACTAAAGTAAATAATTCCATCTGGCCCCAGCATGGGCTCGGGGCGAATTTGGTCCTCTGGCGGCGCTTCATTGACGATGTGGTGATTGTATGGCAGGGAGATCAATCATCTCTTGACTCCTTCCTGATTGGATTGAATGAAAATAATCAGAACATTAAATTTACCTCAGTCACTAGTCCAAACGAAATTGTGTTCCTTGACTTAGTAATATATGTAAAAGAAGGGAGAATAAATACGAAAACACACTTTAAACCAGTTGATGCAAATAATTTTATCCTGGAGACAAGTTGTCACGATAAGAACTGGATACATAACATCCCATATGGCCAACTGAGACGCATCAAACAGAACTGCACAGATGCAAATATGTACTTAGAACAATCTGAGATATTAATTGAAAAATTCAGGGAACGTAAATATGGAGAAAATATTATAAATAAAGCTATACAGAAATTAGAATCAGTACCAAGAGGTGATATCATTCAGCCCAAAATTACAACAAGTAAAAGAAAAAATGTAACCAACAATATGAAATATGGTATGTCTTTTATTACGGAATTCAATAGAGAGTCTGCTCAGATTAAGAAAATAATATCTAAACACTGGCACGTACTTTTGAATGACCCTGTATTACGTGGCCACATTCCAGAGAAACCTTGTGTCATTTTTAAAAAAGTGCCCAATCTGAAAAGTCTGCTTGCCCCCACTACCATGAAAAGGAAAAAAGATAGTGGTTCTTGGTTAAATAAACCAATTGGTTTTTACGGTTGCATTTCGTGCAAAGCCTGTGTTCAAAAAAGTGCGGAAAAATGTACTTTTAAATCAAATATAACGAATGAAATGTTTAAGATCAACCAGTATATAAATTGTAAATACTCATATGTAGTGTATATATTGGAGTGCCCATGCGGCCTACAATATGTGGGGAGAACATCACGACCCCTTAAAGTCCGCATATTGGAACACATGGGGAATATTAAGAAAAATTTGTTAACCCATTGGGTGTCCAAACATTTTGGCATTTACCACCATTCAGATCCTACACTGGTAACATATAAAGGAATAGAGCATGTCCCTGTTCACTGGAGAGGTGGTGACAGATTAACCCTTCTGGCCCAGCGTGAAACATACTGGATCCATAGACTCCAAATGCTGGTTCCAGAGGGGTTAAATGTCAGCATTGACATAGGAGCTTTTTCGTGATAAGCATCTCTTCTGCTTGCTGTATTGATTGTCTGCACTATTTTTTATAAAGTACTCATTTTGCTTTTTCTATCTCCCCCCCAGGTTTGAATCATTAGATTAATGTAGTAATGTATGTCAATATTAAATTATTTTACTAGTAGTAGATTTTGTATTAAAAAACTTTTAATGAAAATTTCTTAAATGTTTTTAATTATGTAACATTCATGTTTATTAAATAGATTGTCATTTTTATACCATTGTGTGTTATAATAAATTTTTTGGAGCACTACTATGTAATGAGTAGTTGCGTAACAATTACCATCAATTACCATCAAGTTTTTATCATATGGATTGCAATTAAGTGATTAATTAATTCACAAGTTCTGTGCCTATAAATATGCTAAGCAGTGATAGGGCAACTAGATTCCTGAAGAAGTCGTACTGACGAAACGCGTAGAATCCTGTGTTCAGCATCCAGTCTGTGCAAGTCACAGTTGCGAAGTCCTGGCAGCCGGAGATCCCCCTTACAGCACTTCCGCCCACAGCCCTGCGTCAACCGGATGTGACGTTGATGGGAGCAGAGAAGCAGAGGGAAGAAACACACTGTGTACCGGTGAATTGCTTTATATATCAGGATTTCGTACAATGACTGTACCTATTATTCCTTATGTGAGTGCATAGCCATATGTTTTATCTGTGATGATCTCCAATACATTTTAAGACGTTATTGCGCAATTTTGGTATTTCTTATTATTTCTGGGTATTCGTGCGGTGGTGGAGAAATAAGTGAAAGGGGTCTACACCTGTGGATATTCATGTTCATTGCTCTAAACAGAGAGAGGAGTGTCTCTGTAATGCCTGATTTTTGAAAGGAAAATTTGAGTGGATTACCTTTTTCACTAGAAAGAAAGAACTGAGACTGTATCACACTATGTTGCCTTTATTTTTATTTTTCATATAATCACGTGAACATTGGCGCTCCCCTGAATCTTTGAGGAATTCTGCAATCAAAAAGACTAAGAGAACAGTCTTTACAAGGGTTTTGAGTAGCTTTTCTATTAGCACCTTTTACACTGGGTGGTGGATTTATCACATGATTAACTAATAGATCACAGTTCACGTTGTAATTGAATTTATAGATATTATTTCTGTCATTTGCTTCTAAACACATTGTTACACATATTTCACTTTTTTAGGACATTGTTATAAGTAAGCGCCGTTGCAATCACATTTTTTTCACTAAAGTAAATAAGACTGGGAAAACAAAATCGAGTCTGCAAAATGTGCAGAGGCACAAAAAAACGATGGTAGCTAAGGGTACAAACAAAAACCATAGGGTAAGTAGTGTAAAGGGAATAACAAGATAAACTAAAGTTAACTGCAAGGACTGCAGTTCTACATGCAACACCAATGGTAAGGGGACATACAAAACGCATGGGGCAAATAATGCAAAAGGAATAACAAGACAAAAACAAGAAGGTACCTGTAGATCTGGAGAACTAGAAGCCAGATTAAAGAGAACAGAGAAAGAAAGTACAAGGGAACAGAGAATAAACACAGCTGATTTGTAAACAAAAAGTTGACCATTAAAGAACTAGCAGACTGGGTGGGTTTTTATACCCAAACTAAGATGGCCACTGCCTCATAGACTGTTCTAGTTACTACCAGCCCTGAGTATGAACTTAACTCCTCTTTGCACAACAACAGGTCTACGAGGACTACTGCAGGAGGGAATCTTGACAGTGTCTTTAGTTTTCTAGCATTGAAAAAGTGTATGGGAAGAATTGGTGGTTATGGATGTCTTTAAAAAACTGGCGCTTTTCTTATATGGTACTATACAGAATGTGTATGACCATAGCAATAACTTCAGAATACACTGATATTAGCATAACTACACACTAGCATCACCTATCATTAATTTTAAAAATCCCAGTAGTTGCAAGACACCACTGGGCAGTCACGGTCATGGGGCCACGGCTAGCAGTTAAGTGCAAAGGCATTTACCTTTTTTACCCACAGTCATGGGAACAGGAAGTCTTGCTACATCTGTATGAACCACACACACATATATATATATATATACTCCAAAAAAAATTCAGATTTCATCTTCCCATCATACTTTTGGTCGTAATCTTGGTCTTTGATAACCCTTGGAATCTGGTTGAGTGCCATCTCTGTAATTTTTCTTGCTAATGTCAAACAATACCAAATACATTATTCAGCCTGCAAAAATGGCCTGTTCCAATTAGTGTACTTAATCTTGCCTCCTCAAAAAATACAAAAATGAAATCCATCAGAAAGGTAAATAATAAAAGAAAAACAAAAAATTTGGCTACAAATAAGGTCTGATCTACAGGGCTATTTCAAATCTAATGAGATTTTTGTCTCAAGCCAAACCATCCTCCTCGCTAGTTGAAGAACAGCCCCTGTGATTATATAATCTTTCTCTATCTCCAGTTTTGTGGTCTTATCTTTGGTATGAGAGCTCTTTACAGCTGTCCTGGGTGTTGACTAAAGAGTTATACTATTGGTGGAGTCTTTTATAGGCCTGTTGCACCATTCTATAAAATGTCCTTGCAGAGCATGTGGTTCAGCAACCAATTGAAACATCAGACGTGGTTAACTTACATGTTATCATTATAGCTGAAACCTGCATACAAATTAGTGCTTGATTTTCATAAGAAAATTGTGCATAAAGAGAGTTAGCCAAATATCATGAAATGTTTTAATGAGAATAGCAGAGAGATCTTTTTGCAAAAAGTGAAAAATTATTTCAGGCAGTATGGCAAAGGACCCTGAAGATAATGGAACCTTTGTAAAAAGCTGTATTGGTGTATCCGCACCCGCATGCGTCTTTGTAAAAAGCTATTACATTTTTTTTGTATTTTTTGTGTCCTATGTTGAACTACCTCTTTAATGGATTGTTTTGTTATCTCTGCATTGCTAACTTCTAAGGGCAAGGTCACCTTTATCATGATGTTACTATTTGCCATTCTACTTACATGTTATCTGTATGTCACTGTATTTATTATAAACAGTACTACACTGTTGCACAGGTTGATTCTGGTAGTAATAATAATACAAATAAGCATTATACTGATTGTTTTATATATTTATTATAGTAACTTCAATTCAGTTCTGCACAACAAAATATTTTTTTTATCAAGATGTATATATAAACACACATACACACACACACACACACACACACACACACACACACACACACACACACACACACACACACACACACACACACACACACACACACACACACACACACACACACACACACACACACACACACGTAACAAGGACTAATTGTAGTACAATGTAATACAATAAATTCATTTATGTCAAAAACGAATGTTGTTCTGACTAGGAATTTATTAAATATATTTTATTTATATATTTTATTTTAAAGCGGGGTTGGGGGCGGGAATAGGGGCAGGGTTGGGGGCGGGACTAGGGGGCGTGTAGATTTTTTGGTTGGGCGAGTAGATTTTTGGGTGATTTGTCGAACACTGTATATATGTATGTATATATATATATATATATATAATATATATTAAAGGCGGGGTTGCAGACCTGCCTAAGACATGCAGATGAGCATACAGATATATTTATATATATATATAAAGAGTGTTCAACAAACCTTTACATTTGCACACCACGGGCGAGTGGATTTAACATCGTGGCGAGCTCCTATTGGCCCAAGCAGCACACGTGTGGTACTAGGTGGCGAGTAGATTTTTTTGTTCGGCGAGTAGATTTTTTGGTGATTTGTCGACCACTGTATATATATGTGCCTTATATGGCACTTTTATACATACATACATACACATACACACACACACACACACACACACACACACACACACACACACACACACACACACACACACACACACACACACACACACACACACACACACGTATGTGTATATATATATATATATATATATATATATATATATATATATATATAAAATATATGAAATCTGCTGCATTTTTATAGTGAAATCTGTAGGTTTCCATAGATACAGGTGCCAATTTAATGAAAATCTGCATCTCAGAGGATGTTTTCTTATCTCTTTTACAGTAAGACATTTTAGACATTTTACGTAAAATGTAAATAGTAACTTTTACTATCTTTCAGTTCTCCTTAATGTGTGTTTATTTTTCATTAATAAAAGATAGGGACATAGTAACTGGAGGAACATTTTATCTTAGATACCGCAATAATAGCTAGCATTGTTAATTAAAAAAGCATTATGAGAATTATATTTTGCAAAACATTATTTTATTTTGTTATATCTTTACTGCCATCTAGTGGATATTAAATTACAATTTTTCAATGATGACCTATATATGTCTTCTAAAGGAATCTCATTCTAAAAAACATATACTGTAGACTTCTGCAGGTGCACGATTTCCATAAAGCATGTTATACAAAAGGGCATCATACCTCAATCTCTCTATAATGTTGGGGTAGTCTCTTTGTTTTTTGTTTTGTTTTTTACAAACAACATCTACCGTATCTGCGGTCTGAACACTTTATGGTATTTGAAAGACTGAAATAGGCTGTGGGAGACATGTGGAAGGATTATTGATATTTTTTCATGGAATTTAATATTAAGAAGATTTTTTACTTAACGAGAATCATAATTTCAGTTGAAAACAATTTTAGTTGTTTTCTTGAAATGTTTATATCAGATGCTGAACATTGAGACAAAACTACTCTACAGTCTTCGGATACTAAGTTGTTTTTTTGAGCATTTTACCTGTGCAGCTACATTGAAGAAAAAGGCCATTACCGGACCGCAATGTGAGTACCTGTGAGACCAAGCTTGGCTGGAGTTTTTGACTTTCAGAGAACAGACCGAGCAGCAGGGTTGCCTTTAAATGCAACCTAATTCACAAGCAATTCGACACCGAAGATAAGAATAAGAACAAATTTGAATAGGGCAAGCAAGTTGTTTTATGGACAACAAGTGGTATTGTTACACCGTGAAAAAAACAAGGTACATCATTTGAAGAACATGTACTCTTCCTCATCAGGTAAATATTTTTATCATGCTTTTCCATTGTACAGTACATGCCATTTAAAAGAAAATTTTGAGAAAAAAAATGTTGTTTCAATTTATTATTTTAATTACATTAAATGTAACATTTTATTGCACTTTTTGAGACCATTACAAATTGCATTGATTTATGTAGAAAGAAAGTTGTGTTTAGAAATGAATGTCATTTCACTTATGGATATTTGAGCCTTCCAGTTTAGTGTAATTTTATATACCCAAATGAAACCTACTTTATCATTTGAGCTTCACATGACATACACATCAGACTGGACACGTCTTGTGTTCTAAATTTGATGAATTTATCTGCTCTATGCACCCACCAGATCCCCCTTTAGCCTGCAACTCTCACACTTGAAGACATAGGAGCATAGTCGTCACAGACAGGCAGTTAAAAAGACACAGACAATCTACATATAACTTAATATGCAAGGCAATGTATTACAGATAGAATATATGCTTATCATGCCCTGATTATGAATTCCATGTTGTTAGACAATGGATGGTTACATGTAAAAAAGGAATAGAGAGATAAATGGAAATCTGCACCAAGTGAATGAATAATAATAAGAGTCGACATTACTATACTTTATTTAGCATATTTGAATTAATGAAGTGCAATTGTATTGGGGGAAAAAAGGAAGCATATGATCTATACTAACGTGGAATGCCTTTTTTAAGTTATCCTTTACATATATAATAAAAGAAGACTATTTCCCAAATATATATTTCTAGGAATCAGTACTTCTGTCTTACTTTGCAAAATAGGGGAAGAAATGACATCCAGTCATGGCTTCTCATTCTTAGAATGTGAGTAAGCCATGAGCAAATGGTGTACCCAGTGAAGCCCACAACCCCGTCCCCCCATTCTCCCCCCATTTCTCCCCCTCCCTTCTCCCCCACTATTATTTTTCAGTTTTCTTTTCATGTTTTGATCCTTCAGGTAGGTTTACAGGGAAGTGTGTACCCAGTAAGGTTTTGTGGGAACATATAACCCTGTGAAATTCTCTATTAGTCATTATTTGTTCTCATAGAACGAGAAACATTTAAGAATAGTGTGTTTATCTAGAAAAGGTCAGTGCCCCCATTAATTAAACAGGAAATTGTAGCAGATTAAATGGCAACAACAAACATTATGGCCCATATTATATTTACAAATCAGACTTTTGCCCCCCCCCCAAAAAAGGGTGTGTGTGGCGAGCTCACGCATTTTAAGTGAAACTTCTTTGTGTTTTGCCAATAAATTGTAATTATACTCTCAAAAGTTTTTAATTCAATCAAAAACATCAAAATACAATTTGATTAACAAAACACAAAGAAGGGGTGTGTGTGTATGTGTGTGTATATATATGTGTGTGTCTGTGTGTTTCCTTGCTTCTGCGCACGAGTGTCCACAAGGCTTCTGCGCATGCGTGCCGGAGGCCCCTGCTCATGCACGCCGAGCACCTCTGCACATGTGCGCCGGAGGATGCGTGCCGAGTACCGGAGGCTTCTGCGCATGCACGCCGAGTACCAAAGGCCTCTGCGCATGCGCGCCGTCAGATGCCTCTGCGCATGAGACAGCCTCTTTTGCCCACAATGAGATGCGCCGATGGCCTCTTGTCCCCACAATGACATCTCCTCCGTTAGTCTACTTCCATCACCATGAAGGTAATTTGTGTAAGCGAAATTTTTGTAGGTGCCAGCAAAAAAGTTTTACTTCTAAACACCTTCCGGCACTGGAAAACAATTTACAGCCCATTGACTTTAAGCCCCAGATACACAGAGGTCTGTTACTAACATAATGAGACATTAACGTAAGTTAACGCCGGGTTAAGAGTTAAGTGTATCTTCAAAGCTTGATAACGCAGCGGTAAGTGCCATCTTTGGCTGGAAAGGGCATTGCGTTATTTGTAATGGCTATTAGGGCTAATACGATGCAAAAGAAGTATTCCCCTTAACATATCCACAAAGGTCCATTATAGTTAGGGATTTAATGAGAGGTATGACAATTTAAATACACTCCTTTAAACAGCCCGTTGAGATACCCATAAAAAACAATGAAAACACCTGAAATACCAGAGATCCTTTGGGTGTACAAATTATATTCAAATTATTTAAATTACCATTTTCTACTTCTAATTTCAGGGCCTGGATGGGAGTAATGCCACTTTTAGGTTGGACAGGCTTAATGCGAGTCATGGTTTTTTAACGTAACGCAACATAGTGCAAATCCAACATGGTGTTAAGCATATGCTAATGAGATATACAACAGGGATTGTTATTGCATATACTGTAATTAGCTTGTGGATATACTGTACGCAAACATCAGGGAAAATAATGTCCATTCATGATTTTGATAACCATGTGTTATTAGCACTGAGTAAACAGACCTCTGTCGATCTGTCCCTAAGAAGCTTTAAGGTGATTTCCAGCGAAGGACGATACCTTTATAGCAGATTACTGCTTAGTAAATATGGTCTTAATGTATATATGTTCTTAATATTCTCCAATTTACAGAACATGGTTCTAGTGAGTAAGGTGTACTGTATCTAATAACCACTGGAGGCATATCTTGTGATTCATAAACAGGCTTATAGAGATCATTTCATCTCTAACTGTGATTGCACTCTGTCAAGTATAATAGGAGTAATATTTCCTTTATAACGATTTAGTCAAACCTAGGAGAGAATAGCTCTATGAGTGCGTGTACCCATTCAAGAAAGGTTAGAAAATAACAGTTTTTTATTTTTTACGGGGGGCAGAGATTATTCAATATTCTCTCTGCAGTCCACTGAAAATGCCACTTAACCCTGCATAATATTGTCACTTAAAGGGGCAAGCTATTTCCATTGAAATATTTAAGGGGTTTCATCTAGGTAATTGATACATTTCTACCATATTCTGAGACCAATAATAATGTTGTATTTATTTCTTTAAAGTTACTGTAGACTCCAGGGATGTGATTTCTTCTGACTACTTCCTTTTGTGTGATGTCATTGTGTGTTCAGTATGTGCTTGCACAGTCAGTGTAACCCCTCCCCACATACCACTTCATAGTATCCTGCACCAACATTGCACAACTTGTAACTTGATACATATGCCCCTATATCTTTGCGCTTCTGTGATGCTGAGGGAGTACCCAGGAAAGTAAATAAAGGTATTATGCCCGGCTGGGTGCCCCTGAGCCATATTGGGGAATTATAGAGTGCCAGCTCTGCGACCCAGTAATGGCAGTAACACTGTAATTGTATTAAAAATGTCTGTGTGTGTCCCACCAGGAATAAAGTGGCAATAATAATATCATGGTTTAAATGTATGAGTTATTGTACCCATGTTTCCTAGTAACCCGCACGAAGGAAAAATGGTTTTAAAAAGCAGCAGCTTACAGCACAGCGCATACCATTTAGCTAACTTTGACTAGGAAGGTCCTAGAGCGCTGAGTTTTGCTCTGCGTGCTACTGGAGTAAAATCCTTAAAAAGGTTATGCCGCAATTTTTATAAAGTTATATGGAAATTGATGAATGAAAGTCCCCCTCTTTTAATTGTGCCAACATTATAGGTGTGAGGGGGTTTTCATTCAGGCAGCCGGGTCCGCGGAAACACTTAAATATAAGTACCATACTTTAAGGATGCATAGCAGGGAATGCCTGTGAGTGAGTCATGCACAATTTAGCCACAGACTTGTAAGACATCCCATTGACATGGTCCCAGGATGTCTGGAAAAGTCCGGAGTTAAAAAGGTTCTAACATCGTAAGGTGTTCAGCGGGAAGGGGTAAATACAAGTACCCTCATCCTAGCAGATGTCTAGATGTGCGGGCAAAGTAGACAAGCTGTTGCCAGGAAAGGGGGCTTGGTTTGGTATGCTAAACGGTGAAGGTGTGAGGTTTGCGCATGCCCTTAGCATACTAAGAAGCCCTCTGCCCTGTGCTTTAAGGTACTGGCAACCTGGGGATAGGTGGGCATATTTAGTTCCTGTGCAGCGATTGACTGAAGAGCTTAAAGATAGGGGTTTTGACTGTTTTAAAAATCCCTGCAGCCGATCGGGAAATCAGATTCATCGTGCGGTACAAAGTCGTAACATCGTACCCAAGATTTGTATCCAGCTTGTAAAGTTCATAAGAACTAAGGACTTACCAAACCAATTCTATGGCGGTAGAATTAAGCAATCAGCTCCAGAGGAGAAATAAGGGGTGCGCGCAGCGCCCCTAGCCAAAGACTGTTTTGCAGCTCTGTTTGTGCATCCCCGTTACTGGGAAATTATACCTAGAGACTCTGTTTCTGAGAAGTTTGTTTTACGAACGGAAGATTTCGTTTTGCCCCATCCCAATAAATATATTTTCGTAATATTTTGTAAATCAAACTGTTCATTGTGTAAATAAATTACAATTTATTTTATCTTTTGCTTTGCTCAATCAAATGATCTGGGTATTAAGGTGTTAAAAGTCTCCCGTGACAGCTTCTGACCCCACCATCCTGCTTATCTAGGATGAAAATCAGGGATAATTTGGGTGATGTCAGCATTGCTATGACTGACAAGAGAAAACAGGGAACAACTGGATTGTTCTAATTTGGTGCTGCAGCCAAGCTGTCTCTTATCAGTAGCAATCAGCTGAACTTTTCGGTCCTTTAGGGAAAGTCACCAATTATACTCTTCAACTTGCCAATAATATAGATTACTTTCTGAGGATTTTGTTCAAAACTCTCATTGACATTCACTAATGTCACGACCTCCAACACTATACAGTACCTCCAACTTTTGCCGCCAGGCCCACTACTTCATTGAAAATAGGAAGGGAAACTCAAAACTGAGCAGTTACGGTAATGCAGCCCCCTGAGCCATAACCACTACTTTACAAGGTTTAAGCTATGTGAATTTACTCACAGAGGTATCCCTAGCCCAGTAAACCAATTCATGAATCTGCTTGGCATTGAGTTCCTTTTCAATTCCCCAATTAGCAAAAAGGTATAATACACCTCATTGTCTGTCTAAACTTCACTCTCTACTCAAGAGGTGATGAATGTCTTTGAGTGACAGAAATATGAGAAATGAGTGTTCTTATTATAACTTTTCACTAAGGGAATATTCCTACTGGCTTTTGCCAATTTTTAATTGCACTGAATCACAGAAAGTATTATGCCTCATTAATTTAACCCTTTAGTCACTTTCACATATTTCACCAAGTTTAGTCCACAGGACAATAAGACATATTATTAATTTAGTGTAGGTATCTGCTACAATGGAGTTTACCTTAGTGCGGTTAACAGGCATAGGGTCCAATTCTCGTAGCTCAGAAGTGTGACAACCAATTTCTAAACTGACTTTTAGAAGTGGGTTTGCATGCTTTGCTATTCTGTAACCTCTTCTCACATATCCAAACCGTGTGGAAAAGGCTTTTTTAGAAGCGGTTTCTTTCTGGCTCTACAACTCCGTGCGGAATGACCAAACTCACATTTTTTTTCTTCAACTAGCTGAATTCTAGAAGTTCTGAAAAGTGCAAAAGGCTAAACTGCTTCAAACAACTCGTATTTCTGGGGAGAGTAGAAGGGGGTGGAAGAAGGGGACGGGGCAACAAGGGGAGGAAAGATGTGGGGAGATAAAGAGGAACTCCAGTTTAGTAGTAGATGTCTGGCCCACTTTTCAGGTTCTGAGTTACTTGTCAATTCTCCAATTAGCAAAAATGTGTAATACACCTCAGTGTCAGTCTAAACTTCATTCTCTACTGAAGAGGTGGTGAGTGTCTATGAGTGACAGAAATATGAGAAATGTGTGTATGTATTATTACTTTTCACTAATTAACTTGTGCACTCACGGTTTTCCTTAATAATGCTATGGGAACCTTATTACTGGCAGTGGCTAATTTTTTTTATTGCATAGAAAACATTATGCTTAATTCATTTAACCCTTTAGGCACATTCAAAAATGTCACCAAGTTTAGGCCACAGGACAATAAGAAATATTATTAATTTAGTATAGGTACCTGCTATCATCGTTTATCTAGATGGGTTAAGCAGGCTCAATATATTTTTTTAATCAAAGGATGCAACAAAATGACTCCTTTCTTATGAGGCTTAGGATCAAAATGTAGAATCTCACTATATATTGCAAGTCTATCTGGGAGGAGCACAGGGTTTTTGTATTGGTTCACCTTTCCTGAGTCCCTGAATTACGAGTTCATAATAAACACCCCCTGACAATGGCTGAAGGTCAAAACATACAGTAGGAGCATTCAAAATGTTATTGACATCTTCACTGTGGTCTTTCCACAAACAATGTATTCTCTGAAATTTAATTTATGCCGAGATTACAGAACAGAAACAAGATATTGTCTCTTTTATTGAACTATTATGTTTAACTATTACCTTTTTTCACGAATATGATTGTTTAAAATCTGAACATTAATGAACAGGAGCAACATGGGATATGGGAATAAAGAGTTTTATTCATACTGTAGCATAAATAATAAGGCTTTTTTGCAGCAATAGTAAATGAAAAGACAATTTTTTTTCCTCTTTCGGAAGCTGCAGAAAGCGGTGATTAGAGGAATGCATGCTGCACTTCTCTATTGAAGTATCATTGTAGCCACACTCTTCTCAATGATAGAATTTGCTAGAGGATGAATTGGATAGGAAGATGTGGACGCAAAGGAAGGTTACATAGTTACATATTAGATAAGGTTGAAAAAATACATACGTACGTCCATCAAGTTCAAACTATGGAAAATTTAGACGACAGATAATGTATCCTATATTTGTACTTACAGTATATTGAGCCAGAGAAAGGACGGTATTTAATCAAATTAGTGTGCACTGTGAAAAGTAAGTGGTGCATATTAAGCAGCACAACTATTGAAAGACGGAGTGTAGATTAATTCCCTGAGGCCATAGGAACTGTTTCTGCACTGACATTATATTTAAGGTTCCCAGCTGGGACAGCATATATCCCTGTTACACCTGCTGACATATGTAGGATTTCTTGGGTCAGGAAGTGTTTGAAAATGTGCTCTACTGTTGGTACCTGTAAGTCAGGAAAAGGGTTACTGGTGGTGGCAATTTTTTTTGCACTGGATCACAGAAAGCATTCATTCATTAATTTAACCCTTTGGACCCTTTCACATATTTCACCAAGTTTAGTCCATAGGACAATAAAAAATTGTATTCATTTAGTATAGATTCCAGCTATAATGGAGTTTACCTTAATGGGTTTAGCAAGCTTTATAATTTGTTGATGAAAAGATGCAACAAAATGACTCCTTTGTTATATGACTTAGGATACATTTTTAGAATCTCACTAACCCCTCTTCTTTTCCCTAGATTAAAAAATAAAAACTATATATATATATATATATATATATATATATATATATATATATATATATATATATAGAGAGAGAGAGAGAGAGAGAGAGAGAGAGAGCAAATAAAAAGATAATTTGTGAGCACATTCACATGTCTTAGGACTGTCGTGCCGCATGCTTTTCGTAAATAAAGTGAGAGGGGGCAGTATACTGGGAAGGTACAGTGTTTGTGTGTGTGTTTGTATGTGTGTGTGTTTGTATGTGTGTGTGTTTGTATGTGTATGTGTGTGTGTGTGTGTGTGTGTGTGTGTGTGTGTGTGTGTGTGTGTGTGTGTGTGTGTGTGTGTGTGTGTGTGTGTGTGTGTGTGTGTGTGTGTGTGTGTGTGTATGCAATTGTAATTTATTATTTATTTAAAAAAAAAAAACAATTGGTAAAAATAAAATATTTATTAAGTTTGTACAGACTCACAAATACATACACACATACACACACACACACAACATATACATACATACACATGCATACATATATACACACACACATATACATACATTTAGCACCGGTCGCGGCGCAAAAAGATTCTTTTCCCCGTCTTCCCCGCTCCCTGTCAGCTCCCCTCTCCATGCCGTGCGGCCCTCGTATAGAAGGGCTGACTCACGTCAGCCAACTAAAATTCCGCGTGTGCACACCGCGTAGCACGCGCACTGCACTATAGAACGTGCCTTAGGCAGGTCTGCAACCCTGCCTTTCACAGCATACAGTGCTTCCACTGCAGCAAGGGATTCTGGGAAATGACATGCAAATGAGCACACAATGTGTCACCATTGTTACATGGAGCCCATATAAGATAATGCTCGCTGTTAACACACCTTTAAAGCACAGCATGTTTTTTTGCAATACGGTGGAGGTTTCTTGTTGCCTTTTTCATCCACCATAACTTAAAACGTATATATATATATATATATATATATATATATATATATTTATTTTTTTATAATCTATGTATAAACTAAGGCGGTGACTTGAGTCCACCTCCGCTGTATGCCAGTGATACTAAACAGCAAGCAAAGAGACTGGATGGGGTCATACAATATTCAAGAAACGTAAACAACACAGATTTATATTCACATGGCAACACAATGATCACAGTTAGGAGCCCTCAGAGGACCTTAGATACCACTTAGCAAAACATATAGCAATAAGTAACCAAGGTGTGTGCCACTATGCTACTGTCCCTCAGTGTCTCTTTCTCAGTCTCCGTGACCCAGTACTCGTTAATGGGTCACTGTAGATGCTGGAACAGTGCTGGAGCTAGTTATTAGTACTGATGTGTTCATCCGTTTCCCGGATTTTCTTGCATTTTTCCCCCACAACCCGTCCCGCCATGTAAAATCTGCAAACGGATGTGGTTGGTTTTAATTCGTGTGTATTCCTCAAAAAAAAACATTGTATACAACCCATGGACAGGTACAACCCATGGACGGATTTGTAAAATCTACATATCCATCCACGGATTGCAAAATCTGTGGAGTGTATTGGTAATAATAATTAAAAAAAAATCAGCCAATCTTACGATTTGCCCTTTTTGAGATTGATCGTCTGAAATCCACTGAGCAAAGGAACCGGCTGATCTGCTGCAAATCCAGGAGAGGAGCACTACTGGATGTAGTAATATCAAACAATATAGATGTAATAACAAATATTCAAGTCTTGGAAAATTTGGGGAACAGTTCTCGAAACATGGCCTCATTTGAAATAAATTATCAAAAACCATATTACATGGGTTCAACAAAGACTTTCAATTTTAGAAAGGCAGATTTTAATAAATTGTGGAATAATCTACAAGGAATCATTTGGAATTATGTGGATATAAATAGGCAGTCTTTAAAACAGTGTTAGTAAATCACACTTATCAGTGTATATACCCTTGGCTAATAAATATAAAAGAAACAAGTCTAAATCAAAGTTGCTAAATAAACAGGAAGGGAAGGAAACGGAAACAAAGAGGCAGGCATTTAGATTCTTAAAGTCAGAAGAGAAA
This sequence comes from Ascaphus truei, assembly GCF_040206685.1. Taxonomy (NCBI): domain Eukaryota; kingdom Metazoa; phylum Chordata; class Amphibia; order Anura; family Ascaphidae; genus Ascaphus; species Ascaphus truei. The sequence goes on along the minus strand of NC_134486.1, from coordinate 203,780,986 downwards.
AAGGCATATCAGAATTATAAGGAATGCAACAAAAGTTGCAAAAGGGCAGTAAATTTAGCACAAATTGAAAATGAAAAAGGATTGCAAAAGAAAGTAAGATCAACCCTAAAAAGTTCTTTAAGTACCTTAATAACAAAAAAAATAGAAAAGAAAACATAGGATCCTTTCATTGTGAGATAGGGAAATTATTGGAGATAAAGAAAAAGCAGAGGTATTAAACAAATGATTTGCCTCTGTATTTATCAGGGAAGAACCCATTGTAATATTAGTGGCACAGGGGGAAGCCATAACCTCTATATTAACGAACAATTGGTTAACCGAGGAAGAAGTTCAGAGGCGGCTTGAAAAAATGAAAGTAAATAAGGCACCAGACACTGATGGCATCCATCCATGAGTTCTTAAGGAGTTAAGTTCAGTAATAGCCAAACTATTACATTTAATATTCAAGGACTCCATTTCCACAGGATCAGTACCACTAGATTGGCGTAAAGCAAACGTGGTGCCTATATTTAAAAAGGGAGCTAGATCACAACTGGGGAATTACAGACATTATAAGCCTGACATCAATAGTGGGGAAGCTACTTGAAAGTTTAGTATGTGATAATATTCATAAATACTTAATGGAAACAACATGATTAGTAATAGTCAGCATGGATTTATGAAGGACAGGTTATGCCAAACTAACCTTATTAGCTTATTTGAGGAGGTAAGTAGGAATTTTGACCAGGGTAATGCAGTTGGTGTGGTCTACTTAGATTTTGCAAAAGCTTTTGAAATGGTTCCATACCAGAGGTTACTGTTCAAAATTAAGCAAATTGGACTCAGTAAAAAATATTTGCACCCGGTTTGAAAACTGGTTGAAGGATAGCCAACAGAATTGTCATAAAAGGAACTTTTCAGGTGGGGCTAAAGTTGTGAATGGAGTACCTCAGGGATTGGTACTGGGTCCCCTGCTTTTAAACTTGGTTATTAATGACCTTGAGGTTGGCATAGAGAGAAAAGTCTCCATCTTTGCTGATGACACTAAATTGTGTAAGGCAGTAGAATCAGAGCAGGATGTAATTTCTCTCCAGAAGGACTTGGATAGACTGGAAACGTGGGCAGGTAAATGGCAGAGAATGTTTAATACAGATAAATGTAATGTTATGCATTTGGGAAATAAGAATAAACAGGCAACGCACAAATTAAAAGGGGATAAATTAGGAGTATCTTTGATAGGGAAGGATTTAGGAATGCTTGTAGACAGCAGGCTTAGCAATAGTGTCCAAAGTCATGCAGTAGCTGCAAAGGCAAACAAGATCTTATCTTGCATTAAACGGGCAATGGATGGAAAGGAAGTAAACATAATTATGCCCCTCTATAAGGCATTAGTAAGACCACACCTTGAATATGGGTCTTAACAACAGTTTAGGGAACCACTCCATAGAAAAGACATTATGGAACTAGAAAAAGTACAGAGAAGAGCCACCAAATTAATAAAGGGGATGGATAATCTGATTTATGAGGAGAGGCTAGCTAAATTACATTTATTTACATTAGAAAAGAGGTGTCTTAGAGGGAATGTGATAACTATATACAAATATATTCAGGTACAATACCAGGAGCTTTCAAAAGAACTATTCATCCCAAGGGCAGTACAAATCGACACAGGGTCAATCCTTAAGGTTGCAGGAAATAGATGTCACCAGCAACAAAGGAAAATGGTTCTTTACAGTAAGGGCAGTTAAAATGTGGAATTCCTTACCCATGGAGACTGTGATGGCAGACAGAATAGATATCTTAAAAAAAAAAAAGTTGGACAGCTTTTTAGAAAGGAAAAGTATACAGGGATATACCAATTATGTAAACATGGTAAGGATGTTGATCCAGAGAGTAATCTGATTACCAATTTTTGAAAGAAATGTATTTTTCCCCTTATGAGATATCATTGGGAAATTCTGGTATATTGTAGTGAATTCCAGAGAGAGGGGACAGTACAGGAGAAGTCTTGCAGGCGAGAGTGAGAAAACTTTAGACTTAGGAGTTATACTCTAAGTACTAAATGAAAAAGAAAGATATTTCCTATTTGCCGCCAATCCCACAATTCCAATATTCCATCATCTCCCAAAGGTCCACAAATCCATGATATGTCCACCGGGCAGGCCTATCATATCAAGTATAGGATCTTTGGGAGATGGATTATCCAGGTATGTGGACCATTTTCTCCAGCCATTAGTCCACAAGTTATTCATATCTCAGGGACTCCACAGATTTAATTAATTCACTTTTGGATTTCACTTGGTCATCACGCTATATTTGGGTCACCTTAGATGTCACTTCATTATACACTATCATCAATTACACTTCCTAGCTACCTCACACATTCCACCAGCACATAGCACTTTCATCACTGAATCAATATTATTTATTTTTACACATAATTATTTCTTATGTGACACTCACTACTACTTACAATTACAAGGCACTGCCATGGGCACATCATTTGCAAAATCATATGCAAATATATTTATGGGATTTTGGGAAAACACGCACTTTTATGGTGACACCAACATTTATCGTCACAACATCAAATTCTATCATAGATTCATTGACGGTCTCTTCTTTGTTTGGGAAAGAGGTACTACACTTTTGGATAAATGTGTGGTGTCCCTGAATTGTAATAATTATAACTTACATTTTACATATATTTCTCATGCTCATCACATTGATTACTTAGATGTAACATTTTTTATTGATATAAACAACTCCATTCAGACTACTATCATCCGTAAAAAAAAATCATGGAATTTGTTCCTTAAGACCACCCGTGCCCATCCCAAATCTCTCATTCGAGGGATAACAAAGGGTCAATTTTTAAGATTGAGGAGAGTCTGTTCAAATATGGAGTTGTTTACTGAACAATCCAGGGAACTTGCTAGCAGATTCTTGCAGAGAGGTTATAAGAAAACTGAAATTCAAACTGCTTTTGAGAATGTTTTCTTTGCTAAGAGAGCTGATCTACTTAAAGGAAGTCCCAACAAGAAGACAGAGGTGTAGAGACGCCATGATATTTTATCACTCAACATAGCAGACATGCTAATGACATTTAATCTATAATCAATAAACATTGGGATGTCCTGAAACTAGATAAAGATCTCACTTCCATTGTTTAAAAAAAAAAAATGAGATTTGTCTTTAAGAAAGCCAGAACCCTGTTAATACAAATATCTCCAAGTCTCTATAAATCACAAACTTTTCAGACTAGGGGTTTTACACCATCTCTAGGTTTTCATAAATATGGTCATTGTAGCATTTGTATTTATGCTAAATCCATAAAACGTGTAACATCAGCTGTGACCAAAAATAGACAGATAAAATCATTCATTACGTGCTGTCAGGATCCGTGATCTGCGGCGCGCTCGGCATGGTCTCCACCTACCCCAACCCGTGATCAGGTTCCGCGCTTCCCCCTCCGCCTGCGACACGTCTCGCACATCTGCTGATACCAGCCATAAGCCTTGGGGCGTGCACGGATTCCGTGTTGGAGGTAATACCATCCCTGCTGGTCCCGCCTCAGGCTATGTCTGCGCGGTGATGTCACCGACGTGCAGCGTGCACATGCTATGCGCGGTCGGCGCATGCACGCGCCTAATCATCTCCTGGCTCCAGGGCTATTCCCCACACCTGCTGCTGACATCTTACCAGCCAATCTCAGTGAGGAATACTGGTGAGTCTCATCCCAGCCTGCAGCTCATTGGACCATCTCCTCTGGCAAATTGGCTGAGCATAACACTTCATTGGTGCGAAGTGCTGACTGCAATTCCTGCCTCCTTGCATATTGCATTTGTGTCGTGTATCCACATCCTGTCTTGTCTGACATTGGTCTTCTGTAATCCTGACCCCGGCTTACCAACGACGATCTGCACCTCTCCCACCCCGACTACAGCAAAGTACCTACGACAATCCGCACCTCTCCAACCCCGACCTCGGCAAGTAACCTCGATGATCCGCAACTCTCCATCCCTGACTATGTCAAGTATCTGCTACCATTCTGACCTCTCCAACCCCGACCCAGCTACCATGACCTGGATGTTGTTTTTTTGTCAATCCCCACCTCGGCTCCCTCGGTTACACCCTGTTTGTGGTGAGCACTCCGTTACATGTGAAATATGAAGTTTGTGATTTACATATTCAGCTGTGGATGTGGCAAGAACTATATTTGACGTACCATTAGATCGTTAAAAATTCGGATAATGGAGCATATAATGTCGATAAAGAAAAAAGATTGACTATTTCCAGTGTCTAGAGATTGTTCTGAATGTCCACAAAGTGATCTAAAAATATTTACTTTCAGTGGGATTAAGCATATTCCATTGCCCATCAGAATAGGTGATCGGCAGACATCCTCAACCAGAGAGAGATGTTCTTGATTTTCACATTGTCAGCTTTGGTTCCCACTGGATTAAATATTGATTGGAAAATAAAACATTTTCTGTTGGAATTATATATATTTTACAATAATCTTTCATTTCTACTTCATCTCCAATATCAGTTAGACTGAGTCCACCTCGATTTGTTTGAGATGATTAATTTATAACCTTGTTCCACACAGGAAATATTTAGAAATATCTAGACATAATATATGTAATATTCCATTATGTCCACTATTGATCAAAATGGACAATCAACTGTTAATTATAGTTATGATTATTTAACAATGATATAATATATCAATTTGATATCATATAAATATATCATAAAAATTTCCACTTAGGTTATAGAAAGGTTAGTTAATTGAAATGGACAATAACAATAAAAATATCAATTTGTTGTCTTTACAAATATTAAATCTACCAACAATAAGGGAATGATTTCCCAATCTTATTTCCAGACTTGTACATTTATACTTAATTATTCTTTTTTAATCATTTTAATTTATTTTAATTACGTACTGTCAACTTTATGTTAGTTAATTTACTTTTTGGTTATTTAATAAATTGTTGTTCTATTATTATTATTATTATTATTATTATTACACTTACTTTGACTGCAAATTGTTTGTGAGATTTCCTGTTTTCCTTTTTGCGCATGGATGCATTGATATGTCTATTCATGTGTTATAGTATATGTTTGTATTTCTTGAGGTGCCACCACTATACCTCTACCAATTCTTAATGGTTTTCCATTTAGTGAGGATCCATTTTTGGTGAAGCATGGATGGCTGAGCATCCGGTCTGACGGATCTATTTAATCTCACTTCACAATGAGGAACATTACTCTTTGATAAATCGCACAATTGCGCGAAACACGTTAGAGGTTTCTACATCTCTATTTTAAATGTTGCTGACAGCCAAATAAATATTTTTCATTGCGATCCGGCTCCCATAATTTTTCCTCCCAGGCAGAGCACTGCTTTATCCCGTCCCCCACAGGAGATTTTCCAAAAGTGAGAGGAGGTAGTAAGGTGGGAGGAAAGGAGGATATCGTGTGAAGAATGTAGGGGGTGTGTAGGTATTTTTCTGTGAGTTTAATTCATCTATTAATTGCACAGAATTTAAATCTAATTAACAACTTCAGATGAATTGGCCGTTATCCGAACATTTCACAATTTGTTTTCCTGGGCATACCCAGGTTGTGTCGCATGATTTCTTCAAACTTTCCCGCATTGAGACGCGTGTTTACTAGTGTTTTTATCAGGTGTAGAAAATGGCATTTTAGAGTTGTCTGCAATACCGTTGAGAAACTCAAGTGGGCGATCACAAGTTGTTGTCTTAAAATCTAAAAATCTAAGTGCAATTCAACCTGTCTTTTATTGCTGTGTATTTTTGCAAGTGTGTGTGTGTAATTGTAATTTGAAGATAAACGTTACGAGTTCATACTATATACTGTACATGGGAAAGAAGTCCTTTCTGAGGCTCCTTAGCCATACACAAATCCTTTAACTGTAGAAGATTACAAATATGAGCACACATAACAAAAAGTATTTTTAACGAATTAAATGTTGTATTTGTACAGGATAATAAAGGGAAAAGGAGTAATACAAAAATACAACGTCAACCTCTTCTTCCGAATATAAAATATTTATTCCGTGCATGCGTGTACGGTATATCTAATGGTTGAAACACATATGTGTGTCATCACATTTATGCACATGCGTGTATATCAAATTGAAACCTGGTTGAAACGCATATGCGTGTCATCACATTTATGTGCATGCGTGTACAGTATGTCAAATTGGAACCTGGTTGAAACGCATATGCGTATCATCACATTTATGCGCATGCGTATATGTCAAATTGGAACCTGGCTGGAACACATATGCGTGTCATCTCATTTATGCGCATGCGTGTATGTCAAATTGGGACCTTGTTGAAACACATATGCGTGTCATCACATTTATGTGCATATGTGTACAGTATGTCAAATTGGAACCTGGTTGAAGCGCATATGCGTATCATCACATTTATGCGCTTGCGTGTATGTCAAATTGGAACCTTGTTGAAACATATGCGTGTCATCATATTTATGCGCATGCGTGTATGTAATTTCTTCACTGAGTCGCAAGATACTGTATCTGCTAGACCCAATCATTTTTTACTGAACCATCTGTGCTCAAGCAGGGGTATGCTTTTCAACCTGCAATGTTGGGGTTCCTTGAGGACTGGATTTGGGAACCACTGTGCTAGACAGTTGTACAGTACTGTTATTAGTGTATCTAGATTTTTTTATTTGTACAGGAGAATAAAGGAAAAAAGAATAATACAAAAATACGTCGCCTCTTCTTCAAAATTGACTATATTGTCTTTTTCTTCTTCGTAATAGTGGCTACTTCTTGGACATCTGAGTCTGGAAAGACAGAGACAATATTCTATATTATCAATCGCACCGTACATTATGGTTAAAGTATGCCTGCGTCTTATATAGAGTTTACAGCATGATCTACTGTGCGCCAAGAATCACTGATTTATTGTAATTGGCTACTAATACAGGACTTGTTCAACCAGTGTGTATTATTGCTGCTACAGTATACTAAGTGTTAGACTTTCAAGTTAGTATTACCAAAGCAATGTTATGTTCTATTGGGGAAAATGTTACTGTGTATCCTCGGCTAAAAGAAGCCCTAATCAAATTGTATCCAACAACATGATGCATGCTAACAATAAGCATTAGGTTTTGCTAGAGGTTTACATTAGGTTTAGTGGGGTTGGGGGGGAGGGAAGGGATTTGTTATGATGGTTTGGAGCAGTGTGTCTTACCTGGCAGTATTGTTGTGTAACCTGCACCAAGGGGGGGAGGGGGGCGTTCCTGCAGGGTGTCTTCACCCAGCTCCAAGGAAAAAAGAGAGATCCAGCGTGATTAGGCACTTGAAAAAGACCTGTTGGTCGAAACGTCGTGTGGCACAATAAATTCATTTATCTTGAAATCCGTGGAGCGCTGGATCTCTCTTATTTCCTCAGTGTACATTGGAATTTGCCTGGCAGGTACTTCCTTGAACCAGCAGCACCGGTAAACTGTATGTATTCATTATATTGTGGTGTGCAGCCAAAACCCTTTTACATTCACCCAGCTCCAGACATGCAAAATACAAAACAGAAATTTAAAAACATTATTATACCATGCTGCCTGTACAGTCCATTGTTAAACAGTATTTTCTATTTTCTGAGGGGGGGGGGGTTGGAGGAGACAAAGCATGCATTGCATGTGCTACTACACTGTAGCACAGTATGACTAGAAGTTTACAATACATTAGGTTTTGGGGGGGTTTGGGGGGGAAGGGATTTGTTATGCATGGATTGGAGCACTGTGTTTTACCTGGTAGTATTGTTGAGAGAGTTTCCAGCACAAAGGGGTTTTTTTTTCCTGCAGGGTGTCTTCGCCCAGCTCCAGACATGTAAAATACAAAACAGAAATAGAAAATAATTATTATACCATGCCTCCAGTACAGTCCATTGTTAAACTGTAAAATTGAAAAAAAAAAACATTAAGCAATGAAACAATTTAAAACAATCAACTATCTTTTTACAGTATTTAGATTAAAAACATTATTAGTCATCAAACAATTCGATGGAGCTCCAGGGAAGAGCCCTTGTATGCCTCAAAAGGCCATTGATGCTGTCTCTCACGTTTCTAGCAATACCAGTGGTAACATTAAAATAGCGCTTCTTCCATAATTGCGTTCCTTAAATTTGTAGGAAGAGCCTTCTTGTCTTTATTGCCATAAAAATTGACATTGTGGGTCCACTCGCTGTATAGCTCAAAGCAGGCGTGGTGTTTAAAGATGAACTGGGCATATTCTTGTGGTAGACAAGCACATCTGATCTTGAATTTATCCCGGATGCTCTGGGGCAGTTCTCTCAGCATGATGTCTGGGAGCTGTACAATCCTGGGCGCTGGAGCGGGTGTTCTTCTGGCAGCGGGCGGCGGTAGATGGTCTGGGAGGATGCTTTCCTCCTGTCATGGCCTTACCGGGGTTGTCATCTCCTCCACCACAAGGGCATACATATATTCTGCAGATGGAGGGGGTGAGCGTGGGGGGGCCCATGGTGTGCTTGGTGTTGGCGCCGTGAAGTTCAAATCCAGGGATTGAGAGGGTGCACGGGGGGGGGGGATTGAGAGGGTATGTGGTTCCTCCATGGGAATAAGGCACCTCCAGCCCACCCTCCTGCTCCTGCGTTGTACTGTACATACAGGGGCAGGGAGTCCAAGCAAAGAATAGATCCCCGCGATGTTCCTCTCAATCTTATCCAGACGAACACACATGCCACCCATGCACCTATCCATATTTTCCATGGCCGCCAAAAGACGCACCATCTTGGCCTAAATTCAGTCCCTGTATTGCTCTGTAGAGTTGTCAGTGGTCTCGACACCACTGAAAAAATTCAGCATGCGGGCGAATGAGTTGGATCTGGTGCAAGGAGTGCTGGAGCAGGTAAGCTGGGTGTTTCTGGATGAGCATCGGCGTTGATGGGTGCTGGCGCAGGTAATCTAGGGATTTCCGGATGAGCATCTGTGTTGATGAGTGCTGGAGCAGGTAAGCTGGGGGTTTCCGGATGAGCATCGGATTGAAGGGTGCTGGCGCAGGTAAACTGGGGGTTTCCGGATGAGAATCGGCGTTCATGGATGGTGGAGAAAGTAAGCTAGGGGTTTATGGACGAGCATCGGGGGCCCTTACATGTATGGGGCCCGTCCAAACAGGTTTTGTGAAGTTGATTTTGGCCCTTTTCTTCTTCACATAATAAGGACCAGGGTTCTTTCCTTTGGAGTCTTCGGAACGTTTTCTTTAATCTCATTTGGCTTTCGCTTTGGCTTGGAAAAAGCTTCCACCTTTTGCTTTCTTGTGGTCGGCAAGGCAGAAGAAAGCAGGTTCCTGCGTCCGTAGAATCGGGGAAGATCCATGGAAGCAGATGGAAGAATGCACAATACAGTATCTGGACAAGAGCTCATTCAGACAAAGATCAGCATGTGGGAGGCAATTTGTGTCACCTTTTATGCACTGAGCTCCTATTTTATTAATTTTTTTTGTCAGGCAAGGACACGAGCTTCAGGTGTTAAAAGTGGGCGTAATTTGCCTAACCTGTTGAGCGAGGTCCATCTCATTGTATAAATACACCATTAGTTATGTTGATTGCACATTCGAATACACATCGAATACCCACACATTCTTTCCTAAAGCAGCGATGCCGAGGAAATTTGTTTCAAAGGATCTTGGCATGAGAATACACAACATGTACAAGAAAGGACACGGAATTTTACAGATCCAATGCTGGTTACGTTCTGTGGGCCTCATTTTAGCAAAAAGCACTGTCAGTTATCATGCCCATAATAACGCAAAAGGTGTAAAGCGGAGTCCCACAGTCACAACAGAGTAAGCTTTTTTGTTTTCATTACCGTATGTAATTATTGTATTACTTGTATAAGCTTCTTGTCTACATTATTAAAAAGGAATTTATGTGTTTATTTGTTTTCTTTGCAATTATGTTAGAGCCAAAAAATTACTGTATTTCTTTTAGAAGACAATACAAAATGGATTTTTTGGGCTGTAGATGTCAAATAATGTACTGTATTGTACTGTATTACATACACAGGCGACACACTTTATTCGAGCTCGGCTAGTCCCACGAATTCGGGTATACCCGGGTGTATTGAGGTTTGTGACTGTTTTCTGCCCGAGTGCATTGAGGTATTTTCCAAGCAGGGATTGAAGCATTTTATTCCCGCTGGCTGCAATACTGCACAGTATATATATATATATATACTGCATTACAATTCATGAATTTATGCCATCTGGTAGACACGCGAAGCATTGCAGCCTATTAAATCCTAATCATTATCATTTAACAGATCAGCCGCCCGTCAGCCAGGCATGAACCCAGGCTGGGAAGGCAAACGCAACGGGGCTTGTCAGAGGTGAGGAGCGGCGCATTCCAGGTATCTGCCAGGTACATACTGGGTATTTGCTCGAATAAAGTGTGTCGGTGCAGTAGTTACATAGTAGATGAGGTTGAAAAAGACGTAGGTCCATCAAGTTCAACCTATAAAAATTCTAAAATTATAACCTATAAAATTACTCTAAAAACATCTTGCCTATCAAAATGCATTTGTGTGTTTATTTTTTTTCCTTGCAATTATTGTAGAATACTTTATACAATACTGTACAGTATGTCATGTATTTATGATGACTTAATTTTGGGCCTACTCTAACAAATTGTTCTCTTTTCCTTTACATTGTAGAATGACAAAGCGTCTGGTGGACGAAATCAGCGAGGCAAATGATGAGCAATGTACAGCAAGAGTCAAGACTGCTCTAGAGAACACTCATAATATCACAGCATCTGAGACCAGCATCAGGCAGATGAGACACCAATTGGGATGGAAATATGGACCTGTAAAGTAAGTGTCTTACTGTTACAAAGAACAGTACTGTACTGTATATTGCATATAGTACTAAATAAAGTTCAGTATACAAGTAGTAATAACCCCTGTGAATATTTTATAGTACAGTATATTAATAAAGTTCAGTATATTGCAATAGTACTGTACTGTATGCAGAATGCTGTGCCATACAGTAGTTACAGTAGAACAGTACAGGTAAAGTGTTGTACAGAACACTACTGTACAGTAGGTAAAAGTGTGGTTTTACAGTACCTGTAAAATTCTTCCTTCTCATTACAGAGCATATCCAATAATAAGGGATGCCAACAAGGTGAAGAGAGTGGAGCAAGCAAAGGCATGGATCGAAAGTGGTGACACTTTTCAGGATGTCATCTTTTCTGACGAGACAACTGTAGTCCTTGAGAGATTTTCCACATTTGCATTCCATAAAAAGGGACGCCTATCTCTGAAGCCACCGCCCAAGCACCCACTGAAGATGCATGTGTGGGGTGCGATCTCTAGACGTGGACAAGGATGCATAATCATCTTTGAGGGTAAAATAATGCACAAAGTCACATGCCGTAGCCTTATGCACTGTACAACTGTAGTGTATGTTGTACCCTAATGTTAAAAATTTTTCTACTGCTCCAGGAATCATGGATAAAGTATTTTTCCAAGAAGGAATAGTCCCCCATATTGTTGAATACATTAGGCATTATTTCCCATCTGGTCACCATTTCTTCCAGTACAATGACCCTAAACATACCACCTCTAGTGCCTATATTCTTGTGAGCGGTATCAACTGGGTTAAGACGCCACCGGAGTAAGTGCTCCAGTGTACATTAATTTTTTCTCATTGTTTTAAACTGTTTTTATGTGTTCAACTAATTCGCCATGTGTTACCCCCGTCCCATTCCAGATCACCAGATTTGAACCCCATCGAACTGGTGTGGCCTGAGCTGAAGGATTATATAAGAAAGGTTGTTAAACCATCCAATTTGGAGGAATTAACACAAGGAATAAATAGATTCTGGGGCGACATACTCACAGTAGATAAATGCAACAACTATATCAATCATATTGTCAGTGTGTTGCTTGTTCTTTTACAGCATAAAGGGAGTGCCACCGGAATGTAGTTAGGTACTTTACTGTACTGTAGTGAGGTCTGCGCTTACTGTACTCTCCACTTTCTATATATATATATTATTTATTCGTATTAGACATTTATTAGACGTGCGTACTGTCTTACTGTCTTATATAGTTATAAATATTTAAGAATGTATAAATTGATAAAATATTAAAAACATGCATCACACAATGTTTTCTTCAAATGACTCATTTATTAAGTCAACGTCTAGAAAAAAAAAAAAAAGAAACGGTTCTGCCTTTTTGTTATTCTTTTCTTCAGACTTGACATTCACACTGGTAGTGAAGTCATTTTGGCCAAATCCCCAAGAAGCACTTCCAGCCGCGGCCCATTTTATTCTCCAACATCTCCGAATTTTTTCTTTCCGAATGCCACGCACTTCACCGCGTTCATGCCGCATTCATGTTGCATTCATGCCGGCGTCACCCGCGGTTGATGTGTTTATTTATGTGTTTATTGATAATGGTTCGGATTTAATTGGTTGCAATTCTTCGCGTATCCGCCAGGTGGCACATATTCATGAATTGTAATGTGCATGCGCTTCAGTAATGTGTCAACTTGCAGGTGTTTAAAAAAATACCGCAGTGGTCTATTGTAAATTGACCTTGGTATTGAAGAAGTTACAATAATGTATCAATTTAGGCTTTTCATATTAAAAACTAAATGCGCAGTGTCTGGTGTTCTATTGTCCTGAGAGTCCCGAGATGAGTGCACCGCTGCAGTCCGTGTACCAAAAACCTGATATAACGTACGCTTATTTAATATGGGCGGCAATTAATGCAACAGATGATAAGATGGCAACAGTTGGTCAAATGTATCAGTATTTTATCGAAAACTATGACATTTACAAATTTTCACCAGATGCTCATGTGTGGAAGCGTGCAATAAGGAAAAAGTTATGTATCGATCCGTGTTTTTTACGTATTGATCCCGGTGTTATTGGAGGGTATTGGTGTGTAGCACCAGATTTTTCCCGTACCTTTGATCATGGAGACTTCAAAAGGCGAAAGGTCATGTTAAAACCAACTAAGAAACGTCAGTCGCTGGCAAGCAATGCGCCAGCGACAGCGCCAGCTTCCAATAACGGTCCGACCGTCAGTGAAAACCTGGTGACCGGCAACCCTTGCTGTCTGTCCCCGCCCGGATACCTGCAGCCTGAGACAGATTTCACGTACAGATTCCAGCAAGCTTGCATGTACCAAAGCGTTTCCAGCCTCATCAGCTGTCAACTATAGGTGTAGTAGTCCCGCTGTCACCTGTCAACTACGTGTATGATCGAGAATACGGGACTGGCAGTGGCTCGGTGCCAGCTGATTGGCAAAGACAATGGTGAGTAATGTTGCCGTATTTTATTCTGTTTTTGAAATATCAATATCAATGCACAGTCAAGCGATTCTCCTGTAAGCAATATCAATGGCTGAGAAGCTTCTACAGTAGATACGGAACAATTGGTGGAAAGCTAGGCGCATGGCCATTGGAACCTTCTTGAAACGCATATGCTTGTCTTCACATCGACAGTAGGCGCATGCGCATGTGAACAGGAGACGCCCAACAAAATTATTGATGGGACTGACTGTGAGAAGTTCTTTAGGGGACTGCCTGACCATTATAGTAAACTTTTACTTTTGTTTTTCCTCAAAAAAGAAAACTTTGTCATCTCATGCGGAAAACGGCACATGGAGGGATTTCGATGGATAATATCGCTTTGTGTAACAATGCCTGCACATTGCTGAATCGGATTTAAAAAAACACGTACCAGAGTCAACAGTTTAGTGGCCGTTGCAATTGATTAGAATAGAATACTGTAACTGAGAGCTTCATAGAAAACCTGAAACAGTGTGCTGTTGTTTTCAGACCGCATACACTACTTTTTTATATATATATATACTGTATAATAAACCCAAAAAAATAAAACGTATGCATTTATTCTACATGTATTCCAGTACATATGTGTATTCTACTACCCGTACAGCATGTATTGTTTTAATACTCTTGTGATGTACAGTACTGAGCATGCCTACAGTATACAGTACAGTATGCCTGGACAGTATTGTATGTTCTTGAAACACTGTATTTTGTTACAGTATAAAAGGAGACAATGGAACAATTTAAAACAAATCAACATTTTCTTTTATTGGTGGAGTAAGTACAAAAAGTGTACAGCAACAACAGTATGGTGTTAGTAAAAAAAAATCTTTATTAATAAAATTTAAAACACGCAACATCTCCTTTATTAAAGTACAGAAAGTCAAAATATTTACAGTAGGATGGTGCACAGTACAGTAAGTCAGGCCTGCACAACTCCAGTCCTCGAGGGCCGCAAACAGGCCCGGTTTTCAGGATAACCTTGAAAACCGGGCCTATTTGCAGCCCTCGAGGACTGGAATTGTGCAGGTCTTGTGTAAGAAAAAAACATTTCTTTATTAATACAAGTTAAAACAAGTAACAAGTCAAAAAATAAACAACAGTTGAACAGTCACGCAAATTTGATCCCCACCAGATTGTCCTTCCAGTGCCAATGCCTCGTATGACGCAAAATGCCATTAATGGCATCTCTCACGATTTTCATTACAGGATCTGTAATTGAAAAAAAGCGCCGCAATTCCTCCACAATAGTCCTTCTTAAATTTTCAGGAAGCGCCCTTTTTTCGTAATTTCCTTCATAGTTTACATTTTTGGCCCATCCGCAGTACACCAAGTAGGACACGTGGTGCTTGAAAATTTACATGGCATACTTCTGGGGTAAACCAGCATTCATCACCCTTTATTTCTCCCTGTGTGGATTGGGCAGCTCACGCAGGATGATGTCGGGCACCGTATCGATGCAAGCGTATGTAGGTTGGATTCTTGGAGCGGGTGTTCTTCTGGGAGCGGGTGTGCTTTTGGCAGCGGGCGAGGATAGGTTGTCTGGGAGGATGCTTTCCTCCTGTCTTGGTCGCCGTGTTGTCTCCTGGCGTGGCCTTGACGGGGTTGTCATGTCATCAACGGCATACATGTACACATATTCTTCTGGTGGAGGGGGTGCGCTTGATGATGGAAGGCAGTTGAATGTCCCATTCATCCCATCCATGCCACCCTCCTACTCCGGAGATACAGGGGCATGAACTCCGAGCAAATTATGTATCCCCACTATGTCAGTCTCTATCTTCTCCATCCGTTGATCCATCTTCTCCATCTGTTGATCCATCTTCTCCATCCATTGATTCATCTTCTCCATCCGTTGATCCATCTTCTCCATCCATTGATCCATATTTAGCATGGTCTCTAAAGAAGATCTATCGTTACCAGCATAGTAAAGTTCCCGGGGATATCGACACTTAACCCATTCAGCATGTGGTTTAACGAGCTGGATCTAGTGCATGGGATGCTGTGGACATCTAGGTGGATGGGTGCTACGGAGGATGAGATGGGGGTTCCCTGGAGAGAAGCGACAGCGTCGAAGAAGGATGGAGGAGGTGACCTATGGATTTCCGGGAGAGAAGCGGCAGCGTCGTCGAAGAGGGATGGAGAAAGTGACCTGTGGATTTCCGGGGGAGAAGCGGCAGAGTCGTCTAAGCGTAATGGAGAAAGTGACCTGTGGATTTCCGGGAGACCAGCGGCAGCGTCGTCGAAGAGTAGTGGAGAAGATGGGCTGTGGGTTTCAGGGAGAGCAGAGGCAGCGTCGTGGACAAGTAGTGGTGAAGATGGGCTGTGTGTGAGCAGCGGCAGAGTCGGCGAAGCGTAATCGAAGCGTAATCGAGGAAGTGGCCTGCGGGTTCCATGGGTTGGCTGCCATTTGTTTTGCCTTGAGTGTACATCACTGAATTTCTTCTTGACATAATAAGGCTTACGTTTTTTAAAACCCTTAGCCTTTGGGGTCAGCAGAAGGTTTTCTTTATTAGCCTTAGCCTTTCGGTTTGGACTTGGCTTGGAAAGCAGATGGCACAATGCAGTATCTGGACAAGGTAAAGTTCAGATACAGATCATCGAGTGGCTATGCAAATTGTGTAACCTTTTATGCATGGCGACGAGGTACAGGTGTTAAAAGTGGGCATACTCTAATGTGAGTCATTAACGTATAAATACACCATCCATTTTGTGGATTCACTGCACATTGAATACACAGACTAAACATTGAATATACATTCTTGTGCTTGTATTTCTTTCTACACGCAGAAATGCCTGTTAAAATGATTTCAAAGGATCTCAGCATGAGAATTAAGGAGATGTACACGAGCGGACAACGAATTGCAGATATCCAACGCTGGTTAGCTGCTTCTGGCCTCGTTGTGCCATCAACCACCATGTGCTATCATGCACACAGAAAGACCAAACAACGCACGAGGACACCAACGGTAACTAACGCGTAAGTATATTTATATTACTATATAATATAGTATATCTATCTATTATTGTTTATATTGCTACATATAAATATAACTATATAGTATAGATCTAACATTATGGTTATTTCTGTTTATTTATATTACTACAGTATGTAATATAGTATATCTATCTATTATTGTTTATATTGCTGCATATAAATATAGCTATATAGTATAGATCTATCTAACATTATGGTTATTTCTGTTTAATTATATTACTATGTTATATAGTATATCTATCTATTATTGTTTATATTGCTGCATCTATTATTGTTTAGTGTAAATGATGTGCTGTACTTGTGGCCTACTGCACTGTAACTTACCGGATTGTTTTTTTCTGTACACTGTAGGGAGACAACTCTTCTGGTCGACAAAATAAGTGAAGAGAATGATGAGAAGAGTGCCTTAAGGGTCAAATACACTCTGCTGCAAAATCACAATCTCACTGTATCCGAGACCAGCATAAAGAAGATGAGACACAGAATTGGATGGAAATATGGACGTGTGAGGTTAGTACTGGACAGTACAGGAGGTTAAAATGTTGTTTAAGAAACTGTACTGTACCTATAAAATTATTCCTTGTCATTACAGAGCGTACCTACTGCACCGACACACTTTATTCGAGCAAATACCCGGTATGTACCTGGCAGATACCTGGAATGCGCCGCTCCTCACCTCTGACAAGCCCCGTTGCATTTGCCTTCCCAGCCTGGGTTCATGCCTGGCTGATGGGCGGCTGATCTGTTAAATGATAATGATTAGGATTTAATAGGCTGCAATGCTTCGCGTGTCTACCAGATGGCATAAATTCATGAATTGTTATGCAGTATATATATATACTGTGCAGTATTGCAGCCAGCGGGAATAAAATGCTTCAATCCCTGCATGGAAAATAACTCAATGCACTCGGGCAGAAAACAGTCACAAACCTCAATACACCCGGGTATACCCGAATTCGTGGGACTAGCCAAGCTCGAATAAAGTGTCGCCAGTGTATGATAAGGGACTTTAACTAGATCAAGAGAGTGGTCCAGGCCCAGGCATGGATCGACAGTGGAGAAACTTTCCAGGATTGCATCTTCACTAACGAGTCTACTGTATCGCTGGAGAGATTTGCCACCTTTGCATTCAACAAAAAAGGTTGCATATCTATGAAGCCGCATCCAAAACACCCAGTGAAGATGCATGTGTGGGTGCCATCACTAGGCGTGGACCAGTTTTGTCATCTTTGTCACGCTTTTGCCTTATGCACTGTACTGTACTAGTGTACAGTTTTTTGAGCATTTTTCTTTTCTTGTTATAGGAATCATGAATAAAGTTTTTTTCCAAGAGCAAATTGTGCCTGAGATTGTGGAATACATCACACGTGAGTACCCAGATGGACACTGTTTCTACCAGGACAACGATCCAAAGCACACTGCGTCAACAGCGCATATTCTTAAGCATGGTATCAACTAGGTGAAGATGCCAGCGGAGTAAGTAAGGTAACCGTGTCTCATTTTTTAATACTGTTTTACTGTGTATCTCTAACTAATTGTCCTTTTTTTCCCCCTCCAATGACAGATCGCCAGACTTCAATCCTATCGAAATGGTCTGGCATCAGCTGAAAGATCATATCCGAAAAGTCGTGAAACCCTCCAAAAAGGATGAGTTGGCGCAAGGCATAATGAGTTTTTGGAACGATGTACTCACCGTGGAACGATGCAATAAATATATTGACCATATTGCGACTTTGTTGCCCATTGTGATTGAGCGTAATGGGCAAGCATCAGGAAGGTAGTATGGTATAGTACTGTACTGTAGTATGGTAAGTACAGGCACACCAAGTACAGTACTGTATGATACAGGTAAGTATGGCACAGATTTTTTATTTCCTGAGAGAGCAGCACTAGCCACCTGGTTACAAAGTATTTAACAGTAGTCACAGTATACAGTAGTTCCAGTATATACTAGTTTGACAGTACTAACTGCATACTGTAGTCCAATATGGAGTAGCTATGCAGTACACAATGCCATAATATGCACCTAACTGCACTAATTTTTTATTTTCTTGTCTTTTCAGAGAAATAAAGGATGGAAAGGGGGAGGGAGGGTATCATGTGTACATTGTGTGAACTGTGTGAACAGTAAAGTGTATCTAAAGTGCATTCATGATTTACACAAAACCTCCCCTCTCTCAATGGACTACACAGAATGAGGAAGAAGATAAAGATGGAAAATGTAATATTATTATATATATTATTAATTAATATTATTATCAATGTGCATTATTCATGATTATCCACCGGCCCTCCATTTTCAACTGACAGAAGAATTGAATAAAGACTGCATTTTGTATTATTCATGATTATTTGTATATTTGTATTTTTTGTTCCTGATAAAGAAATATTTATTTTATTTTAAATTCATGATAATCATAATCATTGACACCCCCCACCCCCCTACACCAAAGAAAAAGAAAGAATGACAAAAATTGGTAACTTACTGCATCAAAAACATGAATCAGATTATGGTTTTTTTAACTCTCAAATTTCACAGTGCTGTGCAAATCAGATTTACATATCAAATTCGAGAAGGGATTATCACAAGCGTTACCGTAAACAAAGCCTCAAAGGGTTGGGAGGGTGGATGGGTGAGTCATGCGCAGTAATCATCAGCCTGCTCCCCTCCCAAAGAGGATTACATGCAGGTGCAGAGAGGTGACTCAAAGCCAACAATAGGAAAATTAATGAATGGTTTTGTAGAGGTGTCGATAAGAGGTTCAAATCCTTGAGCGAGCCTTGTGTGTGTGTGCGTGGGGGAGTGGGGTACAGGGTATAGCTGCATGAAGGATTAGCTGTACTGTAGTTCAAAGACATGACATATTTTCAACTGGCAGGTCATCATAATAATTTGATCCCCACACCCCCAAAGACATAAAAATCACACAAATCAATCATGTGCAGTCAAACGCACAGTGTCGCAGTCAAAAGCTACAGCACAGATTGAATATCGTAATGTCAAGATGGTTGAGGCAGGATCATGTTCATTCATGTTGAGAAAATAATAAAAAATGACGAGAGAAAAAAAAAATATTTTTTTTTGGTGACTCTTGAACTTCGCAAGCAATTCACGCATGCGCAGTATAATCAACTAAAGCTCCCTTCCCAAAGAGGATTACACGCAGGCGTAGAGAGGTGACTCAAAGCCAACAATAGGAAAATGAAAATATAATTTTTTTTGGTCACTCTTGAACTTTTTCCCCCCCAATGAGCATTAATAATCAACACAGAAGAATACAGTAAATCAAAACTGAACGTTATACACGCAGGAATGTGATGACAGGAATGTGATTAAAACCAGAAAGCCATCTGTTCAAAGGAATGGCGTGGGAGAGGTGTACTGTAGATAAGAAGTTGAAATACTGCAGTGCAGTACATTATCCTGTGTGTGTGTGCGGGGGCGAGCGAGGGAAGAGCGCTATATACGCCAAAATGTGATATTGTTTCAACAATGCGTTTCAACAATGTTCAAATGAGACATACATGCATGTATAAATATGTAAATTTACAATTACTGTGCGCGCACACACACGCAGACTGTGTACTGACCATGGTTGAACTGCTACAGTATTAGACTTTGAAGACAACATATCGCGAACGCCCACATGAGTTTTTAGACGGTATTGCAGTATTGCAGGCAGCGCTAAGAATATGCTAATATTACGAGTGCTAAAATACCGGAACATATTTCCAAAAAAAAAAATATACTGCATCTGCCCGCGGTTATCAGAGTTGCGCCGCTACAGCCGCATTAGGATAAAGGCGGCCGCCACTGTATCACACGTGCACATGCGTGTTAAACCGGTCAGAGAACACTAATGAATCGGCCAGGGGAGGTGTCGATAAGCAGTTGAATGCATTTTGCTTTGTGAGGTGGGTGGGGGGGCAACTCACTTTGCCAGACCTGGTGTGCAGGATTATAATATATACTGTAGTTCAAAGAAATCATTTGAACATTTTTACAATCAAAGTTCTCACAACAGTACATAAATACCATGGGTGTGTGTATGAGATATTTCCATAAACCGTATGCAAAGCAGACCAAGCCTAGCAAAATGTGAAGGTTTTCAATAGTAAGGGTTTACTGTAACCCCCCCCCCCCACAATTTTTTTTTAATTTAGAGTATGCCACCTCATACAGAAATAAAAAGTAAGTGATTTTAAGAATGTACAAATTGATAATATATTAAAAACATGCATCACACAATGTTTTCTTCAAATGGCTCATTTATTAAGCCCTTGTCTAGAAAAAAAAAAGAAAAGAAATGGTTTTGCCTTTTTCTTTTCTTTTCTTCAGACTTGACAAACACACTGGTAGTGAAGTCATTTTGGCCACATTTCTTAGCGGAATTAATAACACATGCGTCTACTGTAATTATACTGCAAAATGCAACGTCATTGATAAAATAAAACAGTAGTGATGATAACAATGTAAAAATGTATTTAATATGAAAACATAGTATCATACTGTATAAGGTTTTGTATAAAGCTCACAATTATTCTCTCCTCAATAAAAAGTACATTGTCACCTTAAATTTTTATCCTTCTTGGAGTTTTAAATCAGATTCAAAATGCGCAAGCAACGTTTAAAAAAAGCGATATTAGATTTCCATAGAATTTCCTCCTTATCTTTTGCCGCTTGATGTCACAGTGTCTTTTCTGGGGAAAAAATGAGTGCATGAGTACAAGCATCGATACTGTATGGCAAGCATACTGTACACTACTATAGTGTGATTGGGAATTAAAGCAGCTGTTCAAGCAATATCCTACATGTGTGTTTTTTTTTAATAAATCAGTTCTGTACTATGAGAACAAACTTCTGATAGGCTCTAGCTCCTGAGCCCTGCCCTCTCCCTAGCAGCCCACAAACTTTATCTACTATAGTAACTGCTCAGGCAATCATATTGCAGGACTACATTTTCAATAATGCTTTGCAGGAATTCAATTAAATAACCCTGAGCAAAGCAATTGATTACAGGAGAATGGACCGATCTGCAGCTTACTGTAGCTAATCACTTGTCTGTGTGCATATTGTATTGATGCACATTCTGTATTGCTTTTTTTTTTTTAAAGATTTTTTTTTAAATGGCAGCTTGAACTGCAGCTTCAAACTTAATACTGTACTGTATAGTGTAATACAGTATACTGTAGTACATTATATTTACCTTCATTATACTGTCGCGGCCGAGTTTATTCGAGCATTTGCCCGGTCTCGGCCGCGACAGTAACCTGGCGCGCGCCGGGATGTCCCGGGCGCGCGCCGAAGCCTCAGAGGAGAGGCCCGCCGATCGGGGCTTCCCCCTCTCCTCTCCGGGTCCGCCGGGTCCCCCCGAACCCCCTGCCGCCGTCCCCCACATCGCGGGACACCAGGGCTCCCTCGGGGAGCCCTGGACGCGCGAGCAGGGGGCGCAGGCACCCGATGACGCGTGACCGCGCATCGGTGACGCGCGGCACGCCGAGGGGATGCCACTAGCAAGCCGGGAAATCTCCCGGCTTGCGGAACTGGCCGCACTGCAATAAAGTGTGCCGCCAGTGTAAACTTTGCCAAACGGGTTGAGATGAGCCACTGACACACCTGTAGTCTGCATTATAGTTGACAGATGACAGCTGGCCTGCTATACCTGTAATTGACAGCTGATGAAGCTAGTAATCATGTTGGTACACGTAAGCATGCTGGTACGTGTAATCTGGTTGGAATCAGGCTGGAATTTTTGCGGGTAATATGGTGGGGACAGGTAGCAAGGATTGCCATTATCCAGGTTTTCACTGACCATCGGACCGTTATTGTAAGCCGGTGCTGGTGCCGGTGCTTGTGCCGGTGTTGGTACATTGCTGTATTGGGATTGACAAATCTTATATAGATTAAACCCGACCTTTCTCCTTTTGCAGTTGCCATGATCAAACATACTATAAAAATCTGGGATCACACACCAATACCCTCTTCTACCTCCCGGTGGAGGGGCAATGCGAAAAAAACAATGATCGTTAGTTAAAGTTTGTCTTACCGAACGCTTCCACCCATGAACATCAGGTGTAAATTTGTAAAAATCATAGTTCAAAATGAAATATTCACATATTTCTGATAAATTCGCCATCTTATCTGTTGCAGCATTAATTGCAGAACATAATAAAAATGCATAACTACAGTCAGGTTTTTTATATGTGTACGGTGTACACATGGTGTCCGGAACAGTCAGCAATTGTGCAGGGATAAGAATGTAGAAAACAGCCCACAGCATTGTGTCCTAGAGGTTTTTATTATGAAATGCCTACATTTGATAACGTCTTTAGCGTCTTCAAGGACCAAGATTGATTCAAAACACAGAACCCCAGTAAGCTCTTTTTGGGAACCCCTGAGCCCCCCCAAATATATATATGTATATGTGTCAAAATGGAGTGCTATTGAGCGTGGCATATGTATACAACAGACGACAGAGAAGCCCAATGCTACATCCAACATGACAGAAATACACAGTAAAATACTTATATATTCTCTTGAAGTAGGGTCATTTAGTTTAACCCTTTGGCCAAAGCGTTGTAAGCTTGCGAGCCATGTCAAGGCAGACACCTGTTCGCAAGTCCTAACACTACCAGATAAAATACTAATATACCTCTATTAGGATTAAAATTCTCATTTACCTCTATTAGGAGGGAGAAAGACCACAGTGAGTCTATATCCAGCAGAATAAGGCACTTGCAAACTAGGGAAGTGGGGAGGGGCGGGCTTAAAACCTGGGAAGGAGGAGCCACTAACCTCCACCAGCTGGAACAGCTGAGAATGGGTTAACAAAACACAGAACCCCAGTAAGCTCTTTTTGGGAACCCCTGAGCCCCCACAAAATATATATATGTATATGTGTCAAAATGGAGTGCTATTGAGCGTGGCATATATATACAACAGACGATAGAGAAGCCCATGCTACATCCAACATGACAGAAATACACAGTAAAATACTTATATATTCTCTTGAAATAGGGTCATTTAGTTTAACCCTTTGGCCAAAGCGTTGTAAGCTTGCAAGCCACTAACCTCCACCAGCTGGAACAGCTGAGAATGGGTTAACAAAACACAAAACCCCAGCAAGCTCTTTTTGGAAACCCCTGAGCCCCCACAATATATATATATATATATATATATATATATATATATATATATATATATATATATGTGTGTCAAAATGGAGTGCTATTGAGCGTGGCATATGTATACAACAGACGACAGAGAAGCCCAATGCTACATCCATAATAGAGGTAAATGAGAATTTTAATCCTAATAGAGGTATATTATTATTTTATCTGGTAGTGTTAGGACTTGCGAACAGGTGTCTGCCTTGACGTGGCTCGCAAGCTTACAATGCTTTGGCCAAAGAGTTAAACTAAATTACCCTATTTCAAGAGAATATATAAGTATTTTACTGTGTATTTCTGTCATGTTGGATGTAGCATTGGGCTTCTCTGTCGTCTGTTGTATACTATTATGTCTAACCATTTACTGTATACCTTTTTCCATGTGTAGTGCTGCTTCCCCCCCCCTTGCTACAGATGTCTGTTGGTGCAAGTACCTGTTAGTGTCCAGGAGATGCTGAGGTTCCGCAATGTTGTGGGGAAACAAGACAGGCTTTAGGTATAGGATGCTCAGTTCTTTCTCTGTAGTGCAAGTGCCTCCATCCACCGCAGGCTCCAGCTGGAGACAGTCCCCATGGTGAAACCAGTCTTTCATACCCCCCCCCCTCCCCTTGATGGACTGTAGACTCAGACTAGGGGTATATAAAACAGAAGCTCTTTATTGGGCACTGTGGTGGTGGGAATTGTAAAGTGCCAGCTCTGCAACCCAATGATGGCAGAAACACTTTAAATGTTATGAAAATATATGTGTGACTTACTATTCCAGGAGCGTCCAGCAGCGGAGATTTCCCTGCTTCAGCACAGACCATACAGTAATAGTAAGACCGGGCAGGGGAATGAATTACATTTAAAGATTCCCCGGTATATGCCCTAAACCCCAGAACTCAGATTGAGGTTCAGAACATCTCCCACCAGGTATAAGGTGGTGAGAGTAATGTCATTTCTAAGTTTAAAATGTATAAATGTAGCAGTGTTTTCATGTGAATGCATAAAGGAAAAATGGTTTTAAAGTCCGGCACTTGGCAGCATTGAAAGCGGCTTTTTGCTAACTTTGGCTATGATGATCCTAGAGCGCTGAGATTTGCTGTGAGTGCCGTTGGGGTAAAATCATGAAAAGTCATATAGCGCAATTTTTATACATTCATATAAAAATTGATGAATGAAAGTCACCCTATTTTCATTTTCCCAACATATTAGGCACATAGGGATTTTCATTTGAAATGCCAGAGACAGAGGAAACACTTAATTTATAATCACTGTCGTTTAGAAATGCATGGCAGAAAATTCCTGCAAATGAACGTAGCATCTCCAGCCCCGGACTTCTAAGATACTCCGCAGGCTTGCTGCCGTGATGTCTGAAAAAGTCCAGAGTTGAAAGGTTCCGACCTTCTAAGATGTGAAGTGGAAAGGGAGAACCCAAGTACCCCCATCTTAGTATAAAGTCCGGGCAGTCTAGCAAATGGTGACTCGCCTACACTGAGTGTCGCCAGGTAAGGAGGTTGGGTCTCATATGCTAAGCGGCAAAGGTGCGAGGTTCGCGCATGCCACCTCTGCCAGGCTTGTAAGGTATTGGCAATTGGTATTGGATGGGAGGGGAAAATGATTCCCACAGAGTGATTGGCTGCCCAGGTTAGGTATAGTAGTTTTAACCCTATAAGAATCCGTGCAGCCCATCGGGAACCAGATTAATCTAAGCTTCATTTTAAAACTTCATAAGATCGTAACAAGCTTCAAGAGTTTGTAAGAACTAAGGTTCCAAGTTCCAATACTACAGCGGCAGAACGAACGAAGCAGCTCAGATGGAGTAACAGTGGTTGTGAGCGACGCCACTGACCAAGGACTGGTTCCAGCTCTGTTTGTGAGCAATCCCCGCTCCTGGGTAATTGCTCCTAGAGACTTTGTTTTGCAAGATTTCGTTCTGGGAATAAGATATTTTGTTTGCCCCGTCCCAGTCAGTGTAGTTTCTAGTGTAATTGTCTAACATAGTGGGTATGTCATTTGTGGAAATAAATTACAATTTATTTTATCTCTTTGCTTTGCTCAATCAAAGGATCAGGGTATAAATGTGTTAAAAGTGCTGTTCTCCAGTGACAGGCATCCACTGCATACATCAGGTCATACAGTGAATACTCTTCTGATCCCATGCCTCTGGATGGTCTCTGTAGCCAATCTTGCTTTGTGCCTTGTCACAGTCCCTTAAGGGACTGATTATGCAATCTCACCCCACTCGACGAAACACAACTTGCAACTCCCAATACTGGAGTCGGAGCTGCACACTCCTCAGGGAACTGGAAAGAATTCCAACTGCCTACAATTTAGGTGTGCCTCTTCCTTAGAGCAGTAGGGTAGGGCACCACATCTGAACCCCTGATTGGGCAACACACAGACCAAGTCCCACCTCCATTCCTGCCAATCAAGGAAGCTGCAGAGAGGAGGGGTAAACCCAAGATGAGCCTAACACTGCCTGCAACGACCAGGAATTATGTGTTAGGGAGGGCAGAGGAATAGCCAGAATCAGCCATGGCTACACTCTCCCTCGGGTGAATCCAATGGTCCCCATTTGGAACCAATTTGCAGGAACATCCTTCAGCAAAAAAACGGAAATATAACAGGAATACAGTCATATGTGGAAGTGCATGCACACTGCAAACTGGTGCTGGAGGGGGGTACTTATCTTCCAGTGCACTGTGTCCAGGGAGGTCCAGACATCCCAAAGAAGATCAGCATAGAAAATGGAAGCAAGCACACAGTCTTTTGAAAATACAATTTAATGTGCCACCAAGAGGTCCAACGTTTCGGCAAAAATTGCCTTTATCAAGGAGAGGGCTTGATAAAGACAATTTTTGCCGAAACGTTGGACCCCTTGGTGGCACATTAAATTGTATTTTCAAAAGACCATGTGTCTGCTTCCATTTTCTATATAACAGGAATAGCCAGAACCAGCCCTAGCTACACATGCATATGATTTTTTACATGAATATTAATTAACAAGATGGTTAAAAGGAATAAAGAGCATAACCAATGAGACTTTTTCACAGCAATAGTAAATGAAAATGCAAAAATGTATTCTCTCTTGGAACTGGCATCAAGGAGTGATTAGAGGAGTGCATGCTGCACTTCTCTCTTGATGTATCATTGTACCCTCACTCTTCTCAATTATAGAATTTGCTAGAGGATGAATAGGATAAGATGATGTGTATGCTAAGGAAGTTGTTTAATCAAATTAGTTTGCACTGATAGAAGCAAGTTTTGCATATTAACCAGTGCAGCTGTTGAAAGATGGAGAATAGATCAACTGTGGCCATACCATCTGCACTGGCATCATATTTAAGGTTCCCAGTTGGGACAGCATCTATCCCTGACACACCTGCTGCCATATATGTATGAATTCTTGGGTCACGGTGTGGTTAAAAATTTGCTCTACTTGCTACTTAGTAGCTGTAAGTCAGGAAAGGTTTAGATATAAGTCTCTAATGAGACTATTAGTGAGGGCCAGAATTTAATAATACTTGGCTACTCTTGGTTTCCCACAGATTAAGATATTTATCACTAGCCTTAAAAATTGCACTAATTAATCATACTGTTTATAAAGAATAGTATTTATAATGCTTGTCTTGAAGTCTTTAGGTTAGGTTTATATACAGCCGCGGCCGCTTATATTTTAACACATCTCGGTTATTTTCCGGTGACTTTTTCAGAATGCCACGTGCTTGACCGCGTTCATGCCACATTCATGCCGTATTCATGCCGCATTCATGCCGGCCGTCACCCACCCGCGCTTGATCTGTTAAACGATAATAGTTCGGATTTAATTGGGTGCAATTCTTCACGTATCCGCCAAGTGGCAGATATTCATGAATTGTAATGAATTCTAATGTGTACACTACAGTACTGTACAGTACATGTGCTTCAGTAATGTGTCGACTTGCAGGTATTTAAAAAATACCACAGTGGTCCATTGTGAATTGACATTGGTACTGAAGAAGTTACAATACTGTATCAATATAGGCGTTTCATATTAAAAGCTCAATGCACAGTGTCTGGTGTTCTATTGTCCAGATAGTTCCAAGATGTGTGCACCGACGCAATACGTGTGGAAAAAGCATGACATAACTTACGCTTATTTAATATGGTCCGCAATTAATGCAGCAGATTATAAGATGGCCACAATTGGTCAAATTTATCAATTATGACTTTTGCAAATTTTCACCAGATGCTCGTGTGTGGAAGTGTGCAATAAGGAAAAGGTTATGTATCGAGCTATGTTTTTTTTGTATTGATCCTGCAACCGGTAGAGGAGGGTATTGGTGTGTTGCCCCAGATTTTTCCAGTGTCTTTGATCATGGAGACTTCAAAAGGCAATGTAGATGGAATTCCAGGGGAGCGTCGTCGAATGCCAAAAAAAATAAGAAAAGTGGATAGTGTAATACTATAAAACAGTGTGGTTAAATATAATAAAGAGCTTCCAATCGATTGCCGTAAGCCTCCATTTGTGATCTTATGTTTGATAAATTTGTCATTTTTATCTGCACTATGGTTGTTTTCTGTTCTCTCTGAGATTGCTGATCCATATACCACACCTCCAGACTGGGATGCACTATCGTTCCAACCTGGCACCTATGCTCATTTTCCTGCTGTGTTTGTGAGTAGAAATTTGGAAGCTCTTTATTATATTTAACTACACTGTTTTATAGTATTACACTATCCACTTTTCTTCTTTTTTTGGCATTCGGCGACGCTCCCCTGGAATTCCATCTACATTGCATCTCCCAGACTTTTGAAACAGTCTTTCGACGGGGTTGAGTGATAAGTTGTTTTTGCCTATTTATATTTATTTTATTTTTTCTGTTTATTCACTGCACATTGTTGTTTAGATATATTGTATATATTTATTATTTTGATATAATTCACATCACTGTTTTGGGTGTAGTAGAGCGCCATCTAGCGTTCTTTTATATAGACTTCAAAAGGCGAAAGGTCATGGTAAAACCAACTAAGAATCATCAGTCCCAGACAAGCAATGCACCAGCGCCAGCACCGGCTTCCAATAACGGTCCGACTGTCAGTGAAAGCCTGCTGACCGGCAACCCTTGCTGTCTGTCCCAGCCTGGATACCTGCAGCCTGAGTAGGATTTCACGTACAGATACCAGCAAGCTTGCATGTACCAAAAAGATTTCCAGCTTCATCAGCTGTCAACTACAGGTGTAGCAGGCCTGCTGTCACCTGTCAACTACGTGTATAATCAAGAATAATGGACTGGTGGCAGTGGCTCTGCGCCAACCGATTGGCAAAGTCTATGGTGAGTATGGCTGCTTTTTTTTTTTTTTTAAATATCAATATCAATGCACAGTCAAGCGATTCTCTTGTAATCAATCGCTTTGCTTATGGTTATTTTGTTCTATTATTCGCGAAAATGTAGTCCAGCAATATCATTGGCTGAGCAGCTTCTTCAGTAGATACTGAACAATTGGTGGACAGCTAGGCGCATGCG
This sequence comes from Ascaphus truei, assembly GCF_040206685.1. Lineage (NCBI taxonomy): Eukaryota > Metazoa > Chordata > Amphibia > Anura > Ascaphidae > Ascaphus > Ascaphus truei. The sequence goes on along the minus strand of NC_134486.1, from coordinate 203,751,966 downwards.
CCTACTGTATGTCTTATTGGGACCTTGTTGAAACGCATATGCGTGTCATCACAGCTAGGCACATGCGTGTACTGTATGTGAACAAGAGACGCCCCCTGAGAAAATTATTGTTGGGACTGACTGAGGGGACTGTGGGGACTGACTGTGGGAACTTCTTTAGGGGACTGACTAATTTGAACCAACCATTACAGTAATACTTTTATTTTTCCTCAGAAAATAAACTTTGTCATCAGGCGGAGAACGGCAAATGGAGGGATTTCGATCAATAATGACGCTTTATGTAAGTAAAAACATTTATTTATTAATACAATTGAAAACAATCTACATTATTTGTCACAACATTCACAGGTGTATGGTGTAAGTAAAAACATTTATTTATTAATACAATTGAAAACAATCTACATTATTTTTATTGGAGTACAGTAAGTAAAAAATGAATCAACATTTGAACAGACGACCAATCACGCATCGAATTCGATCCCCACCAGTCTGTCCTTCCAGGGACGATGCCTTGTATGCCGCAAAATGCCATTTATGTAGTCTCTCATTAAATGATCTGTAATGGAATGATAGCGCCGCAATTCCTCCACCATAGTCTTTCTTAAATTATCAGGAAGAGCCTTTTTGACGGGATTCCCTTTGTAGTTGACTTTGTGGGCCCACTGTAAGTACACCTCATAGCTCACGTGGTGCTTGAAAATGTACATGGCATGTTTCTGAGCTATACCACCACTTGCAAACCTATACTTCTCCCTGAGTGGCTGGGAAAGGTCGCGCAAGATGATGTCGGGCACGTCTCATTGCAAGCGTGTGTGGATGGAATTCTGGGAGCGGGTGTGCTTCTGGGAGCGGGTGTGCTTGTGACAGCGGGCGAAGGTAGGTGGTCTGGGAGGATGCTTTCCTCCTGTCTTAGTCTCCTTGGCTGTGTTGTCTCCTGGCGTGGTCTTGACGGTGTTGTCATGTCATCCTCGTCAACGGCATACATGAACACATATTCTTCTGATGGAGGGTGTGCGCTTGGTGATGGAAGGATGAAGGTCCCATCCATCCCATCCATCCCATCCATGCCACCCTCCTGCGGCCGACATACAGGGGCAGGAACTCCAAGCAAATTATGTATCACCGCTATGTCAGTCTCTATCTTCTCCATGCGTTTATCCATCTTCTCCATCTGCTTATCCATCTTCTCCATCCGTTGATCCAAATTTTGCATGGTCTCTAAAAGAAGATCTATCTTTACCAGCATACCAGAGTTCTCAGGGATATTGAAACTTAACCCATTCAGCATGTGGTCTAACGAGCTGGATGTTGTGCATGGGGTGCTGTGGAAATCTGAGTGGATGGGTGCTGGAGCGGATGAGATAGGGGTTCCCTGGAGAGAAGCGGCAGTGTGGAGTGCAGGAGAAGGTGTCCTGGGGGTTCCCTGGTGAGAAGCGGCAGTGTGGGGTGCAAGAGAATGTGTCCTGGGGATTCCCTGGAGAGAAGCGGCAGCATGGGTGCAGGAGAAGGTGTCCTGGGGGTTCCCTGGAGAGAAGCGGCAGCATGGGGTGCAGGAGAAGGTGTCATGGGGGTTCCCTGGTGAGAAGCGGCAGCGTGGGGTGCAAGAGAATGTGTCCTGGGGATTCCCTGGAGAGAAGCGGCAGCATGGGTGCAGGAGAAGGTGTCCTGGGGGTTCCATGGAGAGAAGCAGCAGCATCGTCGAGGAGTGCAGGAGAAGGTGAAATGTGGGTTCGATGGAGTGGATTCCATTTGTTTTGCTTTAATGATATATCAGCAAATTTCTTCTTGACATAATAAGGCTTCTTACAAGCCTTAGCCTTTGGAGTCGTCATAAGGTTTCCTTTATTAGTCTTGGCCTTTCGCTTTGGCTGTGGCTTGGAAAAGGCTCCCGCCTTTCGCTTTTTTGGCACGGCAGGCACGGCAGAAGAGAGTGGGTTCTTGCGTCCGTAGAATCGGGGTTCATCCATGGATGCAGATGGAATAAAGCACAATGCAGTAACTGGACAAGAGCAAGTTCAGATACAGAGCAGAGTGTGGTGGGCTATGCAATTTGAGTCACCTTTTATACACTGTGTCCTTATTGTGATTGAGGTGCAGGTGTTAAAAGTGGGCGTACTCTAATGTGACTCATTAACGTATAAATACACCATCCATTTTGTTGATTCACTGCACATTGAATACACAGACTCAACATCGAATATACATTCTTGTGCTTGTATTTCTTTCTACACGCAGCGATGGCTGTTAAAAAGATTTCTAAAGATCTCAGCAAGAGAATAAAGGATATGCACATGAGAGGACAACGAATTTCAGATATTCAACGCTGGTTAAGTACTTCTGGCCTCGTTGTACCAGCAGCCACCGTGAGCTATCATGCACACGGTAAGACCAAAAAAGTCACGAGGACACCAACGGCAACTACCGCGTAAGTAAAGTATTTTTAATATGTTTTCTTTACCATGCAGTACTGCAATAGCACTTTTATTGGTTAGATGGCTTATTGTTTTTAACAGAACCATTTTCCTAGCAATTATTAGATATACTGTATTGTATACATTCATACATTCTTATTATCAATTCTATTTCTACAGTATTTCAAAGTGAGTTGTACCTCTTTCCTTAATTATCACTCACTTCATTATTACTCATTATGACTCACGCATTAACAAACCCCCATTTCAGTACACAGTTTACTGTAAACAGCATGACACACACACACATAAAGTGCCAGTAATATTATATTATAGTTGTTATCTTATCGCTGTATATTTATATAACAATATTATATATCTATCTATTTTTATTGTTATCGCTGTATATTTATATAACTATATTGCTGTATACTGCTATTATTATTTATATCGCTGTATATTTATATAACTACAGTATACAGTATTATATATATTTACTGCACCGACACACTTTATTCGAGCAAATACCCGGTATGTACCTGGCAGATACCTGGAATGCGCCGCTCCTCACCTCTGACAAGCCCCGTTGCATTTGCCTTCCCAGCCTGGGTTCATGCCTGGCTGATGGGCGGCTGATCTGTTAATTGATAATGATTGGGATTTAATAGGCTGCAATGCTTCGCGTGTCTACCAGATGGCATAAATTCATGAATTGTAATGCAGTATATATATATGTACTGTGCAGTATTGCAGCCAGCGGGAATAAAATGCTTCAATCCCTGCCGGAAAATAACTCAATGCACTCGGGCAGAAAACAGTCACAAACCTCAATACACCCGGGTATACCCGAATTCGTGGGACTAGCCGAGCTCGAATAAAGTGTGTCGCCAGTGTAGCCATACTGTAGGCCTGAGCATAAATTATGTACTGTATTTGTGGCCTACTGTAACACATTGTTGTTTTTTCTTTACACTGTAGGGAGACAACTCTTCTGGTTGACCAAATAAGTGAAGAGAATGATGAGATGAGCACCACAAGGGTCAAATACACTCTGCAGAAAACTCACAATATAGCCGCATCTGAGACCAGCATCAAGAAGATGAGACGCAGAATTGGATGGAAATATGGACGTGTGAGGTTAGTACTGGACAGTACATGAGGTAAAAGTGTGGTTTAAGAAACTGTACTATACCTATAAAATTATTCCTTGTCATTACAGAGCGTACCCTATGATAAGGGACATCAACAAGATCAAGAGAGTGGTCCAGGCACAGGCATGGATCGACAGTGGCAAAACTTTTCAGGATTGCATCTTTACTGACGAGTCTACTGTATCGCTGAAGAGATTTGCCACCTTTGCATTCCACAAAAAAGGACGCATATCTATGAAGCCGCGTCCAAAACACCCAGTGAAGATGCATGTGTGGGGTGCCATCTCTAGACGTGGACCAGGATGCATCGTCATCTTTGATAGTAAAATAATGCACAAAGTCACATGCTGTAGCCTTATGCACTGTACTTTTCTACTGTAGTGTGCATTATTTTGAGCACTTTTCTTTTCTTGTTACAGGAATCATGAATAAAGTTTTTTTTCAAGAGCAAATAGTACCTGAGATTGTGGAATACATCACACGTGAATTCCCAGATGATCACGTTTCTACCAGAACAACGATCCCAAGCAAACCGCGTCAACTGCGCATATTCTTGCCTGCGGTACCAACTGGGTGAAGACGCCAGCGGAGTAAGTACGGTAACCGTGTCTCATTTTTTCCCACTGTTTCCTGTGTATCTCTTTAACTAATTCTCCTTCTTTTCCCCCTCCAATGACAGATCGCCAGACTTCAATCCAATCGAAATGGTCTGGCATCAGCTGAAGGATCATATCAGAAAAGTTGTGAAACCCTCCAAAAAGGATGAGTTGGCGAATGGCATACTGAGTTTTTGGAACAATGTACTCATCGTCGAACGATGTAATAAATATATCGACCATATTGCGACTGCTGCCCATTGTGATACAGCATAATGGGCATGCATCAGGAGGTAGTATGGTACAGTACTGTACTGTAGTATGGTAAGTACAGGCACACCAAGTACAGTATGATACAGGTAAGTGTGGCACAGATTGTTTTACAGTATACAGTATGGACTTAACCTGTTCCTGTTACAAAGTATTTTACAGTAGTTAGACAGTAGTTATAATGTATAATGAGTTCCAGTATACCATAGTTTGACAATAGTAACTGCATAGTCCAATATGAGTAGTTATACTGTACACAATGCCATTGCAGTATATGCACGTAACTGCACTATTTTTTTATTTCCTTTTCAGAGACAACTGCACTACCAATCCTGTTACAAAGTATTTGACAGTAGTTATACAATAGTTATAATGTATAATGAGTTCCAGTATACAGTAGTTTGACAATAGTAATTGCATAGTCCAATATGGAGTAGTTATACTGTACACAATGCAATTACAGTATATGCACTTACCTGCACTAATTTTTTCTTTCCTTTTCAGAGAGATCTGCAGTAAAAAAGATGGGCGGGGGGAGGTTATCATGTGGAAATTGTGTGAACTGTGTGTATAATGTATCCACAGTCATGATTTACACAACCCCCCCCCCCTTTCAATGAACTACAGAATGCAATGTGGCCATGACGAAGAAGAGAGACTAAAAATGTGTATTACTGGTATTACTGTTTTTATTATAAATTTGCATTATCCATGATTATTTGTATTTTTCATTCTTCCATGATTATCCACCGGCCCTTAATTTTCAACTGACAGAAGAAAATACAGTACTGTAAAGACTGAAATTTGTATTATTCATGATTATTTGTATTTTTTTATTCCTGATAAAATAAAATAAATATTTCTTTACATTCACGATAATCATAATCATTGAAACACCCCCCCATCCTTCACGTTGTAAGACTTGTGTGTGAAGTTGTGGGGGGGGGGGAGTGGTTGAAGGGCCAAGAAGGGCTAATCAGATTAAAATATTAAATTCGGGAAGGGATTCTCACATTTGTGAGAGGTGTCAATAAGAAGTTGAAATCCTTGAGCCGTGTGTGTGTGCGAGGGGAGGAGGCAGGGGGAAGCTGTATGAAGGATTACCTGTAGTTCAAAGACATATTTTCATCAGGTTATCATAATGTTTTGATCCCCACATCCCCCACACCCCCAAATAAAAATCACAGTACTATGCCACCCACCTCATAAAGAATGTGCATGACTAGTGTAGAATTAAAAAGCAACAGTACTGATTGATTCTCAGAATATCAAGAATTGTTACAGTATGCAGGCACATGTCGAGAAAAATAAATACTTTTTTTCCAGCCTAGAACTTCTAATTGAATTCGAAGTTATACACTCATGCACATTAAGAATCAACAAGGTCCCAAAAAGAATTACACGCAGACGCAGAAATGTGAGACCAGGCTCGGGAAGATTAAAGCCACAAAGCCAACCATTTGAAAATGAATGGTTTGGGAGAAATGTTGATAAGAAGTTGAAATCCTTGAGCCTTGTGTGTGTGCGGGGGGGAGGGGGGAAGCTATATGAAGGATTACCTGTAGTTCAAAGACATATTTTCAACAGGTCATCATAATGTTTTGATCCCCACACCCCCAAATACAAATCACAGTACTATGCCACCCACCCCATAAAGAACGTACATGACTAGTGTGGAATTAAAAAGCAACAGTATTGATTGATTCTAATAATATCCAGAAGTGTTATGCAAGCCTACTGTATATCGATAACCGAAAAAATATATATTTGTAAAACGTGATTCTCATAATATCCAGAAGTGTTATGCAAGCCCATGTCGATAACCAAAAAAAAAAAATATATATTTGTAAAACTTGAACTAACTTCAAAATGAATGGGAAGTTATACACGCATGCCACCCACCTCATAAAGGACGCGCATGACTAGTGTAGAATTAAAAAGCAACTGTACTGATTGATTCTCAAAATATCAAGAATTGTTATGCAGGCACATGTCAAGAAACGAAAAATAAATAACAAAACAAAAAAAACTTTTTTTCAGACTTGAACTTCTAAATGAATGGGAAGTCATACACGCATGCACAGGAATGTAAGGCCACGCTCGGGAAGATTGAAGCCAGAAAGCCATCCATTACAAATGAATGGTGTGGGAGAGGTGTAGATAAGAAGTTGAAATACTTGAGCCTTGTGTGTGTGCAGGGGCGAGGGGGAGAGCGCTGTATGATGGATTATCAGTTCAAAGAAATATTTTCAAAATGTCATCATAATGTTTAATGCGCCGAAATGTGATACTGTAACACGCCTAAGCGTTTCAACAATGTTCAAATAAGACATTCTGTAATGTACAGTACACGCATGCGCATAAAATAAACAGTATGTAAAGCAGTAAAAGTATTGATTACTAAATAATACATATACTGTAGAAATGTGATAATTTTATATTCGAAGAAGACGCAACGGTTTTTTTTGTAATACTGTATAAATCTTCAACTTACAATTACTGCGCGCGCACACAGACTTGCAGAAAATGTACGGCTGTACTGTAGGATAAATTGCTATTAGACTTTTAAGACCAGAGCTCGCGATCGCCCACCTGAGTTTTTAGACGGTATTGCAGTATTGCAGACAGCGCTAAAAATCCGAGCGCTAACATATCGAAAACCGCTCTGGTAAAAAAAAAAACAGACCGCGTCTGGCCGCAGTTATCAGAGCGGCGGAGCTACGGCCACCTTAGGATAAAGGCGGCCGCAGCTGTATGTGCATACTAGTCCAAATTCGTTTTCTGGAATAGCCTGGATTTTTTTTAGACTTAATCCCACAAAAATTTGTCTGCTGATTAGACACTAAGAAATCCTTGCGAATCAATACAAATCCGCCATTGGATTCAATCCAAACAGATTTTTAAGAATCCGATTCTTAGATTCCACAATCCGTGGCCGGATTGTTAAAAATCCGCACACAGGTTCAGAGAGAGTGAGAGAGTGAGAGAGTGAGAGAGTGAGAGAGTGAGAGAGTGAGAGAGTGAGAGAGAGACCATGAGAGGGAGAGAGAGATTCCCACAGATTAATCCATGTCCGAATATTTAACAATTTGGCCACTGATTTTGGGTTGCTCTAAAATTAACTAAAACATCCTACTATAAACTGCAGATTTGCCTTCTTGAGACTGATTCAAAGACCAAAGAAACCGTCCAATATGAGGGAGATCCAAATAATAATAATAATTTAAAAAAAAGTCCATATCTAGGTCGGTTCACCTTCAAGGCAGTGTTCCAGATCTGAGAAAATTATTCTAAAACAGAAGGGGCTTAAGCACTTTCCAAAATGTAGAAATGACAAATGGTGTCAGGATCAATTTCTGGAGCACCAATACTTTTACTTAAATGTCAAGATCATATTTGACTTTTTTCCTCCACACGTGTTGCTTTCTTCTTGAATGGATGAGTTGAACTTTGTTCTATCTTTTTAAATATGGCTCTTTAAATTCGTCCATATTATGGTCTGCTCCCATCATTCTTTCACAATCGGTGTCTTTGCTTTTCTGCATTCACTTTACTTTCTATTCCAAATACAGAATGCAAATGTAAGACCTCTGACTTAAAACCAGCCGTTACAAATCATTCTTTACAGTAAAGTCAATACGACAGTGAAAATACATCTCTCACTTACAAATGACTAAAACTCATGGGGGAATATTAACGAAAATATAACAACCATTACAGCACATTAACTGCATTCCCTTGAATGACCATTAATAAGTTATAATGGCTGTCACATTTTAATGTATAATTTAATAGTAATAATTTCCTACACTACAAAGTAAAAAGTTCTTTACAATAAAAAGTGGAGAGCAGAATATTTTATGAAAAAATAAAACTAGACTCAGGTATATAAACCTTGTTTGTTATCCGAAGAATAAGCAGGTGAACAAAAGATCATAGTTTATTTAAACTGTTTATGTTAGTATTTCCTGAAAATATTTAAACTTTTACTTGTGCTTGCTTATTCTATGCTTTATTTAGAATACATAAAGGAAAAATATGCAATATACAAGGTATGGACGCTGGGTATTTAAAAAAAAAAAAAAGGGTGAAAACTGTTAACTATCTCTAGAACCAAGGTAGCCTTCTAAATTTCCTGCCTAGAACCCTGAACTGGGGCCTATTCTTTGTCTACTTTTACTGCTAACAGGAAACCTAACTGGAAAACTAACCATAGGGCCAAGATTTTCCTCTGGACCCATGTACCTCAGGTCTATCCTATTCCCACAACAGACAACAGAGAAGCCCAATGCTACATCCAACATGACAGAAATACACAGTAAAATACTTATAAAATACTTACTTATATATTCTCTTGAAAAAGGGTAATTTAGTTTAACCCTTTGGCCAAAGCGTTGTAAGCTTGCGAGCCAAGTCAAGGCAGACACCCGTTCGCAAGTCCTAACACTTCCAGATAAAATACTGATATACCTCTATAAGGATTAAAATTCTCATTTACAGTACCTTTATTAGGAGGGAGAAAGACCACAATGGATCTATATCCAGTAGAATGAAAGGACCTACAGTACTAACTAGGGAAGTGGGGAGGGGCAGGTTTACAACCTGGGAAGGAGGAGCCACCAACCTCCAACAGCTGAAACAGCTGAGAATAGGTTAACAAAACACAAAACCCCAGCAAGCTCTTTTTGGGAACTCCTGAGCCCCCACAAAATATATATATGTATATACACTACCGACACGCTTTATTACTCTGCGGCCAGATCCGCAAGCCGGGAGATTTCCCGGCTTGCTAGTGGCCGCCCCTCGGCGTGCCGCGCGTCATAGACGCACGGTCACGCGTCTTCGGGAGCGTGCGCCCCCTGCACGCGCGTCCAGGGGCTCCCCGAGGGAGCCCTGGTGTCCCGCGATCGCGGGACAGCGGCAGGGGGTTCCGGGGGACCCGGCGGACCCGGCAGCGGTAGGGAGAGCGCCCCGATCGGAGGGCACTCTTCCGCTGCTTCGGCGCGCGCCCGTCACTCTCGGGCGCGCGCCAGGCTACTGCTGCGGCCAAGAACGGGCAAATGCTCGAATAAACTTGGCCGCAGCAGTTAGTGTCAAAAAGGAGTGCTATTGAGCGTGACATATGTATACAACAGACGACAGAGAAGCCGAATGCTACATCCAACATGACAAAAATACACAGTAAAATACTTATATATTCTCTTGAAAAAGGGGTCATTTAATTTAACCCTTTGGCCAAAGCGTTGTAAGCTTGCGAGCCACGACAAGGCAGACACCCGTTCGCAAGTCCTAACACTACCAGATAAAATACTAATATACCTCTATTAGGATTAAAATTCTCATTTACCTCTATTAGGAGGGAGAAAAACCACAATGGATCTATATCCAGTAGAATGAAAGGACCTACTAACTTGGGAAGTGGGGAGGGGCGGGCTTAAAACCTGGGAAGGTAGAGTCACCAACCTCCAACAGCTGAGAATAGGTTAACAAAACACAAAACCCCAGCAAGCTCTTTTTGGGAACCCGTGAACCTCCACAAAATATAAAAATGTATATATATATATATATATATATATATATATATATATATATATATATATCGCCGGAAGAAGAGATCAGTGTATCTCGAAAGCTCGCACAAATAAAAGCATTTCGTTAGCCACAGAACGGTATCATCTATTTATTTTTTGATTATATATATATATATATATATATATATATATATATATGCAAATACAACTGTATGCTCATCTGCATGTCTTAGGCAGGTCTGCAACCCCGCCTTTCCCCATCATCACCCAGCATACAGCACTTCCACTGCAGCAAGGGATTCTGGGAAATGACATGCAAATGAGCACACAGTGTCACTTTTTGCCTCAAAAACCATTTTTAACATGGTTCCCTATAGCCTTAAGCTTGCTGCATGGTCACAGCTTTGAGCACAGCCAGGGTTAAGGTGCATACCCAGAAAACCACCCACAGACAGCTGTTTATATATATATATTTATACATACATATACATATGTACATATATATATATATATATAATCAAAAAATAAATAGATGATACCGTTCTGTGGCTAACGAAATGCTTTTATTTGTGCGAGCTTTCGAGATACACTGATCTCTTCTTCCGGCGATGTTACAATGAATGAAGCATTCACTGTAACATCGCTGGAAGAAGAGATCAGTGTATCTCGAAAGCTCACACAAATAAAAGCATTACGTTAGCCACAGAACGGTATCATCTATTTATTTTTTGATTATTGAAGCTCGGCTAACACGGTACTGATACACATATATATATATATATATATATATATATATATATATATAGTATATGTATATTTATATATACAGTGTTCGACAATGATAACCACACGCCTGCGGCGTGTGGATTTAGGCCGCTGGCGAGTGTATTTAGGCCGCTGCTGCAACTCTATGAATTGCCCTGCTCGCGGCAATTTTTTTTTTTTAATAAATAAGTAATTTCCCTTACTGATTGGCCTGATGCGAGGAAGAGGGCCGGCTGGCAGCTCTGGGTCAGCCCCTCCCCTCCCCCTGCACCCGATGCCAGCTTGCTGCCCAGGGCGGGATGTAGGCTGGGAGGGGGGGTCCCCGGATGTAGGCTGGGAGGGGGGGGTCCCCGGATGTAGGCTGGGAGGGGGGGTCCCCGGATGTAGGCTGGGAGGGGGGGTCCCCGGATGTAGGCTGGGAGGGGGGGTCCCCGGATGTAGGCTGGGAGGGGGGGTCCCCACAGCTGCTGCCCAGAGCTGGAAGACAAGGTAGGCACTTCCCCTCTGTCCCACACTCCTTTTGCACCCGCGCGGGCAGGGTAATAGGAGCGGGGAAGAAGAGAAGCAGCCTGGCAGGAGGTAGAGGGAGGGGGGTGGGCGTGTGCACGCGCACGCGCTGGAGGGGGGGAAGGGGTTTTTGGAAAAGTTCCTGGCCACGTTTCCCATCGGGGAGGTGGGTGTGGCCGTGCGGCTGTTCCCTGCTGGCCTCC